>NC_044601.1:18090276-18405693 GCF_901933205.1 Camarhynchus parvulus | reverse complement strand
AAACTATTGTTGAATATTTATGACAAGAATTTTCAAATGAGTAGTGGTAAGTTTTTAGCAAAACATGCTGCTAAGAATTTAATACAATGAAGGAATAAAATAACATTCGCAACTGCTCTGATTTTAAATGCTGAAATAATTAATACAAACATTAATATTTCCAGTTAAGAGTTAGTGAGACACCTTTTTCCCAAACCAAGACTTTACAGAATATCTATGAATTTCAAATATAATGGTACATTTTAAAAGTTTGTAAACATGTTCAGTAAAGTCCAAAGAGAGGAAAGAACTGTGAGAATACTGAGGTACTGAATAAATGGAAATGTCTGCAGGTTGCTTGATCACAGTTTTTTGGTCAGAAGAAGATAACCTGGGGTTTAGACTGTTTTCATTTGATAGTTTTGCTTAAAATACTGCTGTAATATTCCAAGCAATATATTCTAACCTGAAGCGCATTTCGTAAAGAGGATTAAATAGGAAACATTTATCATTGCAGAGTAGGTTCATTAACAAACTGGCTTACCCTGAGGACTGATAATCCAAAGAAAAAAGATACAGAGGTCTAGGTCATACACTTGACGGTAAAAAGAATTTCTGTGACATGCTGTTGGCTCATCAGGTTCAAGCATATGAAGACACAGAGTGTTTATTTAAAAGGGAACAACTACAAGCTACTAATTTAAATCGTTTGTGAGACAAAATTAATTAAAACTTAGCGTATTTCAAAACATATTGTTTTAAAGGAAGTCTTAATCCGCAAATCAATGGTGAATTCTTCTCTGGAAAACCATTCAGAACCCACATTCCCATAAGATAAGTTTAGACAAAATTAATATGGTCTTCTAGAATGGCCTTGAAAATAACGTTTTCTTGGTGGACAATATAAGGAAAGAAAGTTTCTCTAACAGGAGACTGCTAAAAACCAATTGGTTTCCTCAACCAAAGACATGAAGGCTGTATTTTATAAATACACTAAATATAATGTATATCAAACCTCACAGAGGAAAAAGTCTTCTTTAAGCTAAAATGGAAATAAATTGGCATAAGTTGACCATGAGGAGCTCATGGTGACCTAAAAATTCATGTCCAAAGGAGCACTCACAAATAGCTGGGATGAAAGCAATTATCAAAAAACAATAAATAAAAACAATTAGAGTGGTGCTTGAATGAACATGGTTTCTAGCAGCATCTAGATGCAGTCAGCCATCAGGAACTCCCTGTGTGCTGACATAAATTCCCTGGATTTTCTTCTTTCATATGCTTTTGTGTTGACCCAAGAAGACATATTCAAGTCCGCATATTTTTTTTTTCCAATTTATCTTGCAAAGTGAATGCTTGCAAAGCAGATATTTGTAGCACGATAGAAAAATGTGCATATGTCTCCATGAAGGGACTGCATTTGGGGCTGCGCAGAACTTCAAGCTCTAGATTATTTTTCCTTGATTTGTCCGCTCAATGTTTCATTTTTAGTTTTGTGTTCATTTCATTTCAAAGTAAATATGGGTGCCACTACCGTTCAGAACTCTTAAGAGACTGGTGTTTCATTATGTCTAATTCAGGAGTTTCTTTACTTTCATGCTTGTTCATAACTTGTATTGCTGTTAATGAGAATTCTGTTTGTGCATTGATTTGCAAACAGACCACTCATATATCATGTAAACCCCTTTACAGATGACTGGCCATTGCTGACCAGCTGAACAAACTGATATTCTCATGCATTACTTGCCAGAAATTGTATTTAGACTAGAAAAAGATAATTTAAGAGTTCTGAAGGGCAGGGTAAGGGGAAAATAAACAATTTAAATTAGGCTAGGAGCACCACATGTCATCCTAAGAAAATGATCACACTTAGCCCCCCTAAGAGCTGTTTGAGCCGCACAGCTCACACACCCCAGGTAACACAGGGTGGGACTGACTCCCAAACAGAATTTATCTGCCTCCTGTAGGCTAGTTAATCTTGCCCCATCTCTTACCAAGAAGGAAAAACACAGGGAGTAAACTTCCACTCGGAAATATTTGTACCTTTTTCCAATAACTGGATGACCAGTGCAGGATGTCAGTTTTTAGTGTCTAAAATCATGAGCTGAATCACACCCAGAGTGTGGGACGCTTTAGGAGAAATGTAGGACACTTTGCAGGGGGTCCTGGAGTGCAAATTAGCTCTCTTTTGTTGAATGTATTGGAAAAAGAAATCTAATTATTCTTTTTCTGATTTAAATTATATAAAAAATGTGTTTCTAAGGCCATAAACAGGTAATTTCTGAATCAGCAAGTGTGGATCAGAAGTCACGGGATTGATGGAGGAGTACATTATCTAAACTGGAAATCATTAGAAGGAACTGTTGATGTTCTTAAGGCGCGTACTTTAGGCAGTGTTAGCACAAATATTTATAGCTACGGTACTAGAAATCAGTAATTATCGTGGAAATAATCAAGATTTCGCTGCAGTAGCCTTACACACTTTTTCAGTAATAAGCTTCTATGTTCCTTTTTCCAGCCAGAGTAGATGTAGTCCCACAGCAGGACATAATGTTACTTTCTAATACAGTTATTATTTTGCTATTTTGCAGATAGGACACAGAAGCAAATTGAGCAGCAGTTGTGGGAATGCTGTTTAAAAATCCTGAACAACAAACCTTTAACCTTGTGATCTGACTGCCCTAAAAGCCTGTTCATCATCTCAAGCTTGAATATACACATAAGGCTTATAGTGAAACATGAGCCTATAAAATACATGGAGGAAAACAAACTTTGCTGCCCCAGAATGTGGGAAATACTAGCAGTCTCATGCACAACTGTTGAAATTATAAAGAGAACCAGTGCTAAGACTGTGGCCATGATACTGAGGCTGAATTTTCAATTTGATTCTTTGTCTGTGTTAAAAGTAATAAATGAGCAATTACAAAAAGAACAATAGATGAATGGACAAGGAGAAATGTTGCACAGTAATTAAATTTCATTCCTGGAAAGCCAAGAACTTGTGTATATGATATACGAATTAAATCCTTTTTCATTGTAAGGTGTTGGCCCCTATTGTTTTGTGATTCTTTTGCTTCTCACACATTTCCTTTTTGACTATGAGAAAACTAAAACCAGACATCTTCATTAAATAAGACCATTATAATGAGAGCTCAAATTTCCTAAGTCATTATAAAACTTCATAAATAAACAGAGTGATCATGTGCAAACAGCTCCAATGGCAATTGAATTTACATCAGAGGTAACAAAAAAAAATGGAGATAAAAACATACTTGTGATAAAAACATGCCTGACCTAAACAAAATTGCATTTTGTAGCAGAGTGATGTCTAGTTTTAAATACTTTTCTTCCACTTTCTGAATTTGAATGTCTTAATTGCTATCAAAGACAATCTCGGAGATATGTCTACTTGCAAATATGCATACATATATATATATATATACACACACACATATATATACAACATACACATTATGGTTTTGTCTCCTGAATGTGATTCAATGAGATTTACTTCAATGAGTATGTGAGTCCTTTTTCTTCTCTTCTTTTCTTTCTTTCAGCCACACAAAGAAGTGACGCCCCAGTGAACTTTGTCACCGGGTGGCTTTTGCTTTATTTAGTAGCAACAGCTACAGAGCTGTATTTGGTTGGGTTTTCTCAAATGCTGCACTTGTTAACACTCATCAAACAGAGAAAAAAATAAAAGGATACATTTAATTTCTTTCTCAGTATGAAAGAGATGTGCAAAGAACCAGCATGCTTCTAACTAGGCACTAACAGGTACACTGCAAAACACTTGAAAAAATTGGAAAATGAAAGCATTCTAGCTGAAATATAGTCCTTTGTGCTTGGTCTTTTCATGCATAATTGTCAATATGCTAGTGGGAAGAAGTCGTATTACCCAACTGGGATCCATTTACAATGAGACAATCAAATAGCGCATGTTTACAAAAATGTAGTGCTTGTTTTTGGAGAAAAGAATATCATTCCCCTGCTACCAAAGCTGAGTGGTGAGCAAAGTTACTAAATCTTTTCTCAGTTGCAAAATTTGTGTCAAATTTCTAAGGCCATAAACTACGTCAACATAAGTCACTCTCTTTAATTTGATGGGTGAAGGAAGGATTTTCAAACAGCAGGTTTTTCATTTTAGTCTTTATTTTAATCAGCTAAATAATGAGGTGGGGGTAGAGTTGCTTAACCAGGCCAAAGGAAGAAGAAAGCAGAATCATCTTAAAACGCCAATCCTGGATTTAATAGCCTACAACAAAACGCTAAGCAGGTCAGCTTCATGGTTCAGCAATTCCTAAAAGCCCTGTCTACTTCTCAACAGCTTATCGGTGGCCAGTGTATAAGATCTCCCAATGAGATCTGATTTACAGCACTAAAGGGTTTTGCTGCAAAAATGAAGGGCAAGAATTGCACAGTTTTCTTGTACATTCTGTCTGTGCACACATATATATTAAGAAAATCCCAAACTCTCAGAAACTAATTTGGCCCTAACGATAAGGATCTCTTGCATTTTTCATTGACATAAACAGGTCACAAAGCCTGGAAAAGCTTATGCAGAATTCAGCAGCAATCTGGTTTGCTTTTTTCTGGGTCAAAGTCAGAGTTTATCTTGTTAAGCTATCTAATTGAACGCAGCCCATGTGATACAACAGGACTAAGTGCATTAAATGAGGAGGCAGTGGGAAGGGGGGGATGCATTTATTTCTGTATGGTGTTGGAAGGATACAGCTTCCTGGAAATACCTAAATTAGCTTTGAAATGGCTATTTTTTGTGGCTGGGAAAAAATATGTCCTACTTCCATAATGCATTTTCTGTATTTGTAAATACAGAGTCCAAAGCTAGTTTAGTATATTGTGATTGTGAAATGAAATGAAATAAAATAAGCAAGCTGAACATATCCAGATCTCCATTTGTCTGTGATAAATCTGAAATAATTGTATTGTTGCTAGATGAACAATGGCAGATTTTCATTGAGGTACCCAAGATCAAAAGCAGACCTCAAATGCCAAGTGAGTTAAAACCACAAACAGCATGATTTAACACACAGTTGCACAAACCAGGCTATATGCTGTCCTCAGTAAAGTGAATTATATATAATAACACTTATAGTTTCCTAGTTCTATTGGATTGGATTTGCCTTTTTACATAAATGCTTAAGTTATGATAAAAAACCAGAGCTGTGTCAGTTCTTTTCAGTCTCAGCACATTTGCTATTAGCATAAGAAATGCTGCTTATGGCAGAGGCAGCCGTGCTTGAAATTTCTGAATTAATGGATTTGATTTCCTCTTGAGACAAACCATCAGCCTTGCAGTAATGGAAATAGATATAGTTGGTAAAACAAATAAAAAGCTGGCATGCAGATAAAATGGGTTTCAGTATAAAATAGTAATGTTGTAATTGAAGTGAACAATTACAGGGTTGCTCCTAGGCACAAAAGAAATACCATGAAAATGAAGTAATGTTTTTGTTAAGTATAGACATTTCATGAAACTGTGGAGCTGCAGATGTCATTGTCTGGAAAAAGGAAAACTGTAGTTATTCTCTTTAGCTAAGATACTCTGATAATATTTTGCTAATTTTAATGATAATTACTAAAGCTAAATCTAAGTTTTACATGGGTAGAGGGGAAGCAGAGTAGGAGAGCAGAGCTTTACAACTGGTACAGAGCCAAGAGCCTTGCTTGCCTTTTGAATGATTTTGGCTATTAGGGGTCAAACACCTGCAGTAAGAATTTTGAAGGACAGTGAAAAAGGAGACAATTTTCTGTTGGTAGAAGAAAGCATCCTTTGTCATGGCTGCAAGACTGGAAAGCCTGAGCAGAAAGGGAGAAATTCTGGCCACACTTGGTAATCAGCAACTGGAAACTATGAGGTTCCCATAAGGAAACAGGGAGGAAAATGCTCAACATCAAATTTCTTTACCAAAGACATTTTCTCTAACTGGGTCGCTCTTCTGGCTGGCTTTCAGCTATATACACCACTGGGGAAAAACAGGGACTTTCAGCATATGAAAGCCTTTCATGTTAACTTGTAAAAGTAAAAGTAATGAAGCAAACCAAAAGCCACCAATGTAAGTGTCACCTCAAATCTGAGAGTGCATTCATTAACTCCACTGCAACAAAATGCTCTGCTGTGTCCTATATTTCCTCTTGCTTTGTGAAGACAGCAAATGCTCTCATCACAATTGTTTGTAGAGATATATTAATTAACAAATCACAGTTAATGTCTTGACAGTCAGCAGAGCACAAAGCTCTTCTTGCAGTGGGTAAGCTACAGCAAATGCTGTGCACTCTTGTTTCTGTCACCAGGAGTTTGCCTGGACACCCCTGGTGCAGCACATGGCTGATGGCCTCACACCTGCACCTCCAGTGTATGGCTGACATATTTCACATCTGCACTGTCTCAGTGGTCCCAGGTGCAAGTTTTTGGGTGTTTTATGTCCCTTGCCAGGGTGACCATGATGAAGCACGAGGTGCTGGTGGGCAGGCGCTGCGCGGGGTGCAGCCCAGCCACCAGGGGCTTGCAAGGACCTTCTGCAGGTCTGGGTCACTCACCAAAGGAGGCAGCTGTGCCTTCTCAAGGAGCCTTTCATGAGGAGACTCTAAGAGTATTTGACTCTAAGAAATATTTGTTAATATTTCTTATTTACTTATAAAAGCTTCCAGTATCCTGCATGGTGTTTAAAACACACAGGTAAATCTTCTGTACATAAAAGTATTTTCTACTCTAACTACTCTATCAGGCAAGATATAATAGCAGTCTACTTATACACGTCACTCTTTAGTGCTCACACTGAAATTTTACTGCTTTCTCCATGTTTCTGCACTTATATAAATACACCCACATAGTATGGTGGATTTCTGAATCATCAAGTGTTTCTTTTTCATAAGGAGAATTCTTTTCTAACAAATTAATGAGAAATATATAATGGTTTAAATATATTTAGTGTTTTATTTTGTGTTTTAAAAGCTCTTCTGAAAAGTTTTAAATATGGTTATTTGCACCCACAGAATACAATATATTATACTTAATCTGTGGAGGAAATGAACATCTGACATAAAGATTTAAATCTTTATTTTTCTCCCTTGACATGGTGGCTGGTGACACATAAATGTACTTTTTTTTCTTTCCTTTTGACAGAGTAATAAAAATCTCATTATCTCTGAATAGGCAGCAATTTCGTTATCTAATCTTTTTACCAAAAGGTTAGTTAATTAATCAGAAACAAATCCTGATTATTATTTCAATAGAATTAGAAAGACAAATCACCAGAGTACGGCTAAATAGGGCAGGCCTGTGGTTTAACCTGCTTCATTTACATCCAAGTACAATGATTGTCAGAAGCTCGCAGTGAGCAAACAGCCCCGAGAACATAAGCCAGCAGATGGTTTTCTCTAGTCGCTAGCCTTTCCTCTCCTCTAATGCCTCTGATCCCATTACCTCACTGAATCTGTTACCAGGGTAACTGTTAAATTGCTGTGAAAGGCATGGTAATAAAGTAACCTGTCACACTGGCAATAAAAGCAGCAGAATTTTCCTGTTCACTGAACTTTTCAGCTCATCAATACTCACTTTATGGAGAAATTCACCACTACACACAGGTCAGCTGCAGGAATTGTTTGTGAGGTTTTTGAAAAGCAAACCAAAGTTCATGTAAACATGGGAAAGTTGTAATTAAAAACTGGATTCAGAAATGCACACAGAGCTAATGTTTTACTATTTGGTGTAGAAGGTTAGTAGGAGATTAGAGATATTCAGATTGCTTCTTTTTTTAGAGTATGTTCAATAAATAACCTTTACCGCCAGCAGGAAGGCAATTAATCCAAAATCATTTTGATAGTGTTTAAAGCCATAGCCTCCATTGCATCAGGTTGCTTACTTTTAGCAGCTGTACTCTGACCTACTTGTTAAAGTGAATTTTTATCACAGAATAATCTAATGCCAGAAGGATTCATTTAGAAGTGTTTTCCAGCATTTGTCTACATTCCATTGTTTTACAGACTTTGAAGCAAACTTGATATCTTTAACAGTTTTTTGGCAGCATGCGTCTGTTTCCATTATTAAAACCTTACTGAATGTAATCCTGGAGAGAAAAAAAGCATATGGCCACTGCACCAGTCCCAGCTGAAAATGCTTCTCCCAGTTTTCTAATGTAACATATCCGGCTGCAACTTTAATCAAAAAAGTGTAGATCAAGACTTCTTTTTTATTTTTTCCCCCAGCAATGCAAGGCAAGAGGTTTTTCCATAGGGCACATGCACTGTTTGCCACTGATCAGAGCCACATTTGAAAATGTCATGTGGAAAAACCCTCCTGACTTCAATTAGGCTCACAAGAAACTGTAAGAACATGAATGAAAATGAGAGTGCATATCTAATCCTTGTTATTAGCCTTTTGCAGACTCTACACTTTCAGCTTCATTTGGTAATGCCATTAATTATACAGCACTAACCTTGGAATATATTGGAGTTTGCTTCTTTTTGCTTCTTGAGATAACTTCTCTCTCAGTCTCTTTTTTTTTTTTTTTTTTTTTTTTGTATTATTATTATTTTCTTTTAAACTTGCAGACACATCTTGTTATGAAAAATTGAAAGCATTTCTTTGACTGACAGCAAGCATGAACCTGCAGTACATATTCCAGCTGCAGGCTACAGAAGGGAGGTGTCTTTAAATAGTAGGAACATTATATAGTCCTGAGAGTATGGATTTAAAGGAAAGGTTCTGGCAAATGAATCTTTGCAGAGATTATGTTCAACCTGTACATAGCCACAACCACAGCAACAGTCCTTGTGCTGCTGCTGACAGGCATTGGATGATTTCACACTCCTGAATAAAGCCACATTTATGACTTCAGTAAAAATTCTCAGAACACTGGGAGTTGTTTGGGAAGGAAAGGACACAATGATGGTTCCAATGCACTTATGCACAATGTCAAGCGTGAGTTACTTGCACAGGCTAAGGTTCTTCCGAATTCTGGAAATGTTCAGAAGTTTGTTTGAAGAACAAGCCAACTGCACAAAAAACCTGCAAATTCAAAACCTTCAACAGAGAAACACTTATTAATCCACATAAAATGAAACCATTTATGCTGATCTATAACCTGGAATTTAACTGGACTGTTTCTGAGATTTTGGGAACTAAACCTCTCTAGTATCTTGTCTGTATAACACAGTTATAGACAAATGTGGGAATATGTCCCCAAATAAGCCAAAATCCTTGCCCTTTCCAAGTGACTAGTAGGGGAATCATTGTTCTCATGAGATCATTTTGCAGGTGTCAGAACTCCCAGTAAGACACTCCGTGGAAAATCTTCATTTTGTGCTCTTTATTTGTAAATATGTCAGGAAGGCTGATATGAACATAGTTTCAATGAAAAAAATCAAGGTTTTAATAGATGCCATTGTTTTAATCTAAAATTTACTATAAATTGTGTGTGTACTGGATTGTTCATGATTACACTTTGGCAGAATGCAAACATAAATGAGATGTCAACATGGATAAATTCCTTCCTTTGAAAATGTTTATGAATATTCATGAGCAACATTTGTTAGCTCATTTTCCCAGCTCTGGTTCAAATGCACAGGGCAGGGTTTCTGTGCTGTGCATCAGCCTGTATGGAAAAACCTTTCTGCTGTGCAGATTCTCTTGGTGTAAAGAGGCACTGTCTTTGGATGGTAGCTTTCTACTCCAATTTGGTTTCACCATCCCTGTGGCTGCAATTGCTTATTCAAAAACAATCAAGAGTTCACACTGAGCTAAATTGCAACTAGTTCCATTTATATTGCCGCACCTTGGGTTTGTCTCACTGAAAACTTAAAATTGAAGCATCAGAAATCAAAAATTGTGTCAGAAGAGAATTAAAGCTGCTGTTTTGAAAGAGAAAAAAAGACAAGTAATTGTGTCCCTCCTTCCACCAGATGCTATGTCCTTATTATTGTCCTCCTCAATAGCATGTTGTGACTAGACTCTCTATACAGTGTAAAGCCCTTTTCTCCTTGGATTAAATTCAGCTCTGTGCACTGGAGCATCATGCAGCCTCAGCACCACACAAACCTCACGCTTTCAGCCCTTGTGTGCTGCACAGTTCTTGCACAAGCTTTGCACAGGTGTGGATTGCACCTTCCATCTTTTGTTCTAAAGACAAGTGGCAGTAAAAATACCACAGACAGATAGACACACCATGCACGACAGGGAATTTTCTAACCTCCCTGACTAAAGTTTGTTTCTGAATGCCACGGTCAGCCATAAAATCTAAAGGGTTTAATTTGCAAAAACATTCAGGCATTTCCCGCTTCTGGTGAGGTCCACATACATAATCAACATTTTTGTATCACTCCTAGCTTTGTGACAAATTAAAGCCTCAGATGCATTAGAACCAACATTTTCACCCCATCTCCTCCAATTTTTTAAAGTTTCTTTTGTCTTTTTTTTCCCTGTTTAGAGCAGTAATATTTTCCATGCTCCATTTCTTTCTCTGAACATTTTTCACTGTCTGTCATAGCTGCCAGTATTGAAGTCCAAGGGAGAAAAAAGAGTGTAGAAGCAAATTTAGAACATATTGAACTGCTCTTTCATTGAATACTTTAAAGTGGGCCGAACTTGAGAAACAGATTCACGGAGAAAAAAAAGTGCCAATACTGCTGCAGATTTCAATAGAGTTTTATTGATTTGCATCAGTTGAGTAACCAAACTGCAGCTATTTATCTCGATTGAGTGAAAGAATTGGGAAGGACATCTGTCTCTCAGGGTTACCATATGTTTTGTTTGATCTTACCTGTATGTGTGATTGATCCTGTGAGCTTATATTTAATGCATCTCTCATCCTGTGACAGTGGAATAGTGAAAACTGCCTCTTCCTTTGTTTTCTCTTTTAAAATTTTACACTGTGTTCCCTGTATTGTCCTTTTTCCATGTACAAATTAAAAATTTACAGCTCTTATATCCAACGTGGACAATTATGTACAAACATCAATCCTATCACTTACTCTGAAATAAAGCTTTATGATGCAAGCAGTTTTTTGTAGTCCTTCACACTGCCAGAGACCAGAGTGAGGATGAGAGGGGGGACAACAAAAGCCCACATCAACCCTGAATTTTTGATGTCGCTGCTGTTTTGTGCTGTGACTTCAGGCTCCCTAAAGAAACAAGATGCATCAAGCCGTGCCTAAAACACGTTCTCTTCAAACATTGGGAATGATTATTTCAGCAAGTTTTAGCTTTCAGCAGCAACATATGTAGCAGCAGCTGTGCAGTAGTGCTTTGAGGCCATGGGTACTTTGGAACACATAAGAAAACTGTGACTTGCATGTAAAGAGCAGGAAAATTATTTTTCCCTCATTCAAAATTGTGCTGAGACTTCAGAAGCTTAAAGGACTAAGAAAGTAGCTTACTACACCCACTTGAATCCAGTGATCTCCCCTTCAAGAATTTTAATAGATTCTTTATATAAATATATATGTATATATATATATATGAAAAAAATTGACCAATAAAAATCTCCCACTATTTTAACTAACTGGTTTGTATCAAAATTTCACACCAAATGAAACTGTCTTTGATCCCCAGCTAACCTCTTTTCCTCTCCAGGTCTTTCATTCATGATTTTTTCTATTATTTTTCTTTCTATATGCTACCAACAGAAAATCCATGGTCACAGCCTCAAGATCAAAGATGAAGTTTAATCTTCAGATTGTGCTGCTTATGCTCATAAACCACTCAAGCCCCAATCCTGCTGTCTGTGACAGTGACAGAATCCTTGATTCAATTATAGGTTACAGTCAATGGGGAACATGCTTTAATCTGTGTACAAACAAAGGGATAAAACAGAAACACGTACCATTCTAAGGATGATACTTTATTACACTGAGACATCAGTCAGTGTTGCAATAATGCAGGCTGGGTTTGGAAAATGGATGAGATTAAATTGTCTGCTGGGCTATGGCTGCCTCTCACGTACAGACATGCACTGCTCTACTTCTCTGTCATTTATCTGGCTCACAAAGACTCTGATCCACTACATGTTGTGTGATAGCACAAATTTCATGAGATGAAGGATTCCCAGAATTATTCAGGATTAGACCATTATTCTAAATCCAATAGGATTTTTCAAATACTATTTGGATATGAGAAATTATTCCGAGTTGTAATTCCATTGAAATAATCAACATTTTTGCTCTAGCAATAGTATGCTCAGATATCAGGGTGTCTGGAATCCATTTCCACATTTGCCAGTGACTTTTTAACACTCAGTGTTGAGTGCTTCTTACAAGGTAAATTTAAAAGAAAGGTAACTTTGCAGAGAGCAGGCTGGGCTGAAGTGATGACAGCCTTCCACCACGTTAAAGTAAAATTCCTTTATGAGTATTGCTGACATTCCCCAAGCTCCATTATTGTTATTCCAGTTTCAGAAAACACTTTAACACATGCTTTATTTCAAGACACATGTTTCAAATATCATGAGATTTTGGCATTTGCTTAAGTACTTTCACAATTTGATTAGTTAAACAGTGAGGGAGTGACAGCCATGGAGAGAAAGAATAATTTTGGAACAGTCCTTGTATGTATATATTCTTAATTTTTAGCCCACCCATTTCACTCCTTCCTTTTTTACACTTTCCACCCCTCCAATTGTGGTAGGCTGAGTGCTGTGACAGCATTAGCTTGATGGCAAGCACAGGAATAGAAGTTTCAGAACAGGCAGAAGAGTCTCTGTGCCACTTGCTTCAGCCAGTGTCTGCCTCTGCCCCATCCATTACTGAGTGCAACGCACTGGCCTGTTAAATGCAGATTTTTTCTATTAAGAGAGTTTGTCTTTTTCTTTTTTTTCACCAAAAAAAGAGATATTTGCGTTGTTGAGATTTCTTTTTTTTTTTAATATATATTCCATTTTATCAAGTGATGCTTAATAACTTGACATTACTGTGTGGCATAATGAAAAGCAGAACAACCTCTTTTGGGAGGGAGAGTGAAAAGTCTTGGCATGATGTGAGAGCAAACAGCAGCTCATTTTCATATAAGTGCTCACATCACTTGTAAACCACCAATAACCCATCTTTCAACCACAGCTATAATTTTAACACACCTCCACAAAAATTTATTTAATATCTACTGTGATTAAGCTTCTTAGCTTGCACTTTATTAAATCTGTGTTTTCTTCCTGTCATTTTCTTTGAATAGAAGTTATATATTACAAAAAAAAAAAATTGTTACAGATTGATTTAAAATATACAGGAATGATTTTGCAGAGAAGAAATAAGGCGTATCCCCTGAATAATAATGTTTTACTCAGCAAAAAGACGTTACAGAGGCTGCATTTCTCAACAAGATCCTGAACTTCTCTCAAGTTACAGACATTTCACTCACCAGGGGAAGGCTGTACAGAAAGGTATGTGAAAAAACAAATAATTTACTTCTCACTGGTGTAGTTAGAGAAGGTTGAGAGGGCTTCCTTTACAGTGGGTGCCATTTAAAAGCCAGCATTTGTCAACAGGTACCACAGAGTTGTTTCCTGCAAAGCTCTGGTGCTTCAGAAGTTGGTCAGTGACAGGTCTTGGCAAACACTGACTTTTAAGTGGCAACCAGTATAATTACAGCATTCGTGAAAGCAAGAGATGGACAGCATGGACTGAAAAGGAGCCAGGTATCACATTGTGTGGGCAAGGGCCATGCCTGGTTTCCCACACCATGCTGCCAGTGCCACTCAGCCCAGAGCAGCAGGGTGCCTGCTATCCCCATCCTGCACTGCTCCCAAGCTGGAACTGAGCTGTCAATTTTTATTTTTTCTTTTCCCCAAACTTCACAGTGGATTTTATAATGAGATGGCTTTGAAAGAATAAGAGGTCACCAAGCATCTTTGCATGCCTAACATAAAAGTGAAACTCATTTAATCTGCTCTCTTTCTGTTCACATTTTTCTGTGACATCAAGAGACTAGGAGGCTCACAGAGATGGCATGAATCTGGTAGATGTAAGCCAGCCTATGTATGTCTTAAAGTAACTCATTTTTCAATAGTATCCATTTGCCAGATTTATTCTCTTCTTAAGAGAAGGATGTAATTCACTATATAAGCTTAAGTTCACATACAAACTAAAATTCATTTTGTCATATGAGCTAAAATTTTATTAGCATTAATTCTAAAAATTGCATTTAAATGAGTTCTATTTCATATGCAAAGACAAGTTCTTGATGCCAGATTTAATGTTATTCATGCATTAGTGTTATCCTTGTCTGTTCATCATATGTTGTGAATGTTTCTATGGTCCATAGGATAATGAAGAAAACTGGTTTGTTAATGAGGAGTATCTTCCATGCTAAGGGACTTAATTAAAACTACATAGACAAGAGGAATTTTAGCACTTCATTCTTTCATCACACTGTGAATGTAGCATAAATGTAGTCTGTTGTCATACTAATGTTCAAAATGTGAGTAGTTGTACATCTGAATAGTTTCATTGAAATCAATGGGCCTAACTCACATAAGTAAGGTCTTACAAAGCTGGAATATATTTATATTCATACTGAGACCACGGCTTCCTTGTTCATTGTATTCTTAACTTGCATTATTAATCTGCTGGTATCATCACTCAGTTTCACTGACGAGTATCCAAAGCAAGAATATGAATCAGTTTCTGTAATTTTTGGGGACTCAAAGCTGTCACTTTAATGCAAATATTAAAAGTCATCTGAAATAAAAACAATTCTCTGAGATGTAAAATCATTGTTTCATCTATAAGTAATTATTTTCCTGGCAGTAGGGAAAATGAAAACTAAAATATTTATGGCTCCTCATACCACTGATTTCAGTGTACTCCTACTTGCCTTACTGCATGGTACACCTTCCCACATTTAACAAGCCAAATGTGCATAAGAAAGCAGTGCTTATACAGGACTGAAGGTATAGGGGTTTGTAAATAGCCAGCACAGGTTTCCTTTCTGCAGAGATTGCATTGTGCAGTCACATTTGGAAGCCTTTGACAGCCAGTTGTCAGGTGAAAGGAGCAGGACTGTGTTCTAAAAGCCTTGTTTTCCCTGATTCATCCAAATGTTGGCTGAAGTACAATTTTGCCCCATGGATATATGTTCCAAGGTTATGTTGCGCACATAAAACATGTGCTGACCCTTTTTGTCTGTGCCGTGTATGTATTTCCTCTGCATGAGGGCACATATGATCATGAAGGTCTGAGTCACAGTCATCAGATTGGTGCTGTCATCAGACCCTTATGTTAATTTATACGAATATAATACAGCAAAACACAGCCAACAGAGAATTCCCCTGTGCAGCATGACAGGCAGTGTGCCACCACCTCTGAGACCATTAACAGTAAAGGTGGAAATACAGTAATCATATTGGCAATTAATCCAAGCACCATCCTTTTAAAACTTATTCTGTAGGACTCTTTTTTTCTCAAAGGAAAAAGAAAATTTCCACAGTTGTCTCTTTCTTCTCAATTTCAGTTCTGAAAGTCATTGGACAGAGTAGCAGCAAAATGATGGGAAACAATTTTGTGTTATATTTGTTTGGTCTGCTTCTCCTGGTTAAATATACCTTTGTCTCCTTTCCTAGGGAAATTAAAAAAAAAGAAGAGAGAAAATAAGATGAGAGAAGATGAGAGAAATAGCTGAGATAAAAAGATATGATAAGACATACAGGAGTAGTTCTACCCAGTTACCTTTCCAGGTGAGGTTATGAAAAATGGGATTGATTAGGTTAATATACATGCAGATATTTTATTGTTGCCTTGTATGTTCAGTACTATAATAATATTTTGACTTTATTATTATATTTTGTGACATTCTTAATATTATTCAAATTTGTAAATTAAAAAAAAAAATCACTGTACAACACCCCACTGGAAATAAGCAAAACATCTATTCCTATGTTCCTGCAACCTATCAGGCCAATATATTAGGGTATAAGATTAAAACTAGGGAAAATGGAGGGTAGATTAAAAACAATCACTCTAAAAATCATTGGAAAAAAGAGCCCAGAGTGTAGATAAACAGAAGAGGGAATTTAGGACTAGGAGATTTTTATAGACATTTTAAAGCTTTGTTCAAAATGATCACTCTGGCAGTATGTCTGAATAAATGACATACCACATTTCTGCTATTTTTTGATAAAGAACTAAAAAGTTAATCCCATGGTACCTGAAATTGATCTCTTTGAAAAGTTCCGAGAGCAAAGCTACTGTTAAGCAGACTTGTGTCTCCCTCCACATTTTGCTGCCCTGGGAAAATAATAATAATAATAATAATAATAATAATAATAATAGTAGTAGTAGTAGTAGTAAAGAAACACTTCTCGTAGCACCAATACAGCAATCATGCTGGGTCATGAAACTAATTATGTTTGTGATGGTGGAAATTCTCCATTTCTGTGTGAAGGGGCACTGCTGCATGATAGATGAATGTTGGAAAGGCAGTACATTGTGCTCTTTCATCTCTGTCACTGCATATTTATTCTAACTGCTCCTAAATTATTCATTTTCTTTAAGCAATCAATATTAATAATCTGATTTGCTCCTTGGCATTTTTAGTCACACTTCTGTTTAACTGACTGTAAATAAAGGTCACTTGGAGGCTTCCTGCTGCTGTTCTGAAGGTCCTTGCCTAATTAATTCCCAACACTTTTTTTTCCCTGTGACTCTGATTAGCAGTTGCAATCAAGTTCAGCAATTAGCTGCCTCCTTGCACAGTGATTTGCTCACTCTGCCTCCCTGTATAGAGCTACATTTGGTCTCTACCATACAAAGGCGAATGGAGGAATTTAAATGTATTTGTTTTGTGTTCCATGACCATGCAGAACAGGTCAGATTTGTCACTCCTTGCACATAACCTTTGCCCACCTACATCATAGCTCCTAATCATCCATGGTGCCCCAAAAGACATCATAAACATAATGAGCAGCCTCACCAACAGCCCACTTTTGATATGCCTAATCTCAGACTTGTGAATCAGCAAACACCTACAGCACATTAAATCATTCTTGGTTATTTAAGAATACCTATGGTTTAGCTTACATAAAATTACTTCTTAAAAAAGGGGTTGCTTCTTATTTAATTTTACCTCAGTCTGCCTGGGGCCCACGGACAAGCCCCAGATTTAAACACATTTGGATGCTGGCTTGCAGGTCACAAGACACAGATATTGTCTTAAACCTTGAGAAGTAATAACCTCAATGAAGTCTTTCCATCCTTTCATTCAGAACCACAGAAAAGTTGCTGAAAACATCAGGACTAATTTAATTAATAAGTTAGACTCTAGTAAGAAGGGACATCAAATTAGTAGTTGAAAGTGCCAGAAGGACAACCTCCTCCAGGAGATTCCTCTTCAGCAATTATGTCTTTGAAAAGCAAGAAAAGACAGAGTTACAATAAACATTACATAAATATCACAGGCATTCTTCACAGGCTTTTCAGTGTTCTCCTTTCTTATTACTGCACCCTGGGTAACAACTTCCACGCAATAGTGTTTAATGAAGAATTTCTGCAAAGAAAATAGGTTTTTTTCCAAGTTTGTTTGTAAGTTCATTGATTTGAATTATTCCAATTCTGACTCCATATGGATATTAATTCAGACAGAATTGTTTGCATTGTCTGAGCAGAAAACTAAGATGTATGCACAGAGAAATCCTTCTATAGCTGAAGTTTCTCTCAATGCATTTACACATCCAATGAACCTACAGACAGATTTTAAAAAGGTGATAGAACTGTACCTGTGAGAAAGATTGGCATGTCAGTCCACAATGTTTTTGTCAGTATTATTATTTTTTTATGCATCCCTGTCCTTGACAAGTAAGCCAACAGTAGGACTGAATATCACCACCAGAACGAAATGAATATTTCTGAATACATCTTTAAGACATAGCCAGACTGTAAGAAAATGATAGGTCTAAATTCTCACATATGGGCATAAGGATTTAAATTTTCACCTACCTTTCGCAACTCACTCCAAAAAAATGTCAACATATTTCATTTTGGTCTTGGAGTTCTTGGAGCTTAGGGAGTTTTGTATTCATGGGTTTAAGTGCCCTGAAAAAGAAATGGATCAGAACTTAATCTGGTTACTCTTTACTTACAATTTACCAAGTATATAAAAGCAGTTATTTAAATCACAGTCCATTTCTACTGCTAACACCTATAGAAGCTCTCTTCTGACAGCAGCAAGCCAAAGCATGCATGCCTTAAACAAGCAAATTTTCTTTCTCCTTTCTGTTCTGGCAAGTGTGTTCACTTAATCTCACAGGGGATCTGTCAGCTTTCCCCAGCTCCAAAAGCAATTCTTTAGCACTTATTGAAAAGTGCTGTAAGTGAAAGGCAGCAAAGCTGACTGGTGTTTGCACGCAGAAACAGGCAACCAGAGCCCTGAGTCACTCTGCCTCTCCTCGTGTGCTGCACGAGATCGGGGCTAGAAGCAACAGTTAAATCACTCTTGGACTTACCACTTAATGAACATAAATACACAAAATATGCCATTTGTTGGCATGATGATATTGCCGTGAATCATTATATAAAACATACGGTGCTTTGAAATATAGGCATGTAAACATAGTGGAGCACTTGTATGGCTGTAAAACTCACACACTCAAAACAGATCACTCATTTCTAGGGTGGCAACTTTCCATGCTTGGTTTCAACCCAAAAGTGAGCACTTGGAACAATTAAAAATTTTTCTTTTCAGTTATTTGAGATTTAAGACAATGAAAACTATTAGTTTGAATAAAAATCCAAACCTAACCCACAAAAACCAAACAGAAAACTCAGCCAATAAACCAATCAATCAAATAAAAAACCATAAAAAGGCAAAACAAAAAAACTCCACAACCTTTTCTAAGGAAATAAATTGCAGAATTTAATGAACTGTCTTTGCCTGAGAAAATATAAGAGGAAACAAAACTGCAGTTATAGTGTTGCAAATGTGAAAATGTTTGGTTAGACCCTCTGTGAGTTTTTGTTCAGACAAAAATGCATGTGGTGTACATGTCTTTCTTTCACCACTCTTCCCTGCAGTCACTCTGATGCTACATGAGCAGAGAATATGGCAACCAGGTCTTGCTTGTTGAGTGTCTGCTGCACAAAATCACATATCATTACTGTTTTCTCTATAGGACATAAAGTATCCATCAGATTTGGAGCAAAGCACTCATGTTAGAAAACATGCTGTCTCTGTAACCTTGGAGAACAGATTTAGCTCCTCACATTTGTGTAATAGTGTTTATAATTAGTCATTGGGGAGGTATTGTTTATGAAAGTTTTCCTGAATGTAATGCTTTGCAAACATGTAAAGGATTAAATAGGTATTTGTTGCCTTGTGCTTGGAAGAACAAAACAAGTTGTATGGGAAGAACTGTTTTCCTTCTGTCCCAGGTTTTGTGTCTCTCCTCTGAGCCCAGTGTGCACAACATTGGCTGAGGCTGAGGAAGCAAAGGAAAAGCAGAAGTGATGGGTACTGTGAAAGACACTGTCTACACCATATCCTTTCCTCATACATGTAGCAGTTATTTGAGAGGATGCTCACTGACATGACATTTGAAACACTTACTCTTTTTTAGGAGTTCACTTCCCACCAAAACACGAATTAACCCTTAGGTTTACTCTCTCTGTGCCTCGAGGACAACTTTAGACTATGTAGTGTGAATTTTTCCATGACATATTCCACAACAGAACACTTCACCTGACACCTAATATCTTATGAAATTTATGGAACCGGTAGTGCAAGAGCAGCAATCTAGCTGCATCTGGTAAATATTTGTCCTTTCTGTTCAATTTTTGAGGCAGTTGATTTTTGCCCTCCATTTGAAGTAGTGGCAGTTCTGTGATACTTTGTATATTAGGCATGTTTGGAAAGACATGCCTTAAAAATTGTATTTGATGAGGTGCTGTCTCCCAACATATCAACTGAATCTACTGATGGTGAACAGTAATCACCATTGTTTAACTGTAGCAGCATTACCTCAAATCTATCTGGCAATAAATAGGTTAATGCTGTTTGAGGTGGTACTTTTAACTTGGCTGATATTTTAATATATATGTTGAAAAATGGAGATGAAAGAAGTTTGTTGTTGGTTATGTTTAAAAGATTCAAGATTGCTTTGTTCTGGCAGTGTTGAACCAGAACAACTGAGTTTATGGACTGCCCTGACACCTACCTTGAAAATGAAACGAAAGACATTATTGCAAATTGAAAAGATTCAAAGTCCATGTATATCTTATGTATCCCCTACAATTTTCTCTTTCTCTCATATATTTTTTTCCTGAAAGAATAGAAAAAGCTTCAAGAACTTAATTGCCAAAAAACTGTGTTCATATAGTATTGAATTTACATGGTGAGCTACTCAAATGTCAAGAAATGCCAAAGCTAAGGAGAAACCCACAACCAAAAGACTGTTGCACTTTGTGTGTGCATGTTATAATACTCTTCAGTTACACCATCACATACAGCAATGCAAGTTATACAGGAAAATAGAATATTAATGTTCTTCCTACCCTGAAGTATGAATAATATTTGGATGAGTCAAGGAAAATAAAATTTCTTTGTCTTTAATAAAAAAGAAATATAGAAAAAAAAAACAAGGAGGAGGAGGTTTGGCCTTGCAGGTCAGTGTCATGAGAGAGCACTGATGGCTGTGGCCTAATATTTTTGATTCTACTGTTTTTACTGATGAATTAATGGTATCTGTGTGCAAAGTTTGCAATTTTTTTACATCCTTGTCATTTCTGCACAAGAAATTAGAGCACATGTTAATGCATTATTTGCAATTCCAATGTCCTATATTGGAGAAGTAGTCTGAACTGCACTGGATATCTGAAAAGTTGCAAATCTGAGGATCACAAAGTGCCCCTTTCTGAAGAGGAGTCCAGTAAAGATAGGTATCTTGGGTTCTTCTCTCTTCCTACAAAATCCTGAAAGCTTTACAAAGTTTCAATGAGGAAAAATAACAGATTATTATTTTAACTTTACAGATGCTATTGTAACCTAGAGTCACTGTCCAGGGTGGAAGAGACATCTTAAGTCTGCACAGTTTAAAATACTTGAAAGATAGTCCACACAAAACCTTGTTTTTTCCCAACCCCACTGACATTAGCATTAGGATGAAGCGGTATGTGAGCAGGTATTCAAAACAATGATAAGAAAATAAACACTATCTATTGCTTCTGCTAATGCAGGAAAAAATATCCTCAACCTTGTGAATTTAATTTAAATGAAGTAAAAATAAATAAAGTGGGAGAAAGGATTTTAGGAATGGCAGGAAGTAAAGGTAGCAGGTATCAGGAAAACTGTACTCTGATATTCTGTGAAAGAATATTTTGGAACTGGTGCAATATAACAGTGATGAAAAACATATTTGTGAGCACCATTAAACCTTTCATAGATGATTCAACAGTACCAGGGCACTCTAACATACTGTGTGAAGATTAGTGCTAAAATTAGAGCAATATGGCTTCTCCCAGAGAACACAGGAAATTAATTCTGCTCATAACAGTTCAATGATTACACTAAGATCTCTCTGGTTCATTGATTTTGGAATAAATGCAGAAAGTTCACACTCACAGAATCACAGAATCACAGAGTTGCAGAATCACAGAGTTACAGAAATTCCGAGTTACAATTAGCTCTGGAGAGCTAATTCTCATGCTCAAATGGAGCACCTAGAGCTGGCTGCTCAGGATTGTTTCCAGACAGCTGTTGAATATCTCCAAGGGTGAAAACTCCACCTTTCCCACTTCCCTGGGCAACTTGTGCCAGGGCTCAGTCACCTTCACAGTGATTTAGTGTTGATGTTCAGCTGAAGTCTCCCATGTTTCAGTTTGTGCCCATTGTCTCTGGTTCTGTCACTGAGCACAACTGGAAAGAGCCTGACTCTGTTCTCTTGGCAGCCTCCCTTTGACTGTGTAAATACTTTGATGACATCCCCCTGAACTTTCTGTTTCTCAGGTTGAATATTCACAGCACTCCTAGCCTTTCCTCCTAGGAAAGAGGCTTCTGTCCTTTCATCACCCTGGTGGCCCTCCACTTGGCTCTCTCCAGAAGCTCCGTATCTCTCTTGAGGAGTCCAGAACTGGACACAGCATTCCAGGTGAGACCTCACTGGGGCTGAGCAGAGCGACAGGATCACCTCCCTTGATCTGCTGGCAATGCTCCTCTGAATGTACCCAAGGATACATTTCACTTTGGCAACAGGTCTGCTCTGCTGTCCCGTGTGGTGTCCACTGGATCCCCTGGGCCACTCTGTAAAGCTGAGTGTCCCCCTGCATACGCTGGCTTCTAGGGTTTCTCATCTCCAGGTGCAGGACTTGCACTTAGCCTTGTTGAATGAGCTTCACCAGGTGCCTGTTGGCTCTTCCTCTCAGCACTTTAAGGTTGCTTGGATGGCAACACAGCCCTGTGGTCTATCAGCCTCTCCTCCCAGTCGGTTTCATTACTCCTTAGTTAGAAACAGTTTGTCTCTCAGTTGAATTCTAAAATGGACAAAGTGTGATGTGATTTCTGCATATGAAATTATCAGGAGCTGTGTAGCAGGGGAGATAATCAGACATATATTAATTGAAACTCTCCAATTCTTCCCTCACAGGGGGTATGTACGCAGCCCTGTTTGAATCCAATCCTATCTAGATTCAGCATTAGATCCTAAAGCACTTTAGTCACTCAAAAGTATACCACAGTTCTCAGAGGAGATACAATAATGCTGAGATCACATCATCTGTGACATAAGGTCAGGTGTAGACAGTTGTAGGAAATATATCCATGTGCAAGCAACTCCCTGATATAATATTAAAGGGACAGCTGAGAGATGGGAAATCTCAGCTGAAGGTCTGTTTTGCTCTTCCCATCCCACTGCTGTCGACTCTTACTTCTCTGTGGTATGTTAAATGTGCTGGCGGTTGGGATTACCCTGCTGACCCAGCTCTCCCTTCCTAGTGTTTTTATGAAATGCATGTTTATCAGACCCCAGCAAATTCCACTCTCAGGAATGCAAGGACAAAGAATAATCCCTGAAGGCTCATGACAGAGCAAAGCAAATGAAATCAAAAGCTAGCAAGAGGGAGGACTCTCATGACTTTTAAATAAAATGATTAAAAATAAATGTATGCTTTAGAAGTGAACCAAGAAGAAGCAGTCATGATTCAATGTGGAAGAAAAGACATTTGAGTTGAATGCTCTGCACAACATTAGATACCATTTGCATACATGACAGAAACATTATAAGGAATACTAGAATGAAAACATAAGAATGCTCCGAGTAAAATTCTGTAGCCAGGACATATTTAAAATCAAACATTAATGTTAATGTTGCTAGGCATACGTGATTTTTGATGATAACTTTACAGATCCAGGAACTGCACATGGCACAATACATAGTTTCTCCTGCTCAGTCTCAATTACTTCATTCTGTTTGTCAATATTCAAGTAGATCCAACTTCAGTGACAGTCTTCAACTTGAAGAGCATGGAGAAAAATTGCATAGCTACAAAAGCAGATAATCTGTAAATGACAAATTAACCCCAAAAGATTTCCCACTTTACCCTCAGTATTGAGAATGATGGTGTTCTCTAAATGCAGTATTTAATTTTACAAAAATTCATAAAAATCGCTTCACTTTCAAATTTTTTACAGTGGTATCTCACCTAACAGACATATATGGCTATCTCTAAATATTTGATATATGATTTTGAAAGACAAATAAATATACATGATTTTGAAATAATTTATTCAAAGATACTTGTGTTGCTTTTGTTTAAAGCTTTTTTAGTCAGTTGACAAATATTTTTTTTCAGTCCTTGATATTATGTTGACGATCATGAAAATTTTCTACTTTAATTTGACCATGACAGTAGCTAAAGATGAGGTTTTCCCAGTCACTGGCCACATAGACTGCTGGTAGAACCCTCAAGACCATCTCTCAGGTCTTGTGGTAAAGCCTGTTTGGTCTTCACCAGAAAGAATCATGGACTTTCTCATTTTCCTGAAAATTTTAAACATGATATAAAAGGATTTTCATTTAGTTCTTATGCTCAATCAGACATTCCTCGTTATTACATCTGTAAAAGTACTTAAACATATTCAATCTTTGTTTCATGAATCAAGTTTTTAACGCGTGATATCTCTGAATATATAGGTAGTAATAACCACCAGGCATCTGGGAGACCAGTGATTTTTGCCCATTAAAACTTTTTTTGTAGCTAGTGCACTTTATAATGAATAAGTATTTTCTTCTTTGTGGCATAGATAGCCTAGCTCTTTAGCATGTGGATTTTAGAGACAGAAATGGTAAAGTACTTTTCTTTCTACTTGTGTGAAGGAAACAACATTTTAAAAGTAGATGAGGTGTGAAGTTCTGTTCCAGTGCTCCATATCCACTCTTGGCTTTCATCTACATAGGCAGTTTGGATTGTGTGAAAATATATAAACTCCATTGTGACAAGTGAGAACTACTGCAAGTGCTTTTTAACTTAAATATTTAAGTTAAAGCATGTGAAATCTGCTAAAGGCAATCTGTATAAAGGGCGAAAAATACTCAGGGAAGTTCAAACTTGAAAGTGAAGGAAAAAAAATTGACAAAGTGGGCATTCCAACATGCTTAACTAGTGCAGTCCATGTTCCTGTTTCAGAGACATCTGTAGAAAGTAGGAAGAGAAGGTCAAACCCCCAGAAGTAGTATCTTTTTCATAATTTTGGCTTTTAAAATGGTTGAAGTTTGTTACAGTGTGCAAAAACCTTTTATATTCAGCCTTGCTTTTACAAAGCAGATAATGGTGCTGGGTCTACATGGAGGATGTTGTAAGTCCTCCAATCCACTCACAGCTCCTAATTTTCATCTCTCATCTCTCATCCATCCCATTCATGCTAATTTCAACCCCACAATAACAAGTCATCAATCAACATTGCTGTCTTCATGCGCCTCATCTCTCCTGATAAATGGAAGGAGCCATTCTCCTGACCATTCCTTGGACTCTTCTCCCAGAACATCTGATCCAAAGCTTTGTGATTCTCAGGAAAAACAGTAATGGCTTAATTAATAGCTGTAGAGTGTGCCAAAGGCTTATGGAATCTCTTTTGTCCTAATGATTCCTGTCTTTCTATCTGTAACCCTCCAAGTGATCATTCCTCAAACTTATGCGCCTTCTGAAACATCTAAGAATAAACAGCATTTCTCATTCTGTACTTTTTTTTGTCCTGTGGACCCAGTTCACACTTCACTTTTTATTTTTTACTTCACTGACCACATGAATACTCTTAAAGCTATTCCTTAATCTCTTACAATATATAAAAAAAATTCTCATATTTTTTCTCTCAGTCTCAGCCCAAGGATAGATCTAGGATACCTCCAATAAAGGCAGTAAGGGTTTCATTGTCTTTCTGACTGTATTTATCCTGTCTAAAAGCCTTCTTACCAACTTTTTCACTCTCTACTTTTAATTTATGTATCTAAATTTTACCTTCTAAATGGAGATCCTTCAATTTTTACAGATTTTCTGTGCTTTGTCTCCCTCTGTCATTTCCTAGTACTTTATTGAGCCTTTTCAGCATCATATTCCTCATTCCTTCAGGCCTGTTTCACACCCCAGCTTTCTTCCTTTTTCAAATCATTCAACAAAATATCCTACTCTGAAATATTTCATTTTCAATAGGTTTTGCTAATAATGTAAACACAGAAGAATTTTAAAAAGGAGGTAAAGCAAACCACATGGATGACTTAATCACTTAACTGTTTTCCTTCTCATGGTACCCTTCTCCCTTTTGTTTTCACATATGTTTCTAACTAATGTAATATTTATTCATTTTCCCATTGCATCTACTTACACACATTACATATCCTCCCTCCTAAAAATTTATGTATATGGCACAGATACATGAACTGGTATGGTTTTCCATCCAGTCTGTAGACTATATTGATTTATATCCACATTGCTTATTTTAGGAAAGAAAAAATGAATAATCTTTGGCAGATCTTTCTAGTAAGCAAATCTCAGCTGCCCTAAACTTATAATAATTTGCACACTAATATGTTCTGTAGATTTAAAGGACAGTGTTCTAAGATGATTAGAATTGACTCGTTTTTAGGGATATTCCAGCTGACCTAATTTGTATGAGCAGGGGTCACAATTAAAGGATAGGTCATTTGAAGAGATTATCCTTGTTCTCCAGTGTTCCTAATTTCTGAAAACAGCCCTTGGAGATGGGACATAGCCTTTCAGCAGGGGCAAGAAACCAGTAGGGTAATCCAAGTGATGGAGCACAGAGTGGGGAACAACACCCTCTTTCAGAGAGAAATTGGTTTTTCAAAAGTACAATCTTGAGTGAAAATATTAAAAATAGTAAAAATATCAAAATATTAGAAAATGTAAATATTACTTTCTACAAGAGTTCTTACAAAGTTTTATATACATCTATATCCAAGACTATGCTTTTAAGTAATTTTTAGTCAGTAAAAATTTTTTGAGATCATACTTTATATATTGTTTCTAGAAGGGGTCATTCAATATTCCAGCATTTGAATAACATGTTTGCTACCAAGAGAAATACTTCTGTGCAATTATAATAGTTTCTAAATTTGCTGACCCTCTGAAATGTTCAGCTGAAAGACTTCCACACAATTTTTTTCTGTATTATCAAATAAAAATAATTGCTAGTTACTAATTGCTAATAATAATTAGCTAGTTACATTTCGGGGTTTAGATTCTGGTTCTTTGTCTCTTTTTTTAGTGTAATATCTAGAAAGAAAAATGGATAAAATAGAGGTGCATTCTGCATATGTCACTTTTTGATAATATTGATATCTTCATAATCACATAAATAGACATAAATATTTATAAAATTAATTACAAGCACACAGCTATTTTAAAACTATTCTTAACTGTAGTGAGATTCACAGTCATTTTCTCCACTTATTAAAATACTGAGAGAAATATAGGTTATTTTCACTAATAAGCCTGTACTAAACAGCAATTTAACTCTGTTTCCATATGTTATCCTCTTCTGTTGGTCAGTCTAAAGCAGCTCAAATGAAGGGTGGCCATTTAGAGAGACTTCAGTTCCAATGTGGGAAAAAAATTACTACACAGGCTTAGATATAGTGATTCCAGACTTTATCTTACAGACATTAATATGGCTCAGATTATTCTATTTAAAACCCTACTAGTGACAAACCTTCTGCTTGCCCTAAAGGCTAGACAGGGCTTGTGCATGGAAGAAAAAAAAAAAAAAAAAAAGATGCCAAACCATTAATCTAAAAGGAGATCTGTTCTTTAGCCATTCCTTTTAAGGGCTCTCATAGCAAATTCTCAGGCTTGTATAAATACACCAACAGGCTACAGCACTGCTTGATGCCAGAATATATTAGTTGTTCAAGTTCACATAGCCTGCAAAAATGCAGGAAGCAGCTCCAATGCCAACAGAATGGGAAGCACAGCTGAGCTACATAGAGAGAGGTCACCCCCTCCCCAGTGGGAGCAGAGGAGACCCCAGGCTGCACAGGGGAACAAACAGAAGTAGGCAGTAGCTTCAGCAAAAGGGCAGAAGGAAGGGAAATTGTAGGAAGGGAAAGCTCTGAAGCCTACAAAACATACAGCAAGCTGTTGGAGCAGGTTCATGAGAACTACTGTGGATCTGTTCAAATGCCTGGTCCCTTGGATGAGCGCTTGGGCCATTTGGATAGCTCTCAAAGCTTTGACTACTGATCTGAGCTATGTCTGTTGACTTTTCTCCACTGCCTGTGTCTGTGCTGTGGAGAGCAAGGCTTGGCAGGGGATGAACTGACAGCAGAGCAGGCTAGCTCTGGCCTTCACATTAACACATCCTGTGCTTTGGCATCACAGAGCATTCCTAGAGTGGGAGTTTTGGGAAGAGACACTTTGTGCTGCTTGCCAGATGGGACTCAGAGGGTTTTAAAAAAAAGCGTGAAAAACCACATGGAAATAAACAGAATGGTAAAAAAGAGTGAATGAGGGAGTTTGTTTGGGTTGAGAAATCCCCTCCTTCCTGCTCCTTCCTCTGACTTTTCTAATTAATAATGATACCTTTTATTAAAAAATAAATGCAGAAAGAGGTCTCTAAAAACGTGTTTGTGCAAAAATACAAAATTTGAGGTTTTAGCTAAAACGTGATAGAGAGGAAACACAACTTGGCTGCTTCACAAAAGAAACACCCCCAAGCTGAAGCCTACAGAGCCCGTAGTTTTACTAGTGGGAATTATTTGGCAAAAGAGTATATGAAATAATATGTTTCACTTTCCAGGACTGGTAGATGGAATTAACTGGATACTATGTTTAACTGCGACCAGGCTAGACTGGGATCCTTCCCAATATCTGCCTGTCAGTGTATTCTATTTTAACCTGCACTCCAGCTTAGTGCCATGAGACTAACACAGATGTCACATGCAAAGCAGTCATGTCTTTGGTTCACTGAAGCACCCTAACCACTGCTCTTGTGCAGCTGGACAGAATTGTGAGGCATTTCTGCAGGATTTTGGCATGGATCCTGACGCAAGAGGTAGAATGTTTTGTTGTGTGTTTTTTTTTTTTTTTTTTTTTTTTTTTTTGTTGTTGTTCTTGTTTGCTTGCTTGGTTGGTTGTTTTGGTTTGGTTTTTTGTTGTTGTTATTGTTTTGTTGTTATTGTCATTGTTCTTGTTGGTTTTGCTTTTTGTTTGGGGTTTTTTTGGTTGTTGTTGTTGGTCTCACTTTTTTTCCAGTATAAAACTAAACACCTGCATTTTCCATTCACTTCACAGGTCTTTGTCCAGGCTTCAGCATGCAGACCTCAAAACCCACTGCTGCATCATGTAGCAGCTATCAAGATAAACAATTTACCTGTCATATGACTGCCTTGCTAACAAAGACACTGCCACCCATGGTCTGCCCTTTGGGTTGCACAACTGTGGGCTGACCTTTGCCATGAATCCATGGCAAAGGCATAACCAAATGCCATTTGACCATCACAGAGAAGTTCTGCTGGTCAAATAAGCAACTGCAATACGAAAGAGGAAGAAAAATATCAGAAGTATAAGAAGAAAGGGAAAGGGCAGCATAGAACTACATAAAACTTTGGAGAAGATGAAATTTTTTTTTCCTTATCAAGCCTGTGTATTTGTGGAACTGACTGCCTTGAGCATTCTTCTTAACTTAAATGTTTCCTACTTTAAAGAGAAAAAAACTGGATGGGGTTTGTAATAATAATTTAATGTGCGACCAGGCTAGCAAACGAATGACAAAAGTGTTGTACATTATTTGGATACACAGCTGAGGAGACACTAGAATTGCAACTCTGTTTGCTAGGTTTGTTATGACATTCTGGCTTTCTAGAACAGAAATTTTCCCACATATCAAGGCTTTTTCTACAAAAAACAAATTAGAGGTTTGTGAGTTTTACATGATTCTTAACAATTCTTTTTATTGTGGAAAAACATAACTTTGAAAATGAAATTTCATAATAAAATTCTTCACCCTATTTTACCTGGCTGTGGGATGTGTGGCTTTCTGGGAGGATAGGACTCTTTTATACATATTCAGAAAAAACACCTAAAATGATTCTGTGACCTAGTTATGGGCATATTAAAAGAAGCCCAAAAATGCAACATCCCACTGTATACCAATAAATGCATTTTAACTCTAAGTCCTCTCATTCAAATTAAAGTCTTTTTCCAAAAAACACCTTGTCCTGTTTCACAATGCAATACACAGAAGCACTCTTGTATGCTGTGTAGTGATCAGATTTGTACCACGAAGGTGTGAGTCAGTTTAAGGATCATTAAATGAGTCTAATTCTTCTCAAATATCTATGAAGACACCTCTACATACACATATATATTACCTATTATATAGATACAAAAAGCATATACCTTCTCCTTTACCACCCCAGTGACTCAATACATGATTAGACGCAATAAAAACCTTGCCTTATGAAACTGATGCATTTGGGAAGATTGTCAGTGATAGCTGAGCAGTGATATATTCCATACAAAAGCATGCAATTCTCCCAAGTTTGCTCTCATAAAAGATTTATTTCTATCATAAACCATCACCTGTCTCTTAGTCCTCTGACATTACAATGCTGTCACATTCAGCACAGTGGGGTGGCTGGTGTGTTTTCTTTTTTGCAAATATGAAGATTGACAGGCAGTTGACAGTGCTAAAGAACAAGATTCGACCAAATACATAACATTTGTACTGGCTGAATAGCTACTGCAAAGAAAGCATAAACTATCCTTTTTCAACCTTTGAAAATACTAATACAGAGAATTAGCCAAATAAATGTGGTGTATATGAAAAGAACATGGACAGGACTTCTTACCATAAAATACTTTCTAATTGTCATTATAATTTAGTACTTTCTTCTTCATTTTCTCTTGCTGTTCAGTGCCCGTTTCATCTTGTTGACATACATTGTTTTTCAGAACAAAGACAGTTTTTGTATTGCCTCTTCAGCATCTAACTGGTGTTGAATCACTACCTCAATGGTACCTGTCACTATTAACTGGGGGGAAATTTAGGTGCCTTATTTGGTCCACTTAATTGTACCCAAGCAAGACTGCAAAGTGGAATGGACATTATAAATACCCCTCAATGTGTCCTCTCCTCTGAAAGTTGTCATGAGACGTTGATTGCGGTCCTTATTTTTTTTGCCGACATTAGTTATGAAGGAGAATATTAATGAGAGTATTTATACAGATGTCTCCTTATCCTGACCTTCTTTATCCTTAACAGTCTTGGCAATCTAGTCTCCAGGGGTTTGAATAACCTAGTAAGAACAGATGGATTTCCTTTACAACTGAGGGTCAAAGGTAAAGAAGCATGTTCTAAGATGTGTCACTACATGAATTAAAATGTAGTAATGAATTTGTGGTGTACGCTGTGACTTTATGTTAGACCTTGACCTTAATATCACATTTACCCGAGTACAATCATAGGTCACAAATTAGAAAGGTTTAAGCAATCTTCTGCTCTATCAAGGGAACTCAATTTAATCAGATCTGATTTAATATTCTGCTCAGAGTTTAGGGAGCACTAGACTAATATTACTAAGAAAAAAAAAGTATCAGCATAGTTACACCCGTGCTGCAGAAGCACAAAGAGGCATTGGAGGACAATTTTTGCATTTTGCAGAAGCTTACAGTCAAGCATTAGCTTTTTTTTTGTGTTTTTTTTTTTTTTTTTTTTTGTAAGATAGCTTTCACCCCTACCCCCAGGAATTGTACTTTGAAACTTTTCTAATACCAACTGTTAACTACATCATAATTATGAAGAATTGCATTATTGCAGTAATGTGTTTCATCATTCACTAGGAGAACACCTGTGGAGAGGCAAGCCTTCCCCATCAAAAAGCACACAAAAGAGCAGAAGTGAACTCATCATGCAGAGCCAGCAGCTCAAAGCATGGTCATAGAAGAAACTGCAGAGGGATCCTGAGTACTTGAGAGTGGAAGCAGAGGTGTAGAGTGATTTCATGTCCCTGGAAGTGGCAGCATGGAACAAGCGCTGTCATCTAATTGTACAGATCCAAACCCCATTCCTTTACAAAAGCAAAGGAGGAAAGAAGAGAAAGTGAGGATAAAGCATGTTAATAGCAGGGTCATGACTTATGGTCAGCTCTGCTTTTTTCAGGTGCACTATGACATCCGCAGATGTATTCATAATTGCTCACTTAACGCTACGTGTACATAAACATGCATAATACCCACAAGCTTCTTCTCATCTGAGACAAGCAAAGCCTGACAAAATACAAGACTGCACACAAAATATAATTCTCTAGAAGTGTGAAAATTCAGTTCACATTGTGCATGGGAGTAGGGGAGTCTACTCCACAGGGCTTTAGATTAGATTAACAAGCTAATCAATTTGTGGATTTATCTGTCCTTAAATATGCATATAGATAAGACATATAGTACAGATAGAATCTGAACATACCTGATGGATCCAGCTACTTTATGAACTACAGTAAAATAAACACATTTAGTTCCCTTCTACGTCTGCTCCAAGTCTGCTGAACAAACACCGATTTTCTTCCGTGTTTAAAACTGGTCAGGTCACAAGTATCAAATTATATTATTTGAAAGTGCCAGGTGAAAATAAACTGATTGTTACCTACCAATGGGGTCCTGAGTTTGCATCCAGTAATCTTCACCAATTCACAGCAAACACCGGGTTTACTTTTCTTCCACCTTTAAGAAAGGTGATAAACACTGTATCATTCCAGCTTGGTAAAAATGAGTTTGCAGTGCTGAAACAATTCTTCATGCATTAGTGTTGCTCTAAAATAAAACCACAAAATATTATTTCTTAAAAATTATGTTGACAATAGAATACACTAGTCTTACCTCAGAAGGCCCATGCAGATAAATGCCCCAGAAAGACATTGGAATTTGTGTTTATAATTCTTGCTTATTTTAAGACCTTTTTAAGCTTGTGTAAGGTCTTCCCTTAGGTATTTTATCTATTCTCAATAGTAGATCTGTGATTTAATAGAAAAAATGAAATGTAATGCTAAAAAAGGAAAATAATTTTTTTTCACTTACAATTTTAAAACATTTTAAAAGTATCATTTGGAAATTATATAAATTGGATTATGGTGCTACAATAACTAGGGTTATTATAACACTACTTATATGCAATATAACCCTACCTATATGCAAACCCAGAAAATATCTACATTGAAAAGACCAGACAAACATTTTGCAAATTAAATACCACAGTTCATCACATCAATATGAATCATGTGACCTACTACATACTACCCTTGACTCTATATCAATATAGAAGTAATTTGCCAGTTTTAAATCTGATGCCGAAATGGTTTAAAGGCAAATGCAGAAACCCATTTTCCCTAATTGAGATAAACTTGATATGTCAACAAATAGCACACGAGATGAAATAAAAAGGAGATCCTCCAATAATTTAGCTTGAGTCAATACCGTTGGAATCAGCTTGCCATGATGGAAAAATGAAAGCTGCCTATTTCCAATGGTTTTTTACAATTTATTTTGGGATACTTAAATATAACATTTGCCATTTGTGAATGAGAGGGAGAAAAAGAAGTCACTGTCAATAGGTAGGGAGGTGTGTCTCAGCAAAGATACTGCACGTTTTACCAAAAAGAGTAATAAACTTAAGTTTTGTGCAATCTTCTTAAATCTCCAAAATTCAGAGATACTTGATAGTAAACAAAGACAGTGCAGCAGTTTAGGGTAAAACTAGGAAACAGGTGCACAATTACTGAGTTATAAGCAGGGAGAGCTTTCTTTCTTTAAATTTATTCATTGCACTTTTAGTTAAGACTGTACACAAAACCTCTCAAACAGTTACTCTCCTGACAATAGTCAAATTCAGCAAGAATCTAGAGATTCTTACTGAAAGAAAAGGGGACTGGAAGAAGTTGCAGGGGTTTTTAGTTCAGAGCTGTTGCACACTCTCTACATTAGAAAAACTTCATGTAGTTAAAACATGCTAAACCAGTCTATACGACTGGGATTTGGCTGCAATTTACTTTAATTCTCTTTTCCCAGTTTTAACTAATGATTCATAAAAGCAATCAGCTAGGTCAAGAGGCTGCACATCTGGATTGGCATATATTCAAAACCAGAGAACCTTAGAGAGGAAGGAATGAAAACAAAAAGTTGCTAAGTTTGTTATACTGTCCTTTATTCTCACAGCTACAAACTGAATTTCAACCTAGTATTCAATGCCTGAGTTACTGCAGATTTTGGAAGAAGTAACAAAGTCAAATACCTCAGTGCCAACAGATTTCTTCCCAGTGCTTTTCTTCCTTCACAGCTCTTGATATATCCTTCCAGCTAAGCACATTTCCCAATTTTAACCTTTGTAATCCTGCATTTTCCTAATGTCTCATTCACTCACCAGAAAAAATACCTTCACTGACAATACAAAAGTTGGTTGCTATTTACTGATATCTTTGACAACTGAAGCATAGATAAAGACATACTCTAAGTAGAAAAGAATAACCTACAATACTCTATGCTGTTTTGTCCAAGTGTCTTTCCATAAATTAGAATTCACAGATTCAAACCCACATATCACAGCACGTAAGTGTTTCAAAGATGATACCATTCATTCCAATTTCTCTGGCAGGCCTCAACTTGATTACACCAACTAAAACCAAACCAAACCAAACCAAACCAAACCAAACCAAACCCTTCAAATTACACAAATGGAGGTAACACTTCAAAGCCTCAGTCTTCCTTACCTCTGCTGTGTCCTTCTCTCTTTATTATGTTGTTGTCTACTCTGTTTCTGTTAAAGGACAGGCCCTGACCCTTTCTTCTTGAAGCAGTGGGCATAACAAATAACAGAATGTGTGTTTGCTCCATTAGCTCATTGTCTTGGGCTTACGTAGAAAGGTTTTGGTAGGGTAGGGAGGTGGGGCTGCTCTTCTAGAGCAAGACACCAAAAGCTTCCCTCATGTCCAACAGAGCCAGTTTCAAAAAAGACATGCTGCTAGCTAGAGCTGGGTCCCTCAATGTGCTTCTGTAGTGTTTTTGGGATAATGTATTTAGAAAGAGAAAAAAATATAGTTAGAAGAGAAAAAAACTCCTGAACCCTCCATTCTCCATTCCCCTGTGCTGCTGGAGTAGATAGAACAATCAGGAGTGAAGCTGAGCCTGCAAAGAAGGGTGAGTGGGGGTAGGGTGGTTTTAGATTTTTTTATTTTTCACTATCTTGCTCTATTATTAACTCATAATAAATTATGTTAATTTCCCCAAGCTGAGTCTGGTTTGCCCATGGCAGTAATTGGTAATCAATCTCTCCCTGCCCTTATCTCCACCCACAATCTCTTTGATTGTGTTTGCTCCTTCTGCCCTGCTGAGAAGGACTTGCTGGACATCTGGCAGCCAAAGAGTCACCCCACCACAAAAATGTAGGCTTAAGATCCACCAGCAGGGATCCTGGGGGTCTAAGGTACCTGAGACTTGAAATATTGTTTTCACTTCCTTTTCTCTCACTCAAAGCAGACTCATCAGAAATCCATACAAAGAAAAGCAGTCAGAGGCTGACCATCTTGTGGTAGCATCAGCACTGAGACTCAATATCTCTACCATCCTTTTCTTAACCACCAAGGTCCTACACACAGCTAAAAAAAGACCCAAATTTTAAGCCTATCAAATGTCCCTGGGTTCCTAACAGTGAAGGCTAAAATCGCATTTCAGTTTGATTACCTACTCCCAAAATTTACCTGATACCAAGTTCCATATCTACTAGGTCTTTTTGGTCTTTTTTTTTTTTTTTTTAATATTTTAGCTATTAGCCATTCATACATTGCTTTTTATAAAATTTTAATAGAAAGTAGGACTGTTTGCACAAAATAGCCTCTGCTAGGAGTACTAACTCTGAATATCACACCCTTGCTACAGCACGCTCCCACTGGCTGTGCCAAGCAGAACTGTACTGAAGAAATTATCTTTTGAAAAACAAATGTGTAAAATATGCACTTAAAAGTGTTTGTATCAGCTGTCCATTCAAAGTCACAGGAATGGTTGTCCAGAACAACTGGTAAGGCAGCAGGAGTGTACACTGGTGGCAGGTGGCAGGAGCAAGCAGGAGAGTGGGTGTGTAGGAGGGACTCAAGCCTGTCTGTTCTCCCAGTGAAGACTGGTTCTTGCAAAATTGGAGGACCAGAGATCAGAATGATAGAGTCAAGGAATGTCTTGAGTTAGAAGGGACCTTAAGGATCATACCATTCCAACCCCCTGCAGTGGGGAGGAACACATTCTGCTAGAGCAGGTTGTTCAATGCCCTGTCCACCTTGAACACTTTCAGACATTGGACAGCCACAACTTTTTCTGGCATCCTGTTCCAGGGCACCATCACCCTCACAGAAATTAACTTCTTCTTAATATCCTATCCAATTCTTTCAGCTTAAAGCCTTTGCCCTTCATGCTTTCACTACATGCCCTTATAAAAAGACCCTCTCCAGCTTTCTTGTAGGCTCCCTCTTGTAGGTACTGAAGGATGGTATAAGATCTCCCCAGAGAGCTTCTCTTCTCCAGGTTGAACAGACACAACTCTTGCCTTTTCTCAAAAGAGAGGTGCTCTGATCATTTTGGTGTCCTTCCTCTGAACTCATTCCCACAGGTCCGTGTCCTTTCTGTGCTGTGACCCTAGAGCTAGATAAATTGTTCCAGGTGGAATCTCACCAGTAGAGGGACAGAATCTCTTCTCCCTCCCTGCTGGCTACATTGCTTTTGATGCAGCCCAGGATGCATTTTCCTTTCTGGTGGTCGGGAAAAATAAAGAGGAGGACTTGTTCTAAAGGAAAGACAAAGCAACAGAAACAAGATTCAAAAATAACAATACTAAACTCCAAAGACAAAAAAACCCTGTAAAACAAACAGAAGAAAATGAAAATATCCATTCTATAAGATGGGCAGACAAAGAGTTCTCTTTTACCAACAGGAACTGTTGGTAAGGAATCAATGGAAAGAAATTAGTGGAAACTCCATTGAAATTAAAACTGCTTAAAACTGACATCATTATTTTAAAGTTTATGCAAAGAAGATCAGATTCTGCTTAGTTTCACAGAAGCTCAGAAAATCAAGTGTAGTTCATAATGTTAAGCATATTACTTGTGATTGAAATACACCAATTGCCTCCAGAAAATGCAAACATATAAACACATGTTTGCAAAAGGAGAAATTCCACATTAACTATTACCACCAAAAACATGCACAATGATTACGGTATTAAAATGTTTTTCTGAATTTCCAGCTATAATTCCTTCCTGAGATATCATGAACATTTTCATCACTTTAATGTGATGAACATCCTAAAAATATTTGCAACACCTTCTTTGCATTTGGTGGCCCTGTCAGTGTGCTTGACACAATGAATATACTGGAATTTATTACTGTTTAGAATACTCATGTCAATGCTTCCATGGATGAGATGATTTTTCTATTGAGTGATCTCTGTAATAATTACTAGCATTTTGAGCTAAGCATGTACATTGATCTCTCAAGCAGACGCACAAGTCCTGACACTTAACATCTCAGATATCTTACATCACAACCATGCTGTGGTTCATATTCTTTTTAAACTTCATGGTCATCCTAGGTACATTTTTCTTCCCTGTGAATTAACATGCATCTTAAACCCTAAGCTAAAATACAGGGTAAAAGTGAATAGATCACTCAGTCAAGATTGTTAGGACTTCTAGTTTTGTTTTGAATTGAAACTATTGGCATAGAATTCATGGCAAACATATTAAAAACCATAAACACAATTATTGATATGATACATAATTACAAGGGTAGCTATATTACAAATTATAAACATGCCTATCTGAAAATACATAGCAGAAAGACACCATCATTTTTAGAAAAAATTCTAAATACAAATACATTTTGAAAAGCTCTGTGGGTTGCTAAACCAATGGTTTGTGTAAATCTTGGAGTGATTTGCTTTCATATTGAAACACCTGGTTTCAAGTTGTAGTGTGTGTTTTGCACAATGTAACTCAAAAACTGCAAACCACAAGAACTCATGACTAATATGCAGCACATAAGTGACAAAAACAAAACAGTAGTATAAATGCAATGCAGTAAATCAAGACCAGATGTAACACATAATAAATCAATCATAACTGCCAAAAATTGCTAAATATAGAGCATTTAATTAAAGTTTCTGCTGTGTCTCTAGAGAATTCAAGTATAACCATTAGCATAGCCTTCTTCATTTTTTTCCCCACTCATTTTTAGCCTTTACCTTGGCCTGTTTTTCTCTTCTCATTCAAGAAATATCCATTAAAAACTTCGGGAACAACACAGAGCAAATACAACAGAAGAGAGTGCCATGAGACATGTTACAGCCAGAAGGTAGAAAACATCGATTCTGAAAAGGGGAACATGAAGTCAGGCTACCTGACTTCATCCCCAGAAGATAATCAGTAACACCAGTCTGTTGAATTATATATACATCTAAAACATATGCATACACACACACACACACACACATATATATATGTATATATGTTTTTCCTTCTCTGTGTTTACTGTTCAGGAGGCACTTCCCAGGCCTGCCTCACGTTGCACGCTCTCTCTGCTGCACACCTGCCAGCCCAAAGCAGGAGCAGGGCATAGCCCTGCTCAACAGCATGGATTGGGAGACACCTCTGCCAGGGATAAGGAGGAGAGCTTGGGCAGAATTACCACTGTTTGTTCACAAATTGCAACACAACATCAGAAGCAGACTGTAGCACACATCGAGTCCACTCAAACTGTGCATTGTTTGGGGCTGAGGATGGGGCTGTGGGTAAAGTGACCCCATCAGTGAGAGGGAGCATGAGGCAGGTCATCAGAATCCATTAAACTACCTGTTAAACTGCCATCACCACCTACTCTTGTCAGTGCACTGCATTGCAGAGACCACATCCAGAAGCATGTATGCCCGGAAGAGGTGAAGAACTGTGTTTTCCCTTCCAATAACAAAATGTGAAAATGTGTCCCTGCTATAGGTTCACCCAGCTGAAATGAAGCCAAGTTTTCAGCCTCTCTCCTGGAAAAGGTGACAGAAAATAATTATAATTTCCATTTTTAAAGCTGAAATCTGGATTCCAGAGAGACACCACAGTAACAAACCAGGGTGGGATATTTTTGCTAAAAACCTTCCACATAATCTATCCAAAAAATTATTTCTGATCCCATGAGTAGCATTCCACCTGCTAGTTACCGCTGGGCAAGCTTGACTACAAGAAGGTGTTGCTTCTTGCATTAAGCATTTTTGCCTTGAGTTATTGACACATTTAAAATTATTCTATTTTATGTCCGTCCTTAATAGAACAGAAATCTGCTACAAAATATCTTTCTTAACAGACTTGCCTCAGGTATTGTGCAGAGATTCATGATTTAACAGCTCCTCCAAACAGACAGGCATACAGCTTGTTTAATTGGCTTGTTCAACCGTTTGGCTTCTGTGAGGTATAAGTGGATTATGGAGGTTTGCCTGGCTATCTTTTCACACAGCTTCCCAAATAATTGTCATAAATATCCCTACTTCCTCAACCCAATTAACGAAACGTAGCAAACATCTACTCTACAGCTTCTATTGATGATACAATTTCTCAGGAAACACATAACCATTGCCACCCCACACTACGTGCAGAGTTTCTAGTCTCACACAGAGAAGGGAGATAAATTTGAAAAGCGGTGAAAAAAAGAGGAAAAAATCATGTAAGTCTCATAAGAATTTCTTTAGTCACTGCTAAAGATTTTTCTTCCTGTGATGAGTTTTTGGAAGACAGATTTAATGGGAAACATATGGATTCATCATCACTAAAAATCAACCTCACTTCAGATGATAATTTATTTACTTTCTAGAAAAAGGTATTTATGCATAAAAATTACACTCTGGGAGTTTTAATAGGCCTTTTGCAATCCTGTAATGATAAATGGGATCCTGCACTAAAAGCAGTCAATATAGGAGTGTTTCAGCAGCAGGGTGAATGGAGATCACTCACACAAGCAGGGCTGGCAGTTCTCAGACCTCAATATTTTTTTTTCATAAGCTAATAAAAACAAAATTGCTAATAAGTAGAGTAAATGATTTCATTTATAATAGAAAACACTTAAAAGAATAATAGTTTCCCTATTCAAATAACAGATGTATGGTGACAGCACTAGGTTCATGAAAAAAATTCATATGAAAAGCTATTAAAATATTAAATATTTATGCTTTTAAATCTTCATCTATTTCACATCCCCTTAACTATTTTAGCCTGATTTTATGAATATTTAATGTTATAAAAACATTCCTTTTGTGATCCTGTTGAAATATTCAGCATGAAGAAAAATGTCATTTACACCACATGATTAATGTCCAAGATTCCTAAATCAACAAGCCCAGAAACCAGGGAGCCTAAGTAAAAGCGGTTGTAGTCTGGAATCTGAAACGGGGTTGTTGTGTCCTTGAGAACAGCAGCATTGGAGATACCAAATAAAGGTGCTGGCTGTATTACATTTAAAAACAAGAGGAGATGTGTTGAGGCACTCTGTGGGGGAAGATGTACGTGCAGTGTGATTCAGCATCACAGTAGCAGTAGTGCAAGGGAGTGGATCTGCTTGCTGAGTCGAACAAAAATGAATAGTAAACAAACAATCCTTTGTGCAAAGGCAGGCATAACAAAAAAAAAAAAAAAAAAGAAAAGAAAAGATGGAATTAGTGGTCTGAGTGAAATATGCTTGTTTAAAAAGACCATTCCCCTCTAGAGACCAACACCGCCTCCCTTCTCGCACCGCTGTAGCACTTACCTGGCTTGCTGGAAAGTAGAGCATGTTACATGCAACTGCTGACACGATCAGACAACACTAAATGCCCCCAATTACTTCATTATTTATGAAATGTTTGCTGGGTGCAGTCAGTGGCTTCATGATGGAAAAGCTGCAACAATGAGGCTCTGTCAGATTTTTGGCAGAGACATATCCAAACACATAAAAACAAGTTAAAACACTATCTTTATGCATAATTCTTTCTTGGCATGTGTCCTCAGTTACCATAATTTGAAGCGAGAAAACACTTCTACTTTTTCTCACTCTGAAATAATGTGGCCAAAAGTGTATCTAATTCCCCTCCTCCCCCAGAAGAGAAACAGCCTTGTCAAGGGCTGGGTTGTAGGTGTGCTTGAGATACTGAGGTTTCCATTTACCACACAGCTGCACCAACTCCAGCCGCCCTGCCTGCTGCCAGACGCCTGGAGCCACAAACCCACAGCTGCCCACAAGCGTCATCTGCGACTGGCCAGGGCTCAACTTCTCGAGCAAACCCAGCCTCAGCTCTGCTCTGGCTGTTGATCCTCTCCTCTTGCAGGAAATCCTGTAAAGCACATGCAGAATGGCAAGCAATCAGTGTGCCAAGAGATGGAATCAGTGTGGACAGCAGAAAGCACAGTGCAGAGCCATGAATGCTTTGCAAAACTGCTTCAAAGCTGATTTACAGCTGGAAAGCCCTCTTGGTACAAATAGTTCATAAAGCATATGACCTAAGTACTTGCCCACAGGGCCACAATAACATTTATGTAGCATAAATTAATGTGCTTCAACCTCTAATTCAATCTGGCTAGCTAATTCCTCTGGTTTTGGCAGAATGTGATCTCTGCAACAAAGTACTGTGCTTGTGGTGGTGACTCACAGGTCTGGCTGCCTTGCATTTGAGAGTCACACACACCCTCGCGAACAAAGAGTCCCATTCGTCAAGCAGCCGTAAAAATATACCTCCAGAATATGTTTGGATCACTGCTAATTGAAATTTCCTTTTTATAGGAGTCTGATCAGAACCAGCTGTGCTTTTGGAGTCAAGCAGAAACAAATTTATATATTACATTAGAAACCTGACAAATTCAGAGACAAGCAGCTGAGTCAATGCCTATAATTGGCTGGAGAGACACACATATAACACACAATTACTTGAGACTTCCCCGAAGGAAAATTCTACACTGGATGTGGATTATTTTTGCATTTCTCTTTTCTGATTTCCTCTTCAGTGAAAAGCTATATCTAAGTAGTGCCCCAAACTCAGAGGGACTTTATTAGTGCTTTTAATGATGCCAGGGCTAGAGAACACAAAGGTGAGGCAAATCTCTGAGGAACACATTATTTTCGGTGCCTCTCTCCAACAAGTATGATTAGTAACATGTCTATCTATAGAAAGTCAGCTGTGGCTGCACAAATACAAATGTTGGAGAGAAACAGCAAGTGGATATCAATCTCCCGATCTGTAATTTTCTCAGCTATTATAAGACCACCTGGGTTTAGACTGCTAATTCTCTTCAGATAGTGAAGTCTTACTGAAGTTCTAACAAAAATTCCATTCTCTTTTACCTCTTTCTGGTCGGCTGACTGTTTCTCACTCCTCCAGATCCAATTGTATCTACAGCATGGATCATGGATCGTGAAGATCCACATGTTCACAAACTTCATGGCTGATGGCTGATTGAAAAATTCCAGGTCTATCAAGCCATAGCAAGCTCTCTGTAATGATGTTATCACTGTGAATACCTAAGATCCTCATTTGCAGACAGCCTTCCCCTAAGAAATCCAATCCACTTCCAGATTCTTCTCATGACTTTCAAGATCACCATAATGCAAATTCAAACCTGTCCAAACAGAGTGGGACGCAAGAGGACAGCTTAGACAGCTTTATTACTAATGTGCTATCTATGATCTTTGTTAATAAAAAAACTACATTACATACATTGTAAGACCATCAGAAAAGTAATTCTTCCTATGACTTATGAAAATTTCAACGTTAAAATCAGCTTGTGAGAAAAATAATCAAATTGAAAATTCAATCACCAGTTTGTGAATAATTTACGTCCTAACATTGTCCTGATCAGTCAGTGGCACCTAGACTAAATTTTAACAATGCATTTCAAGACTAAGCAAAAGCACAGCATTTCTTGGTTCCAGGAAAAATAAGATTGTAACAAGAAAGAGCCTAAAAGAATCCTTGACTAGTAGCTAGAACAAGACTGGCAGGTGAGGTGTGCAGACAATAAGTGTTTTTCTGAACAGACAAACTAATTTAGTTTTGGCAAATTAAACACTCTTTTGGTTACCTAAAATCTTCCTCTGGCAAAAAACAGAACAGGCTGTACATTTTGGGGTATCCTTTTTGAGTTACATTTCTATTGCTGTACTGAAAATTGTAACCTTTTATTCCATGAAAATAAGACTGGTCTTGTCCTAATGTTGGCTGATTTGAATCAGAGGAGTTGAGAAAAATTGCTCAGATAAATGGCATAGGCCCAGTTTAGCAGTGTTGAAGTAGAAAATAGGTTGCTTGCAGCATGATTTAGTTCTAAGTCCAATGGTATGTAGTGGCAGGGATCTGTTCCTCATGAAAATTTACTCCAAGGCTGATAGCACCTACTCAGAGTTTTTGGAGGAGGCTCAACACTATCCTTTGGGTGTTTATGTCATGGCTCTCTGAAGAGACCCAAAGAGTAGTAAGCCAGGGCATAATCAACTTCTCCAGAAAAGGTAATGCCTGTCTTATGACTTAGGGTCTTGCTCCTTGCTCCTCCCCAGTTTATGTTGCACTAGATAAAAATATCTTTTAAAAGAAGCCTCACTGCTATAGACAGAAATTTCACACAGCGTGGCACCTTGCTGGAGGGCTTACCCTTGAAAAAGTAAAAAACAAACAATAAACTAGATAGCTAAACACCAAATTAATTTCTCAAAATTAGTTTTATCTCAGAAAATTATGAACACATCCACTTAAGTATAAACACAAGTACAAAACAAACAAACAAACAAACAAAAAAAAAAGGCAACACAGTAGACCAAGAAACTAGCCAAACTATTTCTGCTTAATCCTCAAAAAGAAATGGAGATGAAGAAAACCTTACATTGTAACAGCTGTCATCACAGTAATATTGAGTATTACCAGGAGGCTATACATTTTGTCACTATGATTGAAGAGAAATTGTTGTGTATTGTATTCCCTTTCACGGGACCATATTAATCTTATGACCATTGTGTGTTTTTGCTCACTTTGGGTAAATCTCTAAATGTATGTAGAAGACTGTAGAGTGAAAAATCACTCTGATAAATATTATGAAAAATCCTAAAGCAAAGTATGGGAGATTTCAACCTCTTACATTTCCTAATGCTATACAAATGCAGTTTTGTATTTTAGAGTGTTTCTTGTTATGATAATAAACAAAATGTTTCCAGTCTGAGGAGGCTACTGCATCTACTTAGACAATCAAAGCTTTGTGGCTTCTAGATACGTTTGCTACAATGTATTTGCATAAGGAAATGTCCCTGGAGAGATATGGGAGACATCATTTAAACAAAATTACACTCCTCAATAGCTATAGTTACTGCATTGTGCCAGGATTTAAAAAATATTCATAATAACTTATTTGCTTTGGGATGCATCTCTGGGCACAGAGCGAGTTTAATTTTTGTGAATGTTCTGATGATCTCACTTACACCAGCAGGAGAAGTACTACACTGGCCCAAAAGGGCTGCTTGTAAGCCTGATTCTTCACTCGAAGTCTGTCACCTAATTACACTTACTCATTCTAAAGCCAATGCTACAATGACCATGATGTGGCCTGGCTACATCTGCTGGAAATTGTGACTTCCGCCATTTCCAACATTTTATCCAACAGCACACAAGCTCAAAGGCTTTGAAAGTCATCTCTGTTTCTCACACAATTTCTTGAAAAGAAAGGGTGATGAAGGTAGTTGGTGGTTTCTTTTCAGAACTTCTATAAAAACCTTGTATGTATGGATTTTTTATTAGATTCATTATACTCAACTGGATTTCTTTAGGGCATATTAGATATAACTTTTTGAATGCAGAAGACTTTCTTAGAAAAAAACAAGGAATTTTCAAATTGTAGGTGTAAGAGTCAACAATATTATTGAAGCTACAAATTTCACGGTATCCATGATTAGCTCCATGTAAATATTGTATGAATGAAGCACAGTGTAGTTGTAGTTTCAAAACAAATATAACCTCAGGCAGGAGGATGAATGTGGAATTTTCAAGGTTACAGTGGTTATACATTTCCATCAACAGACACAGCAACTAATGAGTGAAGCAGTCACTATGACAGATTAAAAGATGAAACACTGCACCCCTTAAAGATAGAGAATTAAAGCATAAGATAAGAGTGTCTCAATTTTTAAAAGCCAATTTTACATTATACCATTAAGAAACGTGTAAAATAAGCTGGGGTTTGAGGCTTTTAAAATCTTTACACATCAATTTAAAGGCATGTCAAGCTTGAAAGGGAAAAGTGTCAGACTGATTTGATAAGAAAGATGTCAGAAGCACATTTATTGAGAAATGTATAAAGAATTATTTTATTTTATGCTAGGAGGGAATAAGTAGAGGCAAGGAAGAACAAACTTATGTAAGCAGTGTAAATTACGTTGATCTTGTGCTATCATTCAGTGATCCTGTGTTCATGTAAAACATATATATGTTGACTGGGAGGATTTTATGTACTTAATGTACTTATTTGCCACCTGGTTTGAGCTAACCAGAGTTTTTCTAATTCCATAATCCTAACATGCTAACCTCTGAGGTAAAAACATGAAGGAAAATTCAAACTGCTGCCCTTGAAGTTTCAGTAAAGCAAATGGAAAAAAAACCTATTGTAAAGGGTCACAATTTCTTACGTCCTACATCACACCCATTTAATGCAGAGGGATAGGTTCTCATTTAGGAAATAACAGATCTCTCACCTCACAAAGAAAGTTGACTACAACCTTGAGGACAAGAACAGCTGAAAAAAGATAATAAAAATAAAAAAACGTTGACTGGATTAGAGTAAAAGTTGGAAATTCACTGCTTTTTAAGTACTGAAAACAAATTTCCAGAAAAATGATAATTAAACAACCCAAAATGCCCAAGGCAAGAAATCAAAGGTAAAACTCTGAAGTGTTTGCTGCCCAGAACTACTTCCAGACCTTGTGGACCAAAGCCAGACTTACAAGGTCGCCTTTCATGGTTTGGCCTCTCATCTTGCTCTTTGGCCAGAGGGCTAGGATGACTCGTACCAAATAACCTTTGGATCCCAAAGCTCCCTGAGTGATTTTGGGTTTGTGGGGCAAGACTGAGCCATGTGGCAGTGTTCTCACATGCTTCACTGGATGCAACACACACCTTTATACTTCTGGACTGACAGAAGTCATCCTGGACTCATTACTTATAATCAAGTGATGCAAGAGAGAAAGATTTTTGCCTCCTATCTATAGGGAAATTATGGGATTTCTTATCCTTACTTTTTCCCTGAAGTATTGTGATAACAAACAAATTGTTTGGTGTTGGACAAATATGCATGAGATTTACTCATTTGTATCCACTTTAGTAGTTTAGCAGATACCTGTCAATGGTACTGGAAGATAAGACTACCACATTTTCAGTTTATTTTTTTTAATAGCATTGAAAACCAGCTGAACCAGTGTGACAAAGGCAAAGGACAAATGTCACATTTTAATCCTGTCAGTAAAAAGGCATTTGAAGTACTGACTCTCACTAAAAATACATGGGTCTGGGTTTTTTCAATAACATAGCAATTCTACTTGTCAGTTTCCCTCACCACCTACTCTGCTAAAAGCAGATTTAAAGTTACCTTCATTGATGTAGATGTCACTTGAAAGGAAATTTCCACAATAAGGAGCCTGGGTGGACAAACAAGTCATAACCAAGAAATCACAAGTCACCCATGTCAAACCAACGGGGAGAGCTAGCAGAATGGACACATTGAGTCGGTGTGGATCCAGCAGAATGTCAGTGTCAGCATTCTCCTACAGCGTCTCACTCTGCCTGAATGTTCAGAGGTTAAAGTAGGAAATTTAGGGAGTGGTTGAAAGTGGTGGAAAATCACAGGAGAATCATATCTGCACAGAGCAACAATGTTTTTCCATTGTGCCATGTTTTTTGTCCCTTCCTCCTCCCAGCCAGGCAGCCTGCCATAATGTTGAAGAAACAATTCCCTGGTATGAATTGCCCTGAAAATTTGACTTTTAGTAATATAAAACCAAATTAATTTGGAATGGCATAATTGATTAGATATTCTCCCTTACAGTAAACTCAAGAAATTCATTGCTTGCAGGTTGTTCTGAAAGATGCATTCTTCATCCCCACATTACCATATTTTTACAGAAATTCACTCCCACCCCAAAATAAACTAAATTATGTTTAGTTTAAATCCTGTGGTCTTTTCAGTGCTCTCAATTAATTCATTAATTAACAGCTTATTAGTGAGTGATGAAAACAAAGACCCTCAACAATTTTATTGTCACTAAGCTATCTTTACTAAGATCTTAAAATATTTTTGTGCCAACTCTTTAATGAGTACTACCTGCTTTTCTCCCAGAAGAACACACCACATGTTTGCACTTGTGTCCATGGGAAGGGCTGTTCCTGGCATCACTTATCAAGGTTCCCACACCTGGGCTCTGGCATCTCCACTTCCCTCTGAAGCCAGGTTCAGGCACAAGTATCAGACCTTGCAGAAAGGATATCTACATCTCTCTGCTTTACCAGGGGATTAGTGAGAAGGATTAGTAAGAGAGCACCTTGGACAGTGTTTTCTGCTTTCTGTTCCTGCACAGCTGCCCAGGATGTCTTCCATGCTGACAAACTCCTGGCTCCATGTGCTATGCTGCAGGAGTTTTCTACAATCACAAGGAACATTGCACGAGATGCCAGTGCCTCCTCAAGGCTCTTTATGCCTTTCTATTCACATCGTTAGAGAAGGTAAGGGAGGTGCCTATCAGTTATTTGAGGAAGTGACCATTTTCCAGATTGAAAAATCTAAATTAGTAAACATTGACAACACATGACAACACACAATCAAATAAGAAAGTATATATATTTTCATAAGAATAAGAAAAAAATGTGGACAGATTCTCACGTGTCATTTGAAAATTATTATCAAAACCCTCTGATTTAAATTATTTACTAAGAAGCATATATTTACTTATGGACTTCTCCATTATCAAAAAGGAGGGAAAAGGTTATTCTTTCCATTCTTTCCTTTAAAAGACCTTTCTTTTGGGTAAAGAATTCTGCCATTTTTGTGATATAATTTATTTCTCATAAATTCCTTTTATCTACTGTATTTCCCAAATCTGTTTGAAGTTCAAACAGCTCTAGACAGATGAAGTCACTGGCATGTATTTAAAAAAAAAACCTGCCTTTGAAATATAATCAATAGCTTCTACATGATTCAACAAGGAATCTCTAAAGAGAAAATACAATTCCTCTGTGTTCCAATACTTTTAACTGTCTTTGTGACCAATTCCAAAGTTTGTGCATTTGACTTAGGGCAACTAAAATAATATGAGCCATAATCACCAAAAGATCTTCATGAAATGTAAACAATACACCTACTTTCACGAAAGGAGGTCTTTATAGGTGATGTCCAGGTTTCTTGAAATATTCATATCATATTGGATACTTTTTTAAGTTCACTATACATCTTTCCTATGCTTTTTAACAACGCATTGTCTCTTTATCCTAATGAAAAATCTACCAGTTTAAGGTAGCCTATCCCATACTGCAGAATTTTGTAAATTATCATGTTCAAATCATCAACAATAATTTTATTGACTGTAGAAATTATTTTCTTTAAAAATATTTAATTTATCTATATTAATTTGGATTATTATTATGAAAAGATTTTTCAAGCAGGAGGCAGTTATTTGAAGGTAAATAAACTAATAAACTGTTCTAATAAACTGTGTTTATTAGAATACAGTTCTGCTTCAGATGTCTTGGGGTAAAGCTGTCAGGCACCTTATGGTAGCAGGATTCAATTGTGACGACTCGAAGAGACTCCAGAGAAAGGGCTTTCTAGGCTTCAACAAAGAGACAGTGCAGAATATGGCCTTTTGTGATTAAATGACATTATTGTCACAGTAGAAGCCTTCACAGTTGTTGTTTCTAAGCAAGGAAAACCACAGGTTGCTGCCTACATGCACTATGAAAAAATCTTCTATGAAACAATAAATGGACCCACAATAGTTTGTCGTTTGCAAACTATCACTTTGGTCTTCCATCAAACAATATCAGGCATATATTCCTACAAAACCATTAGTGAACATGGTGAGTAAGGGAAGTGGGGGAGATGCTGCTTTCCTCAGTAAAAGGTGCTCCAATAGCAGCTGTGTAAATTATGTCAGAGATAACTACAAAAGTAGTGTGATTTCCTGCTGGCTGGCCAAGCCAATTCAATCCAAGTGACCCTTCAAAGCCCCACTGTAAATTTCTTCCTTACATGAGCTCTCTGAATAAACGCTGACCCACCGTGGTCCTCCTTCCCTCAGGGATTCCACTCGTTGTCATCAAGGTCGAGCTTCCTGACCCTCTCAGGGTGCTCAGCTGCATCCCAAACAGCACACACTGACTTTGATGCTCCTCTCCTCTCCAAGCATCAGTGCTCTTCTGGAGTTGCTCCTGTTTTTCTTTAGATTTATAACTGCAATTTATACGACTGTAATAGAGCTTTAGTGGGTTTTCTGACTTACTGGAAGGCAGAATGCATCCCTGAAATGTTTGCACTGCTTTATTTGTGTAAGGAAGAAAAACTGAAATTGTGGGATGCAGGTACAAACTGAGAAGATACGGCAAAAAAACTTGTTTGTTAAAGTAGATGTCTCACACAGAAACGTATCTCTACATCATCATGCCCTGTCTAGAGGAAGCAGTTTTCATGCACAGTGAAGGCCAAAACTGCTGAAGTTCAAGAATTCATGGCTTGATGATAATGTCTAGCTTGTCCTACTGCCTGCAAAAATCACAACCCCACTCTGTAGTTCCTAAAATCTCTAAAGAGAAAATACAACTCATATTCCCAAAATTTTTAAGCTACCTTTTTTCCAGCAACATTTGCAACCTTCCTATTTTTCAGTATTTAGAGATCCATGAATGAAGCCTGATAAAAATTATTGGAGGAAGCATTTAAATAACAAGGTAACATGGGAACCTTACTGAGAACTGCACTCAAGTGTGAATGGGAGAAGGTACTTCTCATTGTCCCTGCCTTCAGGACAGACCCAATTAGCCTTCCCTGAAGAGCGGAATTACAGACAGGTCTCCCCATTCATTTTTGGTTCTTAAAGAACCCGGATATGATGCCTATTCTACACTAAATTTCATTGCCATGATAAAAAATGTATTTGGAAAAACCTGAAGAGGTGTGCAAATATTTGACTTATTAGGTTAGAGCTGGTATAAAGGGATGAGTTGTGTTTGTCTTATTAACAAAAAATCTTCCTTTCATGAAGAAAACGAGCTGGATTAATAAAGGCAATTCTGTGAAAGTTTGAATTAAATTGAACCATTTAATATGGATTTTATTTATTTTTCTGATTTTTATTCTTCACAGGAATAATATCCCTCTGGAAAAAACAAAAACTTCCCCCCAAAAAATCAGACAGAACAGCAACAACACACAAAAAAAAAAAACCAACCAAAAAAAACCACAAAAAAAAGAAACACTAGCACCTCATTTGTAATTCTGACAATTTGTAATTCTGACAAAAAATGTCATTAAGACTAAATCCTGCAGCTCAGTAGAAAGGCTGTACTTACAGAAATTATGTTCGTAGTTTAAAGCATTTATAGCTTATTTCTTTTGTCACTAAAAATGCAGAAGACAAAAGATACTATATATATCAGTTGTAGTTTTCCTGAATGCAATGTGGGTAGTTATAATTACTGACCTCTTACTTTTTATGAGTGTTGCTTAGATGAAATTCAAAGTACGAAAAAGTTAAACTGTGTCAACATATTCACATATTAATGCAGGCACAGACAGTTTTCACAAATGTATTTGCCATGCAAAAAATTTCCCTTGACTTCAAAAGAATCAGGTAATATACAGATGTGATACTGAACTTTTCTCTTGCTTCTAAATGGCGCAGCTTCAAGGACATGATTCAACATAGATCATTTGAGGTCTTGAAGGATGGATGTGATTACAGTATGAACCAAAATAAGTACAGGTTTGTGTGTGCTTGTAAATTTGGAATTTGGCCAGTTTTACTAAAAGGATCATAAAAGTTCCTAAGCCTACACATCTTTTCAGATGAGTTACAAATGATTTATGGTCCTGTACCAAAACTCATCTTAATATTTTAATGCAAAATATTGCGAACAATGTTAGTGACAATGAAAATTGACAAATGTTTTTTGACCAGTAAGTTTTTCTCAGTTCAGCTAAAACCTTTACAAAAATTTTTTATCAGAAGATTGAGCATCTGTACTGCTAAGTTATTTGTCGAGATTCTTCTGTAAGTAATTCTTACCTTGTAAATGGTGCAGAAAATTTGCTGTGGAGTTGATATGTAAAACCAGAGGTGTTTCAACATATTTGACCTTTTGGATGTATTATTTGCACAGATTATTTTGTATTTCTGATGGGGTGAATAGCATTCTTAAAATTATATTTGTACTTTGCACATCCACTATTTTGAAATCAAAGCAATTCCTCATTAAAATTCAAATTTATTAATTTGAATTTTATGTGGTAGTATTTTCTTTAAAATACTTCAGAGCAATTTTTGTTAAAAAAAAAAAAAGTATGTATGTAGAATGCTTTCCTGGAAAAATGGCTATGGGCACATATTTGCCTAAACATCTCCCCCCGCCCCCATTAACTTGGGGAGACGGTACTGCAATTTCAGGTGAAATGAATGAAACCACAGAAAATCTTCATATGAACTTCTAAAAAGTGGAAGTACTATATTTCTTTTACTTTTATGTTAGGTGACATCCAGATGTCTTAAAAGGTTGTTTCTAACATTAATTGAAGTAGTCTAAGGAGTCAGATGTTGACTCTCTTGGATTTGTTTTTTAAGTTTTCTCATTTCATACAGGCTAGAGGTATCATTAAAGTAGCTTTGCATAGGGTAATTTTGCTAACACTTCTTCCTGGACCAAATTAATCTCAAAAGTAGGAAGGTATTAAAACAAAAGATATATAGTCAGAAAATCTGCATAAAAGGCTGAACAATTTCTCATGCAATTGTATTATGATTATAAATTTTTGCACATAGAGAATGTAAATTGTCATCCACATATGAGGGTAAATCTGAAATAAGGTTCAAAGAAAAAGAAAACTTTTAAAAGTGAAGATGTGTTATTGGTGATTTCCCTGCTTAAATATGTGATAAGGTATTCACACAGATATCCTTTAAAATTATTTTATTAATAAAATCACAGAATTGCTAAGGCCAGAAAAAACTAACAATCATCAAGTCCTACCATCAGCCTAGCACCACAACCATGTTCACCAGTAAACCATGTTTTCACAAGTGCCATATCCACATGTTTTTTAATAGTTCTAGGGATTGTGATTCCATTATCTTGCTGACCAATTTGTTTTCCGTTGCACTGTTCTTCCTTACCACGAAAAAACTTATTTCTAATATCTAACTTAAAGTTCCTCTGGTGCAACTTGAGGCCATATCCCCTTGTTGCTTGTTAAACACGCAAGTGCCCAACCCCCACCTAGCTACACCCTCATGTCAGGTAGTTGCAGAGACCAGCAGTGTCCCTTCTCATCTCCCTGTTCTCCAGGCTAAACACCCTCAGCTCCCTCAGCTGGTCCCTGTAGGAAGGACTTGCGCTTCACTGCCATTCTCCAGCACCTCAAGGTTTTTCTTGTTATGAGGGGTCCAAAACTGGACACAGCACTTAAGGCACAGCCTCCCGGGAGCCCACTACAGCAGGGAGAGTGAAGTGCCTGATTCTGGTGGCCACACTCTTGCGGATACAGGCCAAGATGTCCCTGGCCTTCCGGGCTACCTGGGCACATGAATGGCTCTTGTTCAGACATCTGTCAACCAACAAACTTCTCTTGTTTATTCTATTAACATTAAACAAGATGGGCAACAACTCTAACATGGCTTTTATTTCCTTAGTATTCTTTTGAAGTAAAGCTACTCTCTGCACAGAAGTGGAACCAAAAATAATGCAAAAGGTCTAAAAACCTAGACTGCCTTCTCACTGACCAATCTATTAATGTGATGTGATGTGATGTGATTATTGATGGTGCTGAATAATAAAGAATCATCTCTGAACCCGAATTCCACAAAGGTCAATGTTTTAGTTTATCTGTTAGAAAATTATGGATCTGATATTAGATTCAAACCAAAATATATTGTTCTCATACCTTTGGGACTATCACAGTGAAGGTTTTGTTTCAGCCCATTTCTAATATTAATGCAGTCTACATCATGAACATGCCAAACTCTTGGAAAAAGTAGACGTACTTGCTCTGCAAAACAATCCTTTCAGAGAAGACAGACATATGCAAATTCCTTTGAACAAAATGTTAATTTGTAAATTACTGTTGTGAGAATTTGTATAGTTCTACTTTATATTGAAATGACAAGATAACATCAAAAAATAATCTTCATTCTTTTAGATATTATAACATTTGAAGTTGTTACTTTATAAAACAGTTTTTAACATTCATTTTCTAGTCATATAGGTTTGGGTTTTTTAAAAATTTCTTAGTTTTCAAAGAAATTTAAAAGTTTTTGGCAATTACAAGCACTGAACATGACTAGCCTATTAAAAGGTTTTAGATGAATAAAGAAAAATAAAGATAATTATAACATTTTAAGATTTCAGTCAGAAAATTGGAGACTAATAATTTCAATTAAATAATTGAAATTATTTAGTTTTAATCTCCGGGATCCAGTTAAAAGCTTATTAGTGTCCATTCAAAATCTTAAAGAATTTGCAAAGGAAATGCCAAGAAAGTACAGAATTATGAAAATACATCTTTTAAGAAGAAAAGAACTTTCAGATCTTGATTATGAAGGTATTACAATCACATGATTTAAGACAATCAAATAATGTGGATGCCAGACACCCTATGCAGGGGGAATTCTTCAATGAATTCCAATATTTCCAAATCAGCTGTCCTGCCCCAGGGAAGTGGTCCCAGCACCAGCCTGACAGAACTGAAGTGTTGGACAACTCTCAGGCACATGTTGGGATTTTTGTGGATGTCCTGTACAGGGCCAGGACTTGGACTCTGAGAATCCTTGTGAATCTTCCAATCTGTCTCAAAATCTTTGAGTTCTCACATTTAAATATGTATAAAACCTTGATGTCTAAAAATAGATTAAATCTTTAAATAGATTCGTCATCTCAAGAAATTCCAGTTCTCTGTGTGGCAAGTGTGCAAGTTGTTTAAGTCATTGTTCCTCAACATCTGCTGGAGGATCATCACGAGGATGTTGTCACTGGTCCTGAGCACAATGTAGGGCAGGATGGACACGCCTGGCAGGTATCCACTGTGTTCTGGTGTCCATAGAAATACACACATATCCATGTCCCCATGTAACAAGGTCCCACGGACCTTCCCACTTATTTGTAATAATGTTCTTTACCATTACCTTAGGTCTAGGTGATTTAGCATCTCCACACAACTGTAAGGATAGAAAATAATTCAGGATTTTTGGGTTCTGGGATTTCCCTGGGACTGTTAGGTGGTTCAAGGTGAAAACAGCTTTGGCAACCCTTACTTTGTGGGGTCTCTCAACACATTCCCCTTTTCTGTTTTTCGAAAATATATTTTAAAGTGCCATTGGCACGTTCAACAGTGGCTTGCCCTGTTGCTGAATGGGGGATACCTGTGTGGTGTTTTATGCCCCATAGTTGAAGGAATTATCTGAGGATGGCTTTGTCTCGGGGGTCTGCAGAAAAATGGTGACTCTAGCTTTTGGTGCCCCTAGCAAGTGAGTATTCCATGGATAACTTCAGCTGTGGTAGCAGTGGCATGCACAGAGTGGAGGCAGTGACTTTCGGGTCCTGCAGTCCCCTGCTGCTTCCGGGAATAATGTTCACTGGATATCTGGGCCCCCGCAGTGATGTACTTCTTGGATCCACCCACGAATTGGCTCCCGCGCTAGGCACTGCTCTTCCACAGTCAGATTCTGCTCTGGGTGGCCAGATCAGCTGGGGCACATCCCGCTGTCTGCACGTCCTGGCACGGGGCAACAAGGCAGTCTCTAACACCTTGGGTGCTCCACAGGGTGCTCCAAGGGTGAGGCGTCCTGGCATGGCGCAGCATCTCAGTCCCACGTGGCCATTTGGCTCCCCCGTGTGCCCGGAGCGCTGGCCACACCTCCCACTGGCTCTCCTGATGCTTGGTTCTCCTCACCCATCTCAGAAGGTGTCTGAGGCACCCTGTCCCTCTGTAGCTGCCTTAGCAGGTCCATTATGAGTCTTCATGGCTTAATAATGCCAATGGCAGCCTTGTGGCTGCCCATGGACACTGCTTAGAGTATGACCCTGCCAGTCCAGAGCCATACTTTAAAATCTCAAGTGGCCCCTTCAGTTATATCCTGTTTGTGGCTTTTGCACCACATTAGCAGGGAAATTAGAGCCCAGTTGTCATGCTTTAGACTTTGTTTCTTTAGTAAACTGTCCATACCTGGAGACAGGCTCTGCTGGCATAGAGCTCTATGCTCCCATCCTGGCAACTTCTTCTTAACTCTTCAACGAAGGAGGGCGTCCAGACCCAGGCATGGCTTTCCATGCCATCTTCTGCAGCTCTACCCATTGCAGGTAGCAGCTCTACCTGCTGCCTTTGCCAGGGTTCCGCAGCTGCACACACCACAAGGAGCAGCTCTTCCAGCTGCTTTCCTGCTTCCTCTGCTCTACACATGGAAAATCATGTCGGAATCACCAGACATTGGAAAGACATGTCAAAGGCAGGACAGTGACAAGCACACAAAGGTCATACAGCAACAGCCAGCTTTATTGAGAGCTCTTTTCCTAATATAGACCAGAAGGCTCATGTGGTTAACCCTCTCTGGTCAAGCCAGTTGCACCTGGCCAACAAGCCAATAGCAGCCTGAATCCCCAACAGCCTGCTCTCCTATGGGCCTTACAGGTCAGGTTAAGTAATAAGCAAGGTAACGATATAATCAATCACATTATAGTCATAAAGTTGGAATTGTTTATAACTGTGAGGTCACCACATGCTCCAAAGCAGAGACACACACATATGCATTGGGAATGCTTTGCCAGGGGTGCCAGTCCCTTCAGACTACTGTATCATCCTTGTGACTAGAAGCAGTTTTGGACCTGAGTCTTTCAGCTCCCAGGGAGATGTCACCAGTGATACGGCACCACTAAACTGAGACCACTTGAGGTCTTGCACTTGGACTCACGCGGACATCACCCAGTCCTTCCTTCCAAACTCAGAGGCCAGGTGCCATGTGACCTGAGGGGGAGCAGTCACAATTTTTGAAGCTGTTTCCAACCTGCATAAGAATCAAATGCTTTTGTCTTTTGTGGTAGTTGCTAAGATGTCTTCATCTGGAGACAGGTGTAGATTGAAGAAATTAATGCAGTACGTGTGCCACAAACGGCTACATTTGGCATATTAGATTACATCACAGTATATTTTGCTGGCTTGGATGTGGGACTTACAGTGGAGGAGAGGAATCTTCTTATGAAACAAAGAACCAGAAGACAAATAAATGTTGTCAATTTTGAAAATATACTTAATATTAAATCAAAGAAGTAATTTTTGTAAGACAGTGACTTCAGAAAGACTTAAGATGTGGATAATTTTTTTCACTTGATCTCGTAGGAATATTTAAATATAATATATAATGTAATTTGAAACAAAAATAACTTTCAAGCCACAGACCAATCTTAACAGTACTCAAAAAATATGACAGTGCTGGAACAGTGAAATTCCACAATGCTGTCTGCTAATATCAACTTGAAACAGAACAAGGACTTCACAATTTCTTTCCACTTGGCTAAAGCCTCCACTGGAGAGTATTAATACACATGGCAGGTAGACAAATGCTAACTGTCAGGATTTTAAAGGCAACCAACTTCATAATGATCACTGTCTTACCAGACAGGAAGAATGAAATTATTGTTTGCTTTAATTTTCTATCAGACTATGTAAAGAATCAAATCTCTTCCATCTTTTTCAAACAAATTTTGCTTTCAATTTAGACTTTCAGAGGTTTTTTAAACATTACTGTCTTTCTTTTATAAGCTTGTCTGCTTAAAATGCAATTAATACAAAGAAAGCACTTTGTCAAAGGTATGAGATTCCTTATTCTTTGGCATATTACTTCCTTCAGTATTATTAACATTATATCCTTCAAGTTAGCTGTAACTCCCTAAACTGGTCCAATGCAGCTGTATACTTGAAAGGACTGAGGATTCACAGAGTTTATTTTGTGTTTACATAATAGATTTGGTGTCAACTCTTATTTTTCAATAGTAAAGACAGTAACATTGTTCTAGGCTTAAGAACTGTGTTGCTAAAGCTGGAGTGCTCAATCGAGATTTGGGATTTTTACTTAAGCATTGATTTTGGTTAAATCATTTGTTTATAATAAAGAATCCTTATTTTCATGAGAAAGCTGTTTTGGTAAGAGGTAGCAATAAAATTTCATGAAAATTCGTTTCAATACATAATTCTTGACATTACCCTGAAACCTTAATAATTGAACACTAAAGGCTGATCTTTGCACTTTTCAAGTAAGACAAAAGTAATGAATATGAATTCTGATATCTACATTTTGCACAGGGACTAGAATAGTATTATTAATCAACAATATCTATCTGTGCAGTGATCTCCTAAAATATATGATCACTTCTATTTAAAATTAAACCAAAAATTATTATTGATCTCAATAGAATGCAATTGAGTAAAATTATAGTATTTAGCACATTTCATTTTGCATACATTTATATACATGACTATATACACATAATTATGTGCCTATAGATGTACAATATGATGGATGGGGAGATTCCTATCATGATTATCTATATTTGCAGCAGCTTCAGCTTTATTTTCATAATATCTACTAATTTACTTACTAAGAGAATGTCTAACGCTACTGAAGCTGAAAACAAAAATGAAGATAGGCCATAATTGTATGTGGACCCCAACAGAAACTTTCACATGCAGTAGGTTAACCCAGCATCCCAGTTTATGGCATTTTCAAGTTGATTCTGTGTTGTGCTCAGGGGAAGGTGCTGTCCAAGCAGAGAAGGTTCTCAGCAGGCAGCTCTGCAGCTTTATTTGCAACCTTGGGGAAGCATGAGTTTCTGGCCCACATCCACTGCTATACTTTTATCTGCTGAGGTCTGTACCATGTTGCTTGTCAATACTTAGAATATCTCACAGACTACATTTGATTAAAATTGCTTGGTAAAAGGGAAAACCAAGATTATTACAGTCTGCACTTCATGCAGGTTTTGTAATAGGTGTAGAGTCACCTTGGTGTGCTCTTGTAGCAATGACGTGTGCTACTCCAGGACTGGGTCAGCTGGAAGTGTGGCATTAAATAAAAAAGAGATGGGAATGACTAAAGGATCAGAAATTGAAAGCTTTAATACAAATAAAAAAGGTGCACAAGGGAGCAACATAAAACATAAACAGCACAGATCTACATTGCTCCTTTAGAAGACCCTGAATGGAACAGACACAACCTTATATAAGCATTATCTGAGGGCAGGGAACTAATGAACAGAGAGAAACAGAAATAATACCTTATGTGGAACACAAGATTAACCAATCAGAGGGCAGGGTTCAGAAGATAACCTTGTAAGGAATAACTTAATCTGCATAATCTTCCCATTATCATTCTCCTTCACTTCTCACCGTAACTTAATGTTTCTTTTGTTAGGTTCTCAGTGTCCAGGGTCCAATGCTGTGGTTGGGTCTCTCCAGGATGGACCACCACACATCGGGAACACCAAAGGAAGCAAAAGACATAAAACAAAACCCAAACAGTAGATATACCAAAAATGAATGTGTAAGAAGTATTAGCTTTTGGTCTATAGAAGAAATCTTCCAGTCAGTGAAACAAAATCAATTAGATTGAAAAGAAGCTGGAATTGTAGATGAATATATCTGGTATCTTCCAGGGTGTCAGAAGAAGTGACCTGGGGTGTGCACATGCCACATAGCACTTCTTCAAGGGCTGGAGGATAGAAGATGAAGTATGCTAATGCAGCAAATCTATTCCACGTCATGCAATTAACCCCTTGTTAAACTATCCAAATTTTCTCTGAAATATTGCAGGAAGTGTACTTACAGTATTCAAGTAGATTAAGTAAAATATAAGAATATAAGAAAACCAGGAAAAATTAATAAAATCACTTCATCATTAAATAATATTAATTCATATCAGCAAAGATTATCTTTTCAAGAACAGAAAAGTGCTATCAATCTACTGGCTGGAAATAACAGCCAAAGCAACACCAGTAATCAGGTCAGATGAGCAGCAGGTCAGACTTTGACTGAGACTGATGAATGATGTTTAGAAAAAAGTCAGAATATGATGTCTAAGAAGAATGGTTTTCAGAGGTAAAACTGTGATTTAAGGCTTTAAAGGAAATATAATATCAAGGATGTCTAAAGGCTGATTTTTCTCAAAAAACACTGTTCAGAAAATCTCAGAAAATTGGGCCCCACTTGACAAGATGAAAACTGACTATTAATGCCAGTTTTGAAAGTCCTGGTCCAAAACTATTACTGTTTTTCTGAGGTGACAGCCCAGAAATATTACAAACACAGAAGAAATATCTAAAGATATTCAGATTTTTTTACACATGTAGTTTTGCAAAATAGGATCTAGCACAGACAATAGAATTAGCTGATGAGGTTCAATTATATCCGCTGCAACATGATAGTAGAGACACATGAAATTTCTACTCTTCAAGACAGCACTGACTTCCTAATTTAAGGTCCTCTGAAGCATGATATAGTTCGTTTCTATTATTTCTAACTAGAGCTGGCAGCTGTAGCACTAAAGATACCCACATACACTAGTTAGAGGGGGTATTGCGTGTAAGGCAAATTTTCAAACAGTAAGAAGTTTAACAGAACAGATGCCTGAATTTCTGTGGTATATTGAAGATCATAGGTATTATTTACTGAGGAGGTACAATTCATATCACACCCATTTTTGCTGGTTTTACTTGTAAATTGCTGTAGCCAGTTTACAGTGCCAAATACCTCCCTTTTAAAAGTAAAAAGCTCTTTGTAAAAAGGCAGAAGATTTTTTTTGTTTCCTCCGCTATTACTTAAAGAGAAATTGTACTATTATAAAAAGAGAGGGCTTCAGGGTTCTTCTTACTGCATTCATCCAGTACCTGAAGGGATCCTACAAGACAGAGGGATAGAGACTATTTATAACTGTACCTTTTGACATGACAAGGGGGAATGGCTTCAAATTAAAAAAGGGCAGGCTAAGATTGGATATTAGGAAAGATATTTTTACTGTGAGGGTATCACTCTCACAGTAAAAGGTGAGGCACCATAACCTGTTGCTCAGGATTGTGACTGTCCCATCCTTTGCTTTGTTCAAGGTCAGTATGGAAGGGGTTTTCAGCAACTTGGTCTACTAAAGGGTGTTCCTGTCTAGGGCAGGGAAGTTGACACTAAACTATCTTTAAGGTCCCTTCCAACACAAACCATTATATGATTTTATGATTCTATAAAACTTAAAAATAATCCTCATGAAAATTAATGAAACCCCATGGTCAGTGATCATAGAAAAGCAAAACACAAATACAGCTGTCTTAGAATAAAATTTAGGTTTGGAACATCAGTACCCAGTAAAAATGCAGTGTAAACTACCATAAACAGCATAAAGTTGTTGCAATAGCTGGTGTAAAAATTACTTTTCCTATTTCAATAACCTGGCTGATATAAGTGTTTCTATGAGATCACATCATGGCATCTTTCATGGACTTCTTATTCCATCCTGATAATATCACATGATTTTAAACACAGAGGTACTACAGTCCTAGTCAGGTATCAAAATCCTCTATGCAGGATTATGATATATTCGTATAGGTATCCTAGTACCTATGTATGAGGTATCCCAATAATTATATATGGAAAGTATCTTAATACCTATATTTTGGAATTCTAACAAGGTAGTAAGGCTTGCTAGAGTCTGTCTATCCCAGCATCTTGCATGAGAAAATGTTGAATATTGCTAGTAGCAGCTAAAACAATCTTTGAGCACAGTTGCATTCAGTACTGAATTTAACCTGATCGCATTAAACTGCAGCTTTCCCAACAAGGAACAGGGGTTTTTTGTGCATTATTACATTATCTCTGTTTGTAATAATGAAATGGAAAAAAGAGCCACAGTCACAGAAGTTCAAACCAGAAAAGAAAACCAAAATTACTGACTTTATCACCTGCCAGCTAAACTTCAGGCTGGAAAGAGTTTTGGAAAATAACCATCAGTAACCAATTTAAATCCACTAGAAAAATTTTAATACATCCTCTCCTCTTTCCATATTGTGCAAAACCTCTTGTATCAAAAGTAACACCTATATTACAACATTTGTGTATTAAAAAAGAAAACTCTTAATTTACAATATGACTATAAAATTAACAAATGAGGAAAACTATCAAGAGAGTTTTGTGCGTAAGATAAACTTACTCTGTATGAATTGCAGAAGTATTAAATGCTGAAGTAGCAATGAACAGCTCTCTAATGATTGTGATATACTGTAAACTAACTAATGAGTACTAACGAGTGAAAAATTTCACTTGAGATATTCAGAAAAATCAGTGAGAACTGGCACCTCAAGGAGTTTTGGGCTACTGCTTTCCAAAACGCAGTTCCACTAGGAGGAAATCACATTTTTAAAATAGAGCAGAGTTTTTTTAGCCACTTGTCTCCTTTATGAACCTTCTGGTCCTTCAGTGCTCCCCTGGGAGGTGCATCGAGGGGGTGGCAGGGTGGTGGCAGTGAAATGGAGAGGATGAGCCGCTGGGTAAGCTGAAAGCACGCAGGATCACAGCAGTGCTCACCCTTCAGAGCACTGTGAGCAGGAGGCTGCTGCTTCCCCTGACCCTCACCCAGCCTGCTGTAACACGGCACAGGTTTTCTGTTCCCTGGGCTGCTTGGCTAATTAAAGCATGAAACTTGCAACAGAGTTGAGGTGGTCTCATGTCTGAAGTGGTCACACACTTGCCACTCTGTCCATAGGAGAAAAGGGTGTTGTTACAGGACCTAATTAGCAGAAGTAGTCACGTTACAAAGGTCTTCTGATGATAGACGACAACATCATTACCCACTTGAAATAGAAGAAATATCCATCCAGTCTCTCCAGGCACCTCAAAATAAGAATACTGCAGATTTCCAGGGATTCATTTAATTGCAGCTCAGCACCAGCCCGAGGACAGGATGTCTGAAGGCTGGTACTAAGCATAAGTCAGCTTCACTTGATATCCTCCTTCTATTCTGAGAAAAACTTCAGGATTTTCCTCAATGGGACTTGACAACCTTGTTTTACACAGCTCATTTTAAGCACTTAGCTTGAAATAAATATGTGGTCACTCTGCCACCTTTATAAACTAATGATGGCAGAGGCAGTGTATGCCTGAAGTGCTGAGAAGTTTTTATTCTTTGCTTCAGAGGAACTCCTTCCTATGTATGCATTTTATTCCTCCTTCTTAAGCATCTGTACAAGACTGTTGTGGTATGCTCATTATCCTGAATCTTCCAAAAGTTGCAACTCTCAAGACTAGTATATTTAGAAATAGGCCTTTTAGATTATTCTGAGAGGATTTCTCCCCAAATGAACAATATTTTCATTAAGCAGCATTCTAAGTATTACAGAAAGGCTAACAGATGCTCACCCTCTATCTTATGGTCCAAGAAAATGCTGAACCTATTGATAGATGTAGTAACAAATCCAGCTTTAAGTAAGTGGAACATCCCAAATAATCGTGTTAAACTTCTTGTTTATTCTGGTAGGTAATAATAGGATTTAAACACAGAGTGCTGCTGAAACTGTAAAACACACTTCGGTGCCAGGGGAAGAAAATTTCATTACTACTCAACACAAACCATGGGAGATTATTTAATTAGGATCACTTCATCCTTTAAGCAAATAAAAGGACCTTGAGTCTGCCTTACTTCTTTCCGACTCCCACCATCAATTCTTGGAATCATTTTGATCAAAAGCATGGTTTAAATCCACATAATATGCTTCCATAACACCTGCTTTACACTTATTAGCCATTTCTAAGCTTCTTCTAAATGAAAAGGGGGAACAGACAATAATTTCTAACCATGTCTTCCAGAAATAGATTCCTTGTTAGTATTTAATCTTGAGTTCTCTTCTTTCCTCTGTTTTCTATGGTTAATTATCCTGTTTTCTGCTTTTATTTCTTTTGCTAACCACAACATTCTACAGCCTTGTTCTCAAGCCTATATTCTACACTACTAAGATCTTATTATGTATTCATACTCCAAATGCAGGAGCTTTTTAGTGTGGGTGCTATGTCTTTACCATTGTAGTAAATTCAGTGCCTATGCCTTTGCTTCTTTTGTCCTGTAAAACATTTGTTTTAAAATGGTAGTAATTTTCATAGGTTATTTATGCTTTAATGTGTTATGAATAACTCAATAACTAATTATTATGATAATACAGGTAAAGTATTTACAACAATATCAGATATATTGCATTAAAGTTAAAGCTACTTATGTATTAATGATTATCAGGAAAGTACTCACTGGACCTTCAAAGGCACATTATCTTGGTGCTCAGACACAGGATTCCCATAAGGATTCTTTTAATTTTTGAGTTATTGTAATTATTTGTTTTCCCCTCTTTCTTTTGCTTTCATGGTTAAGTTCTGATCAATTCAGAGTAGTTGCTTTCATAATATTCTTTTCTTTCCTTTTCTTCTGTAGAAAGAAAAAAAAATCCCAGAGGCCAAAATTCTTTTTCATGTTTTCTACATTACAGAATCAAAAAGACCATTGCTTTGGTATGTATGAACACCTCTGTTGTGCATTTGGGCTATAGAAGAGACAGAATTTGGATTCGGAAAAAAACCAAAAGAATCAGGTTTTGTGCAGTATTACTGAAATATTCAATATGATTTTATCCAAAGGGTGCTTTTCCATAAGTATGGCAGTAACTGCACCATAACTACCATTAGTTAGTACCCGGTACAGGAAATGAAGAATACACTATGACTTACCTTTAGCAATATGTACTGCTATTTTCCAAGTATCACCTGAAATGGAGGTTGAAGGAAACACACCTATGTAAACATTTTTTCTAGTAAAAAAGAAAAGGAGGAATGTAAATCATCTGATACACTGAATGAATTTAATATTGTGCAAGATGAAAAAAAAAAAGGGAATAAGTCTTGGGTTCCATTCTAGAACTTTCTTGATTAACTTTTCCCCTATTGATATGGAGTGGAGGTCCATGCTTCCAAAAATACTTTAGGAAAAATTGCAAATAAGATTAAAAATTTTGAGAGATATCATACTATTTTTTAAGCTGGCAAATTGTTGCACAATTTCCTTGTAATATTTTTTTTCTCAAAATAGCTCATGACTGAAATTAATATGCAAAAGATGTTGGGTTTGTGGCTATGTATGTCATAGGTTTATTGTGTCAGTGAACAGTACACAGGCTTTTATGGCCAAGATAAAAAGCATTGCACAGGTCTATACAGGCAAAAATCCTTATTCACTCAGAATAAGTCACCTTGAACAAAATCTGCCAACAAATGAACAAGTGGTCTGAAACACCAGGATTAGGAGGCAGAAGACTGCTTTAAGTTTCTCTATAAAGAGACTGAGAAGATAATTTACATGATTTATTCTTTCTCTCACTGCTGCGCCCACTCACTCACGGGCTTTGAAGGATATGTGATCGAAATTGAGATCAGATACGGAGTGGTTACAGGGCAGGTAAATATATTGCAGACGGAGACATATCTGGAGAACTTAGGACAAAAATGAAGCATAAAGACCTGTATATAAATTACAATGCTCCATGCAGAACCCTGCTATGAAGCTGGGATTTTTTCAATAGTAGGTTAGAGTTCATCATGGGGTGAGCGACTATGTTTATGTGATTAAGGACTTTAGGTTACACCATGAAAAACTATTTCAAGAACATCAGTATTTAAATGATTATATTTTCACTTGCAAGCTGATGAGTTTTGAAAAATACATTGCTTAGAATCTGTTTAATCTAGATGGTGATGACACATTTTTTCTACATTGTGTTGAATGTCATTTAGTTTTTAAGAGCTTGGTTAGATACTAGGCTACTGCAGCATTTAGGTAAAAAATCCTGGAGGATCAAAAGTGCTTCAGTAAACTTTACAATGAGAGAACCTCACTGGAACCCCAACCCCAAGGTAAGTGTTGATCATACCTGTAGTCAGAGAGAACCTCCAGGACTTGCACTAGGTTTTTGATTTCTGATTTGCATGCAAAATTAGAGAATGAAAGTTTGGAATGACAACAGTAGTTGAGAGTAGTCGCTGAGAAGCGATTTCACATGCAAGGAGATCTATTCTAGTAGATCATCTTCTTGAGCACAAATAGTAAGAGCAGTTGACTGTATTTCTCAGGTTTAATTTTTGGCTTTGAGTTTCTTCTGCTCTGATATGCTGCTTCATGAACCTCGCCAATGTCCTGAGAATGCTTGAAGAGCACTAGGTTTCTGGGCAGCATATTTTCTGACAGTTCTTGCCAATCTGTACCTCTGCTCCACAGCACCCTGAACAATTGAAGAGTGCAGACCCTTCTGGGAAGTTTCTATTCCAGCCTCCTAGTAGTGGGGACAAAGGGTGTTCAATTCTTGCCTTATTTGTTCAAATATTTATTTGAATTTCAGTGCATTCTCACTTTCCTGGCATAAAATTCTGTGTCAACAAATTAAAAAGTATTATACATGCAGAAAGAAAAAAATTATTTATCTAGAGCACAGTCTAAAATCTTACTGAAAATTATAGCAGGAAAAATCCCCATATTAAAGTAAGCTTTCAAATTGACATGAGTCTTATAAAAAAGATCAGTAATAGCTGCTTGCTCCTCTCTCAGTCATGTGAAGTTATTGTTTACTTATGGATCAAGTTCAGCCTTTAGCTCCTTGACCGATGTCTGTTATTTCATCCATTTTCTTCTGCGGCATCATGCTGAGCAGGAGTGATGTGCAGATAAAAATGGTATTTTATTTAACTGCCTATATTCACTAGAGAACATGAAAAGACTATAAAAGGAAGGAAGAAGAAATTAAAAAAAAAAAAACAAGCTCAAAAAACCAAACAAAAAAAAACCCAAAAAAACCCCCCAAAACAAAAAAAAAAAAAAACCACAAAACCTTTGGAGCACTTTGAATTAAGGAAAAAAAAATAGAATAGCACAAGATGGATCTAAAACAATAAAGTAAAACTCTCTCTGGGCAAGAGATCTGAGAAATACAGACAATGCCCATTCTTCTTAGGACTTAAATTAAAAAAATATACATTTCTTTGATCAAAATATATAAAACAGAACTCTTGTCATTTTGATACTGTTATTGTTGATCTGAAACAGTCTGTGTCTGAGTAGACCATTTAAAAATTTTTCTTCTTATTTTTTTATTTTTATTTTTATGGACTTGTAGTCTGAAGGACAGCTTATTTTGGCCTAAGATGATTATCCAGCACAAGAAAGCAACTTTTCCCATATGAGGCATTTGGAGTATTGTTAGTCCTTGAAGTGCCAATTGAATAAAAAAAACAAGGAGAGTTTGCCATGAAAACCCATGGGCTTTAAACAAAATTTCTACATGCCTCAGCAGCTGTTGCTGTGGTTTCAGAGTTTTGCAGTTATTGACAATTCAGGAAATTTATGGGTTTCAATATGGTATATCAGGATCACTCCTGTGCACAGCATCTTCTGGATAGACACAGGGAAATAGCTGAAATTGATCTTATGCCCTTAGCTCTGAACTTCATTGAATGTTTTTATGTTACATTCAGTGTTTGTTTCCTCTGTGAGAATGTAGTTCAGTATGATGTCACCACATGTGCTGATTTCCTGTGAGATAAAATATTTTTAACAATGCTTTATCCCAAACATATTTAATTAATATAAGTGCAAAAGAAGAAAAAAATGGGAACAGGTTCTACATTTTAGTCACAAGTAAGAAGCATATTTTTTATAGACTTGAACTGAAGCCAGCAAGGCATGATTAAGACTGTCAGCTTGGCCTGAACAATTGACAATTGAGCACAAAGAGCAACTGAGTAAAAGCTGAGTATAGGTCACTAAAGCTGCTAAGCAGATGTATCTAGCTGTGTATCTTGCACAGGTTACATACCATTTTGTCTTCTGGAAATCACTGGTGATAAATGAAAACAGCAACCACAACTAATTAAGGAACACTAGTTTCTATATAGAACAACAGGAACTGTGTCTTTTGTATTGTACCCATGTGCTATTTATTTATGCCAGCACCCCATGTGCTTTGTTAAGTTTAAAATTCCTGAGTTTAAATGAAAATGTGGCCAAAATTTCCAACATTCACTATGCGGTGTACATACTCATCATAAAGCATTACTAGTAAAATAATAATTCTTAATTCTTAGTATTCCAATTACTTTAGTTATTACCAAGGAATAACAGTCAGCACCAAAAATCCTAAGGAAAGGGCCAAATATTAAATCTGGGATGACATGCTGCTATGTCACAAGGAATCCCGGAAACCTGTTCTGAACAAGAGCAGGCTCTACCTTCCTCTGTAGCCTGTGTCTGTTGAGCCCCATTACGAACATGAAGATTCCACTGGAATTTGAGAGCAGAAATGACTGCTTGAATTCTTGCCTTCAGTTTCAAAGTGTAAAATTACAGAGATTTCCTTCATAGCTGTATGTTTTTTCATTAACACCCTATTGTAATACTTTGCAAATCACTCAAAGAAAATGGTTTGCTTCACTTGGGGAGAGCTATATTGTACTTAGTTGCCAACAATAACAACAATTCCACAAGGTTTTTTTTGTTTTGTTATCACATCAAGTGTGACAGTTCCAGCATAACAGCCAAATAGAGGTAAATCTAGGGGCAACATTTTTGCTGCAATGTGTAAATTGTTTCTGCAACATCCCTGTCTTGGGGAGTCTCTGCCTTATGTGTTTACCGCTCACTTTCTTCCCCTATCTAACACCTGACATAGATTAGTGAAATATGTGTAGTTTAGGTGATTGCCAACTAGGTCAGTTATTTTTTCCTACGCAAAACTCCGTCACCTAAGCAGAAGTGCAAGAATGGGGACAGTTCTTACAGAAAACTTAAGAGTCTGAGTAAATGTCACAACTTTCTTTGTAGAGATGTAATTAGTCACAGAATCACATAATCATGGAATAAGGGACCCACTAGGTTCACTGGGTCCAGCTCCTTACCCTGTACCAGACCCAAAAGTGCCTGAGAGCACTGTCCAAATACCTTTTGAGCTCTGACAGGTTGGTGCTGTGCCCACTTCCCTGGGAGCCTGTTCCAGTGCCCAGCTACCCTCTGGGGAATGAACCTTTTTCTAATATCCAACGTAAACGTTTCATGACACAACTTCAGGCCATTCTGTCTTGTCCTTGTCACCAAGGAGAAGGGATCCGTGCGGGCCCCAGTGTGGAGCAGTAGCGGGACAATCCCTTACCCAGCTGAAGATGCTGGGCCTGATGCACCCCAGGACATGGGTGGGTTTTCTATTTTTCTCTTAACCTTTTGAAGATGGCAGATGAATCTTTTTTGCCACCCTGACATGCATCAATTTGCTAAATTTATTGCTACTGAGGCTATGTCTATTCTGCAATCCAAGGATTACTACTGATGAGTCAAATATATTTAACTTACCTCTTAGAGGAAAAAGGGAGGTAAAGGCAGGGCATCAATCTTTAATGGTGCTTCAAGGGTAGTCCTGAAAATTACATACCAGAAAGTCAGACTTAAGACCACTGAAATTTCTTTCCAGGAAGCTGACAAAAAAACAGGTAATGATCACTGGGATCAGTATGACATACTTGGAAATAAGGTATTACTTTTGTAGCTGGAAATCATCGCTAGTATAGCCACTAGATTTATTGGAATAAATCACCTAAAACATGAGAGTAAGCATGAGCTGGCTAATACTGTGTAGTTGAACTTTCAAATAAGCTTTCAGTCTTGCTCCCTGTCAAAGGCTGGTGCCAATGGTGTTGCAAGACAGGAGAGGAGACAAGCCCACAAAATAAAAATATATTAAAACCAGAAAATAAAATGTAGAAATAAACAAGTATTTTTGTTGAGGGAGTGGATGCAACGAGGTTGTTGCTGACATAAATGCATTTTACGTATGTGTAAATAACCAGGAAAAGGAGACAATGAGGTAGGTGATAGAGCTTGCCAACAACATTAGAGACAGGGAAAGGATCTGATGGAAAAAGAAAAACCTTTCTAGGATGTTTTATCTTGAAAATAATATGACCAAAGGGGTACAGATGCAGTTAATAAGATTATGATTATGGAATGAGTCCTACAAATTCCTTGAGAGAGAGGTTTGATAATCATGCAAATGGGGACATATTCTTTTCTCAGCCTTCCAATGAACATGCTGAAGTTTTGTCGGCAAAAGCAAGGTCCTCATGCACAGATTCAGTCAAAATGTCTCCCCTACTTAGGTGAGGGAGACAGAAATAAAAGTTAGGGTTTCATTCTCCTGATTAAGTACATGAAAGAAGAGAGCTGTAATTACCATGGGGAGCGCTACAAGGCTCCATGTGATATCCCTCAATGGAAAGTTGCGGTATTACAGAGTAACACGGGCAAAGTACACTTGTAGGCACTAGCTGCATCAGTGCTTCTCCCCAGCAGCTGGCTGGGGATCCCGTTCTGTACTGGCAAAGAGCAATGATGGACACGTGCTTTGGGTGACTGCTAGCTAGTCTGAGACAAGTTTGGCATTGCTGATTTACCCAAATAGTATATCCGTTATCAAGTCCCACATCTCAACTTCCACCCCCTGAATTCAAAAATTGAATCAAGACCATTAAGTCTCTCCAATGAGACTGGAGAGACTTAATGAGTGAGAAAGAGGATTAAATGCCTACTAATACCATGTAGAAATTTAAACTCAGGGTTGGGGAAACTACCTGTACCTTGTGGGAACATTTTATATCAATATGTGATATTGATATTAACATTTTCTTAACAGAGTATTAACATTTTCTATTGTACTGCAATACTGTAAAATAATTGAATCACTCTCCTGTTGAACAACATCTACAAAAAATGACAAAATGCAAGTGTTCCTCTGTACTCATGGGCCTTCTGTGAGTCATACCATCTTTTTCCTTTCTGAATATTGCAGACTCTACTAAGAAGGACTAAGAGCTCTATCTTTCACTTTTGGCTTTCCTTAGAGCAAGCCAGATGTCTCATGGTGCTATCAGCAGGGTTTATTTTCCCTGGCTTGGATGCAAACCTCCAGTTATTAATATCAGAGTGAGCTCTGCTAGCTGACAATTTAAGATAAAGTAAATTGGAAGTGACATAAAGGAGCGTGTGGGTGTTAATGTGCGTCACCGACATTCTTTTCTGACATCCTGAAAGGTCTCATCTGTATGGCCGACACCAGCAACCTTTACCAGTGAACCTGTGCTATTAGAGGGTAGGCACTCTCATTGATTTGTAAAAGTGACAGATGCTGCATGTGGTTGTAAATTAGCCATGTGAAACCAGTCTCCAGAGATTTCCAAGAGCGTTTTTTCCTTTGCAGTGATTTGTGTTCTTCTATTTGCTAAGCTGTATGAAGCAAAGCACTTAACTCTTTCCCTAGTCATCTTGTTGTACTTCACTTTTCTTATGAGTTTAGGTTGGTTTTCTCTTTCCTTCTGCTGCCTTCCCTCAGTTATCATGATTCATAAGGCTAAACTTCTGATCAGTTGTTTTCTGAGATGCTTTTCCTTTTCTCATCACAGTGTTTCTGAAAAATGGTTAGCAAATGCCTTTCAAACCATTAAACCCTGTTTTATTTACAAATATATGCATGCATGCCTACATATGTTCAGTAACTTTTACATAATAGAAAAGTCTTTTCTGGTGAAGACTTAAGTGAAGGCTTTGTTAAGCAGAGATTGCAGTCCCTGCTCACACTTGCAGACACATAGTGCTTGAGTATCCAGGTGTCTTCACTGCTTACACAGAAACCCAGCTGTGAGAGTTGCACAACTTGTGACAAGGCCAAGCCTTCTTATACAGCAACACTTGTATCACCAAAAGGATGATAGCAGGGAATAAGGGCTTCTTTAGGCTCAGTCCCATGATTTGCTTTAGTCTTATTAACAGGTGTCTACCATGATTGAATAAAATTAAGACTTATGGGTGGCCTAGAACAGTTACAGGCTCCATCCCCACCAGGCAGGCCGTCGTTAGAGCACACAATCTGCCTTCTCTGTTTAGTCTGCTTTCTTTCCATGGAATTCCAATCATGCCTTTTTAATGTTGATTTTAGATATGAACATGCATTGTAATTAATGTACTACAATAAATCAGAAGATGAGACAAATAATCAACCTTCTAATAATCCAATTTATGGCATCTAAGCAGTTATGAGAAATATCTATGTGCCACTGCTGAAAAACCAAATGCTGCTACAAAACCGAAGACAAAGCAAAACAAACATGTCAAGACAAATTATTCCCTGGACTAAATGTCACCAGCTGTAAAAAAGCACCATGACAAAATGTGAAGGTTAAAGGTCATGACCCTATAAAACTACTATTTTAACTCCTTATCCTAAATCACTTCCAATTATGTATGGTAAGGTCTTTCCATTTTGAAGTAGAAAATACTTTTTCTGAGAACTTCAAGCTGGGCTTTCATCATGGATATAGAGGTGAAAGGTTCAAAGTTTTAGCTGCTAAACCACCAAATATCTGCTCTCTCTTCTATTTTCCCTCCCTTTGAAGTTATTAGCAACAGTTATTTCTAGAGAGTATTCACTCCATGGGACAGGCTTGTGCAGCAGTCGTGGTAGACTCTCTGTCTTCCAGGCTCTTCATGTTTCTACTAGTTCCTACTTGCATTATTCTTTTGAGCTTTAGCTAAATATATATAGGCACAGCTTTAAAACAGAGATAGTCTTTAAAACTTGACTTTGGAGCAGATAGGGGGGAAGTGTTCTTGTAATTTATGAACTTTTTTCCTGTGCAACTGCCATGTGATTATTATTAAATCTTACTGTGCTGAGATCATACTCTAGAGCCTGTCCAGACCACCTCAATGCTATCACGTGTGACTCCAACACACATGTTGCTGAGGCAAGATTGCTTCCTGAGAGAAAGTGGAATGATTGCAAAAATTACAGAGCTCTTTATAGGGAAAATTTAGTACAAAGTTACAGTGCCATGATCTTCACAGTGGAAACCACTGTCTCATCAAGCTGCCATATGTGTTATGTTTACAGAACTGCTGTTTGGAGTAGTTTTGGAAGGCTTGGTTAAAACTTTGCAAGGGGCTGGAAAGGATTCAAGGTTTTTCATTTGTGTGGGGTTTGGATTCTTTTTCCCCCAATAGACCCTAAATGTTTTATAATTTTGCATTTTAAATCCATTTCCTGGTCAATCATTCTCAAGCTACTCGTTCCCACCCTTTTGTAAAGTCCAAAATTGAGTGTTACTATGGAAACTGCCACAGATTTAACAGCTGCAATTCACAAGAAAGAAAGAGATGAAAATGGATGAAGACGTGTCACTTGCATTAGGCAAAATTGTATAACTATGTATGAATTGCATACTGTGTATAAGGTTCTTTGTGAACCCAAAATGCTAGAAAGGTCCTCTTAGCCTTAGAGGAAGTTATTTCCAAGTAGGTAAATTAATTACTTTCAAAATTGCTATATAAAAAAATATAAAGTAACTATTTATAATCTCTCTTTCTAAAGTCCATCTGTTTTGCATACAACAAATAGTATTTTTTTTTATTTTTTAGCTTGTAATCTGATTTTGTAGATTTTCCCTTCTGTTGTTAGCAAACAGAAAACTTGATCCCAGATTTCTTTAGGTCGTAAGCTTCTTTAAGCACAACAGACCAGCCAGCAGTGTTTTTACATTTTAAAACTCTCTTGGATATATCTGTGTACTCAGCAAAAGAAAACAGGTCTACGAAAAGTCAAAACGATAGGAATAGTGTAGTAAACAAAAGCTGTGAAGGCAGGTACACAGCCTGTTTCTCTGATCAGCTACAATATTTTTACATCCCCATAAATTCCATTGACTGCTGGCAGGTTTTTGCAGACATGGCCTGGAGAACTTTAAAGAGGGGAGGGAGAGCCAGGCCTTTTGTCTAGTGCTCAGCTGCCATCAATTATTTAGGAGCAAAATTATGTGACATTTTTCTTTCAATTATGCTGTTTAACAAGGCTTGGGAGTTAATACTGACCAGGAGATGTTTTATCCAAGATATGCTGTAAAATGTTCTGCTCTCCGTAGAATATATCTCCCTTGGCTCTCAATTAATGACTGCAGCCATGCAGCCGCACTAAACTGACTAATCTCACTTGACTGGATCTGAAAGCACCTCTATGTTTTTTAATAGATTTTTTTCTCTCTCTCTTTTCTGAGTATTTTGAGAACTGTTTGTGCTGGACACACAGTAATAACAATTTGTCAAATCTGTCAGAAGGCTTGACTACTAAAAACAGTTCTTCAAAGAGAGAAGCGTGTAAAAAAACAGAAGACATGCTGCTTTATTATTACTGTGGGGACTGTGCGATCTTGTGCCTGACAAAGATCTGTTTAAGATGTAAGGCTGGTGCTGTGAGCCTGTATCCAACATTATCTTTACTGTCATCCAGCAGTTTAGTCTTCACCCTGGAAACTCACTCTTGCCTTTTGCCCTCGGCTTCACAGTTCAGCACAAGTGGCTGAGCACATTCCCAAACTGCATTTCACACAATCTGAACAGTAAGCAACCACTTAAATATTATGACATCCACTGAGGCATGCATCAGATATGAAGAGAAAATTCTTAACAAGCATATTTTTAAAAAAGTCTTATTTCCACATGAAGCTCTGCCTGGCACCACAGCTTCTGAGAAACTGTAGTGACTCACTCACTGGAAAATTCAGGGCAAACATGAATGCTAATACGATTTCTGGATTTGTCAACCACCTGTCCCCTTTACAGCTCAATTATTTGATATTTTCAAACTTGATCATAAATTGTGGAAAATAGATTTGAGAAATAAGATAATTTCTTCTCTTCAAAAATGATTATTTGCTTTTGTGTTCAACTGTTGTTGCAAACAACATCACTATACTTATCTGACAGATTTTCCTGTCTTTTCTTCAATCCCAGAAGCAGACATGCAGCATTAGGGGTTGCAAAGCTGTCCACTTGCATGTCATTGCCTATTGTACACTTGAGAACAGATTTCAGATGAACACTGAAAAATCAATCCTGACATTGCCAACATAGTATTTCTTGATGTTCTGATAATGAGAGATGTTACAATTTCAGGAAGCGTTGAAATCTGTGAATAATATATAGCTGCAATTCTGTTCAAAACATTTGCCTTTTGTAGATAATTTTCCAGTCTATTCAAAAGACTTCAGAAAATCTTTAATCTCTATTAGTAGAGGTTTTTCCCTATTCTTGTCATTTAGAATCCTTAATAGCCAGATTGATTGCATTAAAATTCTGCTTTACCTTTGAGTCATGATATTTTATACATATTGGTTAAATTCCAGATGAAGTGGCAAGATGGAGGGACTGGACAGAATAATGTGATTCGGCAAAGCTAGAGAAACTTAATTCTATAAAAATTTTGTGTCTTATCTTCAGACTGATTCCAAGTTATTTAGAGCATTAACTACAACATAAATTGAGATTTCAGGAAGGGCTGTTAACAGAGCTATTCATACACCATTTGGAGATTCCCACATCAGGAATTTGTGTATGTTGTTTGTTTTGGTACTTCCTCATGGACTGCCATCCTGCCTCCTGCGCTTCAGCTAGGGAGGCACTCACTTGTGTGCGAGCCTGCTCAATCTGTGTAGTCACTTAAAGCTGGCTGTTGTTACTTCAGATCCGCATCTTGTAGAAGAGGCAACATAGACCTTGCAGCCAAGGGAGGAGAAAGCCAGGAAAACAGACTCCTTTTTGCTCGTCCAGGACCTGGAGAGGTTGTAGCATATCTAGGGTAGTGGTAGGATCATGCCCGCCTCCCAACAGACCATACGCAACACTTTGTGCTCTGTGTCTGTCAGAGGCAGCATGGTTCTTCCTGCTTGCTGTCTGACTCTAAGCACGCCCTTTCCACTTGAGCTTGCCTGCCACAAAGAACTTCTTCACAATCCTTCTAGAAAGAGAGGGTTTAGGATTCTTTCCTTGCATTCCGACCCTTTAATCCCTCAGGAAAGGGACCACCAACCTGAAATGAGGATTTTGCTTTAAGAGATGTGGCATTCCTCTCCTACATGATCCACAACAAAAATTCTCATCTGAGAAACAAGAGGAAACAACCAGTTTTACCAAGCCTTATATCTGGAAAGCAAAATCCTTAGAAATGAAAGCTGGGCTTGATTTCCTCTAAAATCACAGTACTTCCCTATTTTTCTCCAACTTGAGGAACCTCTCAGCAGCTCACGCTCTGGCAGATGATCTATCAGCATTCCAGGGTCTGTGAAATCATCTCACTCTGTTTAATAATAAGCCATACATTAATTTTCCCTTAGAGTACGAGAACTATTATTTCCTTTCTTTAAGAAACAGTGATTTTTATTTTTTCAGTCCTGCAGCAAATTAGAAATTCATAAGAGAACTGCTACAGCCAGCTGGTCTAGATAACAATCATTTCTTCATTTTTACTGTTATCTTCCTTCAAGATATAGATTTAAAATATGGCCACAATTCCTCTTAAGTGTCTCATCAGAACTACAGAGCATGACATTTCACACAGAAGTGCCTTGAAAACATTTGTGTGATTCAATGTGAAAAATTTCTATTATTCCAGAGGAATTTTATGAAAGAATGAAATCTCAAGTACATGAAATAACAAAAAAGGTAATGGAAATTTTTTCCCCAGTAAATTTTTCACATAAAAATATCCTCATTCTTTTAAAAGTCTCAGCTAAAAGCAAAATGTAATAAAGACAGAATAAACCCAGGTGTAATAATCATGGTTTAGGTATTTATCTTAGCTTTTATTTATGAATTGTTGAACTATTCTATTTTGTAATAAATGGTGAATAATTGATCTATCTCCATTCTTCCAGCAGCTTGATCCCCATTCTGTGTACTTGGTATTTTTTCTTCAAAGGAAAGACAGCAAGGAATTGATTGACATACTTTAGCTGCAGCTATGCAGTTTCATCTAGGATGGATTTCAGAGACCACACACTTTTCTATTTTGAAGAGCTGTGTCTCTATTTGAAAAATAACACACATTACTGTACAGGTGCCTTTTTTCATTGAGACCATGCTATTCTCCATCATTACCATTTATGAGGGGGGAAGCACTTTTCAGCACCTGCAAAATTTGCATATCTTCACACACATAACAAAAAATACTTATGCTGTCTCACAGGGTGTGACAGACAGGGAAAAATGAACTTTACACTGGGAGCTCAGGTGAGCTGCATATCCATATCCTATGAAATTGACTAATATTAATACATTAAAATAGAAAACAGTGTCTATTTAGCCTAATGATGCTAGCCTTTGGATAACCTCACTTCTTATTAAAATTCTCTTACTTTCCTTCATAAAAAGGATAAACTGCAAATGTTATTAAAATTTGTTGCCAAAACTGCATTACTATCAAAACAAATAAAATAATTTATATGTTATAAATGATCAAATCGGAAGCCAAATTTAGAAGAAAATTTAGCAATGATTTATTAGATCGCCAGCAAAACGGAATTTCAAAAAGCAACCACCACAGCCAAGGCAGTGTCAGCCCCAGGAACGGTGCTGGGTGAACCAAGATCAACCAACAAAGTGTCAGCGTTTCCCCAGTGGTTCACCCCGACTGCTTCACACCCGCTAGCTTATATACAGTTTATTCTGCCTGAGGCAGAGATGACCGAATGTTCCTTTGTGTCTCTTCACATGCAGAACCGGGGCCATACATGTGCAGAAATAGACAAAAGTAAGTCCAGGTGTCCAGATGATGTCAGAGCACTCTGGAGAAGTCAGTATTCACATGTAAAGGGTGGCGCTGGTCGTAGATGCAATTTCCGCTGAGCAGATCACTCTTGAGTGGCCTGGACATTCCAGGGAAGTCAGTGATCATGGCCCAGGAAGGTTCCATTCATACGTTAACAGGCTTGATATTATCTTAACGTTGTCGGGAACTAATTAAATAAAAATAAGACTCTGCTCCCAGCTGGGGTGGTCAAAGACATAGCTTGGATTTTACAATATTTTATACATAAATAGCATTCATTATCTCTACCATATACTACATTATACATACACAAAATAAAGATGAGATGATGGAATATGTAAGGTCACAAGAAATAATCTCAAAATAAATTTAATATAGATGCAGGAAGATTGGAATCCAAAACTAAGAGCAGTGTTTTGATTTTCAACTGGTCTACAATTTATAATACCAAACCTTCTTCGGTCATCCTCTAGACTTTATCTCAGTAACTTAAACTCCAAAAATAAAAATAAATTCAAACCAAAGGCCATAATTATAGGCTGTCTTATGCAATTATCAAAGTCGAATGAGTGAAGAGGATGGCATTCAGCTGGGAAAGACGTATGACACAACACAACCTAAAGACCATAAGTGGGAAAAAAAAAGTAATAGGATACAATTGTGGAATAATAGAGATTAATTGCAGATAATGGAGATTAATTGTGGAAAAGAGAGCAACTGTAAAAATATTTTATGAAGCACTGATGAGAGAATTAATATTTAGCAGCAAAGTCGGAATCATATCTGACCTCTGATTTGATGCCCTACTTAGTGTCATAGGAAGTAAATGTTTTCTCAAGACAATAACTCCATGACTCTGCTTTGTAAAGCCAACCTGTCTTGAAAACACATTACCATGTGACAGACGCTCCAGAAAATTTCTGGCTTCAAAGGAAATTAAGTAAATATTAGAGAGTTTGTTTTTTAAGGCAATACTCTGTCTCTCAATCACAAGGCTACCTGTTTGTACATCCTTTAGATTACAGTATTGTCTTCAAAAAGCTACTGCCTTGGTTTAGATGTTGAAATAATCTAACTGCAAAAAGCTGCCTTGAATGAATCTAATCTTTAGCAGAACAAATCATGACATACATTCAAATTTCCTTTGAAGAACTATTCTATATTTTTTCTGCAAAAATAATTCACTGTATTAGCATGTAGCATTTCCTGATGTAAAATTTAATAATGTAAAATTTAACAGAAATGTGTATTTTTTTGTTTATTGATCAGAAGCCTCATTTAGTGATTGGAAGCCTATCTCCAAAGCAGAGTTAGTATTAGGACCTTATCAACATTAGTTTTGAAGTACTTCTTAAATATAAAGCCACTAAATTTTAATCTATTTAATAATTGTTTCACATATAGAACTTACAGTAAATTTGAAGTAAGAATTACTGTTGTTCATAATGAAAATAGTCTAATAGGAGAACCCAGGAGTTCTGAGTCCAGAGTATGGAAAATCCAAGTATTTTTCTTTTCTTTAATGCAAAACATTTTTCATACCTGCCTCTTAATGACTGGAAGAACTCATGGCCACAGAAGTTTAATTACTTAATTGTCTTACAGATAAAAAAAAAAAAAACACAAAGGAACTATCTGCTTGTTTGCAGTGTTGTGAAGACTTTTATCTGTATTTGTCAACAATCATTATTCATGACAGACAGCACAAAGGATGTATGGATACTGTATTATTGTGGGCTGAGAACAGATTTTGGTACTTAGATAGCTTTTATCCACTTTTATACACTTGTAACACTGTATATATCAGTGCCCAGTTTAGGATATTGTAAAGGTCCTATTGCCAGACTCTGAGAAATCTCTGGACATTAAAGCTGTTCCTATAGAATGTAATAATTATGAAGGTGACATGTAATCGGCATTTGGCTTCAATCCACCCTTCACAAAAAAAAATAGCGTTTGTATCTGGGTTTTATGTTTCCATTAAGAAGTGAATGGAAAAGTTCTCTGTAAAATACACATTTCGTCCGATTCAAAAGAGGACTTTCTGGCAGCTCTGATTTTTTTTCCCCACTCTGCTTACAGAACCTCAGCACCTCAAGCATGATAGACACTCTAGTGCAGGGACACTATCCCCCTAGCCTGCTGCCTGCAAGGCAATGGGGCAGTGCATGCCAGCCTTTCCAATGCTGCTGAAGCTGGTGGAAGGAGCACACACGGCAGGGATGACCCAGAGCCTTTCAGGAAGGTTCCAGTGAATTTCAAGTCAGAGTTGTTTTGAACATCCTTAGAATGCAATCTTTTTATCATCTTCCTTACTAAAATTCAGCATTTCAGCACCAGAAAATAGGTCCAGGACCTGAGTGTAACTAGCATGACCAAAACATCAGAAAACTGGAGGGTTTTGAAAACACAATCTGCATTGCATCTACAGAAGACCAGGTTATGTGGCTAGAAGCTTTCGACACCTAGCTCAGTAAAAATGGGTGTCCATAGGTCAGTCTCAATGTTTTTAACAATTTTTTGGGTAGGTTTTAGTAGGAAGTATATTTCAGCATTTGAACCTCATTTAAACTTATTTGAAGTTCTAGCATTCATTGGTTTGAAAGTAAACTAGTGGGAGAAATTAACCCCAAATACCTTGCAAGAGACTTCAAGTCAGAGTTACATGTTAAAGATTACAATAAATGCAATGAAAAACTTGTTTAAACACACAAAATCAGAGTACAACCTGGTTGCAGTTAGTCAGGGTGGTGGTCACAGTCTAATTAAACAATAGTTGCAGTGCTGATGAAGTGATGTTCACATTATTTTCAAAAGTAGTGGTCCTGTGGCAGTTTTCAGGTCGTCCTCTGGATGTCCAGTGGTGGTGGTGTCCAAGTTCCCAAACCCCAGGATTATACACCCTCAAAATCCAGGCAGGAATGTTCAGTAACTCCCTCGAGGCACGGAGTTTCACAATGGGATGATGTAGTCCCGTGAGTCATAAGCTGTTTTTTGGAGTCATTGATGGTCATTGCAGATGTCTATTCTGCTGGGGCCACTGCGTCATTGCGGCCCATTAGCAGAGACGATCCCCTCAGGATGGGTGGGACTGTGCTGCTGCTTCCCCAGAGGGACATATCAGGGCTAAGTCATCCGTGTGAAGGAAAAGAAACATTACCCTGCCTCACAGGGTTGTCTCTTTCCCCTTATCTCATTTAACACCCAGCTCCTAGCCTGAGGGGTGGGGTATGCACTGGACAGCTGCTGCAAATGACCCACCAACAACATTTTGCCAGGAATAATTTGGATGGGTGCAGAATACACAGTTTGGTTACATCCTTGGCACTCTCTCTCTGGTAACCATGACACAGTGCTACGGCATTGGAACTGAAATCAGAAGGGTTTTCTTAAACTCAGTCACTAATTTGGTATAGAGCTTGTTGCAGTGCATAGTGTTGATTGTTATGGCTTGTCTTTGTTGAATTTGTATTATAGTAAATTGTGTAGAATATTTTGCCTCATTTTCTGACATTTTATTTATACAATATAATCTCATTTAAGTGATCATCATCATCATAGTATTATTATACAGCAAACAAATAATTACTCTTTCTAAAAGCTTTCTTTCTGACCTGGCAGACCTCCACAAAAGCACATCAAATGGTATTATCTGGTATTATTTTTTTCAACTAGAAAAGTCACAAAGTTGTTCTGAGAACCTTTTAAGCATTTAGAAGTCACCCTCCATCTGGATATTTGCCAGAACATCACAAGGACTTATTTTCAATTTGCAGTTTTGCTGGGGAAGTTTTGATTCTTGATTTAGACTGTGGTATCCCACAGGTCCCAGGGTTTCTGGCTGAAAGATAAAGATTTATGCTTTATGTTTTCTTGCAGCAGAGCAGTATTACACACCACACACTGTGCTCCAGTCCATTGGTTTTTGAAAATAAATCCGCCCCATACTTATTTTGTTGGTCTTCTGGCAGTGGAGCACAGTTTCCTGAGGGAAGAGGCCAAGCTGTATACATTTCAGCTTCTCTTTGTAGCACAAACAATGTGGCACTCCCAGGGATTACTTACAGTGGTGTGAGGTAATGGACTGGAGTTTTTATATACAACTATCTGAATATTTGGCACCAGATATTACAGACTGGAGCATAAATCCATGCTGGTATTCAAACAAATCCTGTGTTCTCCAAATAACCTATCCAGTACTGAATGCAAAATTAAATAAATTATCTCAAATATTAGTTATCATGAGGGACTGTAACTACCCTAACATCTGCTGGAGAAGCAACACAGTGAATCACAAACAGTCCAGGAGTTTCCTGGAAAGAACTGACAGCTTCCTGACACAGGCAGTGGAAGATCCCACAAGGAACTTACACAGAGAAAGAGGGAAAGCCTTGCTCTAGATGTGGTGGTTGGGGGCAGCCTTGCTGTAGAGACCATGAGACTGTGGATTGTTTGAGGCTAAACAGCTGACTTTAGTCTCTTCAGGGATCTTCTTGGAAGAACCATAAGTGAACAGGCCCTGCAGGGAGGGAGGTTCCAAGAGTGTTGGTCGATATTCAAGGATCACTTCCTCCAGGCTCAAGAACAATGCATCCCAGGGAGCAAGAAATTGGAAAAAGAAGGCAAGATTGATCCACATAGATGAATCAAGAACTCCTGTTGTCACTCAAGTTTGAGCAGAAAATACATAGAAGATGGAAGCAATGTCAGGCCACTTGGAGAGAGGCTGCCAGAGTAAATATAAATGAGATGAGGAAGTTGAAGGCCCATCTGGAATTAAATTTGGACAAGGATGTCAAGGACAACAATACAAATGTCTTCAAGTACATCAACAACCAAAGGAAAACTAAGGATAATGTGGGCCCCTTACTAAATGAAAAGGAGACCCTCATAACAGAGGACACAGAGAAGGCAGAGTTACTGAATGACACCTTTGTTTTGGTCTTCACTGTCAAGACCAGCCTGCAGGGATCTCTGACCCAGAAGACCAGGGTAAAGGAATGCTGGAAGAATTTTCCTTGGTCAAGAAGGTTTGGGTTGGAGAACACCTAAGTAAACTTGCCAGCTACAAGTCCTATGTGCAGGATGCACACAGGAGTGCTGAGACAGCTGATGGACATCATAGCTGTGCTTCCTTACCTTTGAAAGGCCATGGAGATCAGGACTAGTGCCTGAGGACTGAAGAAAGCAAATGTCACTCCAGTCTTCAAACAGGGCAAGAAGGAGGATGCAGGGAACTTTCAGCCAGTCAGCCTCAGCTCAGTCCCTGGAAAGGTGATGGAGCACCTCATTTTGGAGGCCACTTCTATCACAGGGAAGAAAAGAAGGTGATCAGGAGTAGTCAGCATGGATTCATTAAAGGCAAGTCATGCTTGACCAACCTGATTGCCTTCCACGATGAAACAACTACATGGATGGATGAGGGGATGAGGGGAGGAGGGGAGAGCAGCAGATCTTGTCTACCTCAACCCCAAGGCTTTTGACACTGTCTCTAACAATGTCCTCACAGACAAATTCAGGAAGAGCAGATGAATGGACAGGGAGGTGGATTGAGAACTGGCTAAACAGCAGATCCCAGAGTCACAGTCAGTGGCACAGGCTCTGGTTGCAGGCCTGTCACTCACGGTGTCCCCAGGGCTCAGTAGTGGGTCTTGTTTAATTTATCCATCAATGACTTGGGTGAAGGGCAGAGGCCTTCTCAGCAATTTCACTGACAGCACAAAGCTGGGAGCAGTGGCCGATAGCCCAGAGGGCTGTGCAGCCCTTCAGAAGGACCTCAGCAGCCTGGAGAGATGGGCACAGAGGAACCTTCTGAAAGTCAGCCAAGGCAAGTGCAGGGTCCTGCAGCTGGGGAGGAGCAACCCCAGGCACCAGCACAGCCTGGGGGTGACCTGCTGGGAAGCAGCTCTGTGGAGAAGGAGCTGGGGGTCCTGTGGACAACAAGCTCTCCATGAGCCAGCAGTGCCCTGGTGGCCAAGGCCAGTGATAACCTGGAGTGCAATTTGGAAGATTTCCAGAAGGTCAAAGGAGATCCTACCTCTCTGCTTAGCCCCCAGTGAAGCCTCACCTGGCATGCTATGTCCAGTGAAGGACTTCTCAGTTCATGAGGGACACAGAGTTCCTGGAGTGAGTTGAGGTATGAGCATCAGGATGATTAAGAGACTGGACTATGTCTCTAATCAATGGAAAGGCTGAGGGAGCTGGGCCTGTTCAGCCTCAAGAAAAGACAACTGAGAGGGAACTTCATCAATGCTTATGAGTATCTGAAGGGAGGGTGTCAATAAGATGAAGCCAGGCTCTGACCAGTGGTGTAGGACAAGAGGCAGAAACTGATGCACAGGAAAATCCACTCGAACATGAGGAAGAATATTTTTACTGTGCAAGTGACCACATACTGACCAAAGAACGCATGGATTCTCCCTCACTGGAGATATTCCATACTTGTTTGGATGCAATCCCATGTCATATGTCCTGGGATGACCCTGCTTGAACAGGGAAGTTGGACCAGATGACCCACTGTGGTCCTGTCCAACCTGACCCATATTGTGATCCTGTGAAATTAAGAACCACTATTTATTCTTTCCTCTGAAAAGCCAATCAGAAATTAACATGGATGAAATTATATTTTATTTCTTAATAACCCTTTCACACTCAAATGTATCTTGAATCTTTTTTCAAAAATAGCAGACTATACCTTATCACATGTGGGAGGCATGGAACCACCACAGACAGATCCAAGTAGACCAACCTGCTTACTGGTCATCTGGGAAGGTTATCCAAGCACTTACCTACCTGAAAATACATATATTTAAGCCTTGTTTAATAAAATGCACTATATGAAAATTATCACCCCATATTCTTTGCCATCTTTGAAAATATACAGTGATGACATAATACAAAGAGGCCTAAAGCTTCTTAAAAGATACTAATTTGAAATTATAGATTTACAGTTACAAACACAGAAGTATTAACCTAGCTCTTCTCTATAGACCTAGAGAAGATCTATCTTTTATGTGTCTTTTCTTTTCCCCACCCCCACCCACCACTGTTAGATTAGCTGAAATACATTTACTTCCCTTTTCCTTCCCTTTGTTTTTCAGAGGCCTGCAATGTTCTCTTTTTTGTGTGTCAGTTCAAGCTATAACCCTGCAGTTTGAGTTTATCTTGGCCATAAAATGCAACAGTAATTTATATGCTCCCTTACCCCATGCTCCTCTGAGGCATGGCCAGCTGTCTAGCCAGCAGTTTAAAGAAAGAGCTGTAATGAGCACAAGTGTGCAGGGGGTAAGGAGAAAGCACATACAGCACACAGCCGTGTTCTTTCTTCTTTGGCTGGTAGTGGTGATGTCTAAATGGCATTACAGCAATCTGCCAGCACAGAGAGATTCTCTGTGCAGACACTGCACACCTCCTTCTGTGGATTTCTCCTTCCTTTCTTTCATTCTTCAGTAAAGAACAGGTTTAAAGGATGAGACAAAGCTGTTAGGTGATATGAAATGTGAGTTGTGAGTGTAAAACCTTGATTCCTCCTGCCTTTTCCTCCTTTATCAGGAGTAAGCTCTTTTTAGCAGCCAGACAAAGTCTGATAGTGATCTTGATGTACTTGACACAGGCTTTGATTTTTGCTTGCCTGAGCCCTAGTTTTTGGTGTAATACTGTTGTGACAATTTCTTCCATAGCTGTGCAGTATGCTTATTTAAACTTTACCAACACTGTAGTGTCAGTGGAAAAAAAAAGAAATTAAAAATAAAGAAATTAAAAAATAAGTATTTTTCCTGTAAATCACTTCTGTCAAGGTCATTTTTCCCTACTATTGTCTCTAAAAGATTGTCATATGCACATGTAAAGAAAATAATGTCATATACACATAGTCCATAGGTGTTGCAGAAACACTTCAAAGAGTGTCAATTCTTTCCCTAAAGTCCATTACAAAAATAGAAATTTAGAGTCTGATCTCTATAAGTCCAGTGTGAATCCAGCAAAAAATCCCATGTCGTTGCACTAGGATCAGTAGAATCTGTTTAGCATTACAGTGATGCAACAGATGAAAACCTGGCTCAGCGCAACATTACAAGTTTTATATAGCAAAATACTTTCTTTTTCTATAAAGATTCTATAAAATCAAACCACTGAATTTTTAACTGAAAGTTTTTGACTCTTCAAAATACCAGGAGAAAAAGATGGGAAAAATATGGAAAAAATATGAAAAAAATATATTCTGCTTACTGTACAAATAATCTGGGAGTTAGGATCCAACAAAAGATGCTTTCACTGCAAAGTTCCAGATGTCCCTCAACTCCCACAAGTATTGACAAGCTAGGCTATTTAGCGCTGCAGGACAGCAAACTAACTTCCTAAAAAGGCAGAGTCCCCGGAAAAGCTGGAAGGACCTTAATTATACAGAGGACAAGGTACAGGTAAATTCTTTTCTATGTGGTGTTTTCAATTATTGTTCCCACTTAAAAGCACCTTTAGAAGGGAAACTCCTCTTCAGTCACCACATTCAACCTGTTCAAATCCATGGTATACAAAGATTTTTGGAGTATCTGAACCAAAAATAATGAGGAACTAATCTAGGCTGATCTAAGATTCATTAATCAGAGGAGTTATAAGTAGATAATGCATAAGTCTGTATATATTTTGAAGCAAAATTTAAAGTGAGATCCCATCTGGAAGGTCTTGACTCCAATGCTGTTTATTTTTAATCAATCCTGGCTAAGTAGCTAAATGTAATAAAGCCCTCCCTCAAGGTGCAATTTTCACTATGATTCAATAAAAATAAAGCACAATCTCTTCTTTCATGGAGCCTATGAACATGTTTGTTTGATCATAAACCAGAGTGTCCTGGAAGGGTCAGAAATATAGGCAGGAAGTCACAAAATGAGAGTCTTGTGAAAAAGGCAAGTTAAAGTGTTTGAGGGAAAATAAATTGAAACAGATACCCAGCAGGAGGGAGGTATTTGCAAAACAGTGAAGGGAAAAAAGCTCAAGACTAGTAGGAAAGTCAAAATTAGCAAAGAACTTGTAACTAGAAAATTGGTGGCAAAAGAGATCAATACACTTTATGAAACCATATGAAAAAGTAATCATTTCTCATATACAAGAAGTGACAGTTATCTGTATAGTAGTGGTGTGACTGAGCTCAAACATCAATATTAATTTCTTGGCAACTCAGGTAAAACAGAAAGTTGCTAACATGTCAGAGAAAGTTCAGAGAACTTCCATAAATGAAGGATTAAGCAGCATGATCAAAAACACAGGTCTTGAGCTTTCATGTGTAGAAATCAATTTCATTATTTTCATAGACTTAGAATGCAGCAAGATCAGCTAAATACTGCTGTGATTAACTGCAGGTTGCAGGCACCAGGGAGACATCACAATTATTCAAGTCAAGGACTGACTATAAGTGACCCTTCCAGCCCCTCTTCATCATCTACAGAAGGCAGCAAGTTCAGGAAGTACATGGTGGTCTGAAGCATGGAGCTGCTTCTTAGTCCATGAAGGTATAACTGGGAATCAGAAGATGGAAATAAGCCAAAATAAATGTAGACTGAATAACAGAAAGAAACTTCCCTGCTCTGAAATCTAAATCTTGGAAAAATGTATCACCATCTATTGCATCATTTAAAACAACAGAGTGTAGCACACTACAAAATACATATTTTTGCAATTTATATGATGGTTCTCTCTCTACATGTCTCATGATTGTTGTCTCTAAACAGCACTTGTTGTTTAGATCCCCACCTGATGTATTTGTGTGGCAGAACTGTGGGTGTGCAGCTTCCTGCTTTGGCTGTAACAGTCTGCTGGCCTGCCTTGGATTTCCAAGCGCCAAGTAAATTCCCCCACATTTTTCCTCAGTAAAATCATTGTTTTAGGGCCCCTTTCACACTTCTGTTCACAGTCTTATTGATAGAAGTCATTTCTATTAAACTGCCAATACCTCTTTCCCAAACTGAGATGTATGGGAGAAAACAGCCAATCCCTCTCTGCTGAGGGGAGCTAATAAGTGCGTCTCATTCACCAGTATAACTTGGGAGAAATTTAATATAAAAGAACCACAGACCACATTTTTCATTCAGGAGGATGTGCATCCTGGATAAGCCAAAAGACTATAGACTTCCACAGGCTGCTGGAAACAATCACAATAGCTCTGAAGCTAACTAATATTTTTGAATTTCATCTGAGACAATTTACTTGTACAATTTATGGAACGATGCTTGTATGAAAATGAAGATAAATATTTCACACAGTTAAGGTTTTATTTACATTTTATAATCACTTTATTACCTTTCACCAGAAAGCAATAAATGACAGGACAGAGCACTCGCTACAGCAGTGCAAGAAAAGGAGAGACAGGATTAAAAGGAAGCTTTGTGGATACAGCAGCCACATTAACATTTCCTTCCTCCTTTAAAACTTGAACAAGCAAAGATAACACTGAACTTCAAAACCAGACTGACATAATTTTTTCCTTTGAGTTCATGATCTACTTTTTCTCTCCATATCTGTTCTTAGATCTCATAGATTTCTAAAACTTAACATTTTCCTGAGTTTCCTCAGGCTCTTTCAATTCCAAAGAAATATTGACAAAACTGCTGGAAACACTTCTGACTACTTTAGACGGATTCAGAGGTACCTCAAGCTTTGTTCCTTCCTCACAGAATTTGCCTGTCTGGTCACAATGAAAAATAAAATAAATGAAAACTATTAAGTGGCAGCTGCTTGCTATCTAAAAATCCAGCATTGTTCTAGGACAATCACATATTGTATTTTTTTTTTCCTTCATATTTTATCTGTTTTCCTCATTTTAATCACGATGAGTAGATAAAAAATGCATTTAAATTAGTTTTTGGGGGATCACCATAACACATTGGACAGGAAGGTGGCAGTTTTAGTAATGATAAGAGATTTAGTTTTCCTTTATTGGCAAACACAAGCCAAAAATTACCGTCTTCCTTGGAAAGTTCTTGTTCATATTTTGAAGATTTTACACCATCAATCGCATTGATGCATTGAGAGATTTTTAAAAAACTACTTTTTTACAATCAGTACTCTTGATGAATACTTTTCATGTTAAAAAATTCAAGGAAGAATGAGAAATCTTTTAGGTATTTTAGGTTTTTTTATCACTGATCTGATTGGAATTTTACTGTGTTTGGTTTTTAATTTATTTTTTTAAATAGAAACTGATTTATAGGGAAGATGGCAGTCAGCTATGTAATGACACATAAAGTCTTTGAAAGGAAGCCCCTTTCGTTCCCTACAAGAACTTAGTCAAAATGAGTAATTGGATGAAGAGCAGATGTCAAAACTAGAAACACCAAAGTTATGGCAGCAGGCAGAGAACAAAAGAGTTAGAGGTATTTTTAAAACCATCAGCCACTTTTCAGATGGCCACCTTCTAAGTAAGCTCCTGTCCCCTGATAATTGAGACAATCCACATGACGACTCCTGACCAGTTTCTGAAACAAAACCCAAAAAAAGATGCAGAGCTGCCATTAGCCATCCCTGATTGAAAGCAGATTGTGGCCTTGCTCTCCTCTTCCCAATTTCCCCCTTCCCCTCCTTGGATTTTTCGTCTTCTGTTGTGAGTCAGAACTTATTGGATCCTACCCTTCAGGACAGCTTTTATGAGCACTGGGAGATCTTCACTTGTTCCCAATACTCCGCTGCACTTTCATTTTTCAGTCTTTCTCCAATCCCTGTAAGTTTCATTCAGTGGAAGCTGGGCCCTTGCATGCCAGATTTAAACTGCCAACAGGCTTGTTTTCCACATGTAATTCTTTGGTTTAATTCTTTGATATATTTCTACACCTATCGATGGTTGCGGATAAGAGGGCGTAAACTGCTATGAAGGAGCATTTCAGACTCCTGCGCTCTTAACAGAGTCCCCTCCTCTCACCAGATTTACACCGCTGTTTGGTTTAAAATTCTGGAAGCACACAAACACAGGACTTGAGCCTGGCTACTCAGTTACTGCTCTGGAGGCAAACAAAAGGAAGGAAGTGAACAAATCAGGGGGAGGCAGAGACAGATTAAGTTACCAGAGACTCTGACCTCGAAGGCTCAAGAAGTAAAGTCAGGGAAATCAGAGGCACTAGTTAGCTGGAAATTCCTTTGAATTCCTCTAATCCCTCAGGTCAATTTAAAGGGAAATGGTCTGACCATTCTGCATCTGTGAGTGATTGAAGGCAAGTAAGAAGCATTGTGTGATTTCCAGTTCAAGAAGTATATAGTACACACAGCTTTTATGAAAGCAAATACAACAAATCTCAGTTGACCTAGGCTGACTAATAAACCCTGAGATGCCTCTAACATATGGGAAGCTGATGCTGGTACAGACTCCACAACATTATTAAAAAAAAAAAATTAAAAAAAAAGAAACTCCCAACCTTCCAAGTCTCTAAAGTGATGGAATGAAAACAGGGAAATAATTTATTGCAAGTGTTTTTGACTGAAACACTCTAGTCCCCAAATCATCCTTAATATTTAGTCTGCTGTAATGCTGATGGAAAAAAAAGCTTAAAATCACATCCTACCGGGCCTCTCAGATTAAGCCTTCTGCTACACGTCTGTAAGTGGAAGCAGCCTTCCAAATCTTGTTTATGTAATGACACCATACAATAAGAGCCTGGCTACAGAGGAGAGCTTTATTGGGTCTTCTAATAAATATCCTTAATGTGTAGCACTGGAAATGGTCCCATTTGGGCTTATAACATGCAGTGATTAAGGGCTAGACCATGCCTATAAAAGGAATTGTTTGGCCATGGGTGTCAATTAACACAAAAGCGTGCTTTCCAGAGACAACACGTGACAGCCTTCCTCTCCAGACTCACTACCTTTTTCTCTATCATTCCCCTTAAAGCCCAGAGATGCCATACATGGCAGCCCCACAGTGACAATCTTCCCTTCCTTCACTGCCCATTCTGAGGAGGCTCATTTCCCAGGGCCTGGGGCTTAGGAAATACCCAACAGAGATTAACATTTATTGGAAGGGTCAGAAGAAAGGCTTGCCTCTTAAATCTGTATCAACACATGGAAAATAAAACATGTAGCTGCAAACTGGCAAAAACTGAAGGGAAAGGATCATCCAGTTGCTGGAATACACATGTAGGTGTATGCAATCCTTGTAATTTCTTTTTTTAACGCTTGAAAAATAATATTAAGCTGAACTCACTTCACAAAAATATTCTACTCCTCCAGGTTACCAATTTTTTGCCCCATCCCCTACAAACTTCTGAAATACCAGGTATGTCTACAAAATTCTGCTCCTACATGGTCAGGTCTGCCTGACCATCTCCTTATTATTGCCTATCTTTTCAGACTAAGAAAATAGATGGTAATTTTCCCCAATTGTATTTAGTTACAAAAGACTCTTCTTTCCACATTTATGTATGTCACTTCACTCTGCAATAGCAATTTATGGAGCATCATCATACATATGCATGAACTCTGCATAATGGCGGAGCCTGGATAGAGTTTGGGTGTGTTGAACAGAAGATATTTGAAGAAATTCACATTTCATTTACTTAACAATAAAATTCTGTGCTATATTAAACATTAGTATGACCCTTACAATGCTTATAAATTTGAAGAAAGTAGAATTTTATATCAGAGCTGCTCTGTAGCAGGTTGCCTGGCCCCTCTTCTAAGTACATAATTTTTGATTCTTTAAGACAAGTATTGAATTGCTAGTAATTCTTCTAGTTACTTGTGGGAAAAAATTCTTGATTCGTTTCCTGCAAGTTGAAAGATTTTGACAAGAAAAGACAAATAATAACACAAACAATATGAAGAGGATTAGTAACATTTATTTTAAAAGTTGTATTAGATAAACAGATGGATTTTTTTCCTGGGGTTCCAAAAGCTGCACTAGTTCTTGGCAATGATCAAAATTATCCCCTTACTCCTTCATGCTGCTGTGTTTCCTACAAATCTGCTGACATTTTTGCAAACTGTTCCAAAGAAAACAAAACAGTATGTCTGCAAAATTTTGCCTTTTTAAAAACTGGCTTCTAACTGTACCTCAGGATGGTATGCAGGAAGATACCTCGTTGAAATAATTTTGAAGCAAAGAAATTCACACACAAAAGGAAAAGACACATAGAACTCCACAAAAATAATAAGAAAAAAAGTGTAAAAAAAAAGTGTAAAATAAATTTGCAACCAGATAGTCCTAAGAGCCAATAATGGTCCACAGCAAGATATTATCTCATATACAATCAGAAAAAGCATGAAATATTTCTGTACTGCGAGGATCTTAAGATATTAAATTTTACATATAAAATTCACCTCTTTGCAAAATGATGAAATAAACATGTCTATTTGAAAGTTACTTAATGTAATATGCAGGTCATATCAAGTACGAGAGCTCATCACCATGGAATAAAAAAAATTAAAGATATACTTAATACAGTCTTATGTTTAGAAATGTGGAGAAATGTATTTTCAGGAAGTACTTTTGAAAAAGTCTGTAAATACGTGCAATAAAAGAAAAGGAAGCATGAAATATGCCACTGTCTTGATTCTTTCTCTCTTTTTGTACTGGGGAACATTGAATATGGGGTAAACATTGAGCCCAATGAACTCCTGCAGATTGCTGAAATCAGAAACTAAGAGTGTGGAGAGAGAGAGTGAAATAAAATGGAAGAAGGAAAACAGAGCAGATGGCCACAGAGGTGGATGTGTTTGCAAATGGAAAGCTTTTAGACAGCAAGAAAAATCAGAAAATGCAATAAAGGGCTATACTAAAACAGCAAGAGAGCTGGTTGATACTCAGGGGTCACTTCCTCCAGGCTCAAAAATGGTGCATCCCCAGGGAAGAAATTGAGCAAAAATGGCTGAGACCTGGGTGAAGAAGGAATTCCTGTTAGAACATAGATGTAAACAGAAGACGCGCAAGGTGGAAGCAGAGATGAATACTGAGAGGTTGTCAGAGTATGCAGAAATGCAATGAGGAAGACCAAGGCCCATCTGGAGTTAAACCTATCATACACAGCAAGCAGGCCTTGTTCAAATACATCAATAACAAAATGAGTAGTAGGCAAAATGTGGATTTAGTGAGAATACAATGGGAACCCTTGAAACAGAGGTTGCAGAGAAGGCAAAGATACTGAGCACCTGCGCTTCAAACTTCACTGCCGGGGCAGTGATGAGGGAACCAGGGAGAAGGTCTACAGAAAGGCAGACTTTCCTATATTGAGAATTACAGATCAACTCCCTGCCCCAGACAGGACATTCCAAAAATCACACCATAAGCCTCTGAGCATTGCCTTCTTGAGCTCCGTCAGGATTGGTGCTGCAGCCACTTCCTGGGGGAGTCTGTTCCAGTGCCCAAACACCCTCTGGGTGAAAAACTTTTACCTGATATCCAACCTAAACCTGCCCTGTGTCAGTTTCATGCCTTTTCCTTGAGTCCTGTCACTGGTCACCATAGACATCTGTATCTGCCCCTCCTGCTTGCCTTCATGAAGAAGGAAGGTTTCCCCTCAGTCTCCTCTTCTCCGGGCTGAACAGATAAGTCACCCTCAGGCACTCCTCACACAGCTTCACCCCAAGGCCCTTCACCATCCTTGTTACCCTCCTTTGGACACTCTCTAACAGCTCAATGTCTTTTTTGTGTTGTGGCACCCAGAAACTGCCCCCAGCACTCGAGGTGAGGCTGCCCCAGAGCAGAGCAGAGCAGAGCAGAGCAGAGCAGAGCAGAGCAGAGCAGAGCAGGACAATCCCCTCCCTTGCCTGGCTGATGATGCTGTGCCTGATGCCCCCCAGGACACTCATGGGGACCCTTCTGGCTGGCAGGGCACTGCAGGCTCATGTTCCAGTTGTCACTGAGCAGGACCCTCAGGGCCGTTTCTGCAGTGGTGCTCTCCAGACTTTTTTTCCCTTGTTTATACACACAAACAGAGTTGCCCAGTCCCAGGTGCAGACTGACACTTGCCTTCATTAAACTTCATATGTTGGTGATTGCCCTTGTAAGTTCTCTGATTTATTGAGATGTCTCTGCCGGGCTTTTCTGTTTTTGAGGGAGCCAGCATCTCCTCCCAGTTTAGTGTCATTGGCAAACTTACTTTGTATTCCTTCAAGTCCTAATCTATTATTTTATTTTATAAACCTTGAATTATGCACAGCATCAAAATCACCGTTAGAAACGTTGGTTTAGTATTAGCTTTATTCAGGTTCAGTGGAACTTCCTGTCTTTCAAAAAATATGGAAAACCAGAGGATCAGGGGTCACCAGCTAGTTTTTTTTCATCAATCTTGTTTAAAATACTTCAAAACATTTCAAATGCTTTAGACCTGAAGGTTTAACTGCTTAAGATCCTTCAGAATTACTTAGAGAAGGGGAAAAAATACTATCACGTCCACTCCTGCCATCAGATGTACAATAGATGATTGTGACATAACATTTATTGAGTACTTCTCTACTTTATTACTGACAGTCGCATGCTGTGATTCTTGAGGAAGCCATGTGCAAGGCTGAGAGTTGGACTCCATGATCCTTGTGTGTTTCTTATAACTTGGAATATTCTGGGGTATTCTGTGATTTCTATGTGATAATGAATAATACAGTTTTTAGGCTTCATTTTGATCCTTGCAATCTCTAAACAAATTATTTAATTTAAAACCCATTTCAGTCAATTTTTTAACAATTCTCTCTCCTACTTGCTGTGTATTTTAAATACTTTTTACCTGTTGGTGAATATTTAATGATCAACTCTAAATGATACTTCTACTTACCTTTTATTATTTTATAGTATAAATGGTCCTGCTTCTTGTGCTAATGCCAGATATGTAGTTTGGGAGCATGTACTAGGATATTTTCATAGCAGGATTCAGTTATGACTCATATTTTTCTTCTTTAAGACACACAGATATTTTATTTAAAGACGAGCATTGGCATTTAGTCATCTTTTTTTTTTTCCAGAAGAAATACATGAGCCTTTAAACATGTACCACCTTTCAAAACTCGGCTAAGCTGATGAGTAAGTTTCCATGTGTTCAATGTAGATATTTTCAAATTAGCAAACTGTCAGTAATAACTTCTAGACCTGTTTGAGAAACTTACATCCCCACATCATAAGAACTTAAATGTCAGTCATAGAACCTCAGAGATCACCTAATTACACACACACACTCACCACAGTAGGGACACTAGACCACTAGACCAGGAAAACCAAACTGGACTAGAATCAAAACCCCATCCAACCTGGCCTTGAACACTTACAGGGATGGGGAATACAAAACTTCTCTGGGCAATACCAGTGCATCACCACCCCCACATTAAAGAATTTTTTTAAATTCAATCTAATCTAAGTCTACTACCCTCATTCATTTTAAATCAGACTAAATTTTTCACCCCAGTAATGCAAGCTGGTTCCTTCTTTCCCTATCTATATAGAAAATTCAGATGCTGCCATCTTGTTCTGGAAGGCAATTTGATGGCTTGTAGCATACCTTCTTGGTGTCTGTTCTACAGCAGTGTGTCACAACTCTGCTCCACAGCTATTCAGTATCACCTGGAACAAAGCAAGCAATGCTCTTTGTCAGAGATCTCTCTCGGCCGTCCCCTCCTGCAAATCCAGTTGGAGTGACCAACATCCCTCCTTCCTGCCCTACAGAAGCAACAGATGAACTCTCTTTGAGAACAATTATTCAGCTATTAAAGTAATTTTCAGTTTCATTTCTTCCTTATTTTCTGTCTTCTAGACCTAGCACAATTGGTTACTTTTTCAATAGACATCATAAAATAGAACAAAATTTCTTCTTCTCTTATATAACATAATAGCCTAACATATCATAGAAACATTAAGATTGGAAAAGACCTCTAAGATCATGAAGTTCAACCTTTAACCTAGCAGTAACATGTTTCCAGCCAAAACTGTATTCCCTTCCTAATTCCTGTCTTATAAACAGTCTCTAGTTAATTTCCTTCAACATAGGAACATGAAATATCTCAATTAGAATAACTTGGATTTTCTTTTCTTCTGCTTCCTTTGGGATGATCCATTATCTGATTCTTAATTTTATTAAGAAGGAATGAAAGTTTACCTGGCTCAAGACTAAATTAGCAATTTTGTTTAACATTTTAACCTATCTTTAGGAGTGAAATGCTATACTATTTTAATTAAAAACTTTTTTGTAGTGTTAAAAAAAACGAACGGCCGTTCTGAAATAAGTTGTGTCATTTGGAAAGTGTTGATGAAGTGTCTGAAATCTAAATCTTAAATGTCTTCCCTTTGATTCAGGTGTCGTCCTAAAGGAAAACAACCTTTGTCATTGATTGAGTATTCCATCCTTACTCCCTGATATCATCCTTGTTACTAGTGGAGAAAAATTCATATACATTCTATTTCTGTATATTTAATACCAAAGACAAATATTGAAAAAAAATAGTAGCTAGAAAGCCACAGCAACTAACACCTTACAGCATAAAGATGGTTGCAACAATCTGTGTCTTTTCCTGAAACAGTCAAATTTTGATTGCCAGCAAGCAGCAAGAACAGCACGTGCAGAAATCAACATTTTAACCAAATATACGTGGATATAAAGAGAATTTGGTATCAGCATGAACATTCCCACATTTGTTTGCTATAGTCAGTAAATAGATAAGAAATTTATTAAAAAATAAGGATATAAATGTTAAGATGAAGTAAAATATTATCCCTGGGAGACTTTATGAGTTCTCTGTTTAGACTTCATTCCTGCTCTTCACAAAAGTAAATCAAGAAATTTTCAGGTTTTGCAATCTCCCTGATACTCATCCATAGCAGTCACATCTTGACATTTCATGGTGTGAACAAGCCAGCTCTCACACATCGACAATGAGGAACTACTGAGGATCAACTAGTAGAAAACAGTCAGTCTTGGCTTTTTAATGAAGGACTCTTGCATCAACATAACATGAACTAATTCAGACCAAAAAATGCTACCTTATAATAGTGTTGGCATGCAAAAAAAGATTTTGCAGTGTCCCCACAGACAGGTAATTATTGCATACAGACTAATGACAAATTCTTAAAAAATCTCTCCAAAATGATTATTCAATAGCATACACTATTGAAGTGAATGTGATTTAACAAAAGACCTGAATGCTAACAATACTGCTATGAATGCCTCTAAATGGAACAAAAGTGACAATGAGGCTCAGAGCAAGGGTGAAGAAGTCAGAGGTTCAGACAGTATTTTCATTAATCCTTCTATCAAGGGTCAAAGGATCAAAACAGGACAGATTCATCCTACAGATGAAAGCAGGGTTGCACAGATGGTTCACCAGGAGGGCTTTAGTTTCCTTGACTTTGGGAAGATGGTCCATAAGTCATTGTTGGAGGGTGGTTTCTATGACATGAAAGGGGTTTACACACATTGCGTGACATTCATTAGCTTTAGAGAAGGATCTCTTCAGCTGTGACCGACTGGCAAGGAGAAGCTGCAACATTCTGGATAAAGTCCCTTAAAAGCAAGAAGGGTAACATTATTCATAGCAGCATCATAAAAAGGTAGTAAATTCAGTGAATGAACTCACTTACGTGTTTGTGATTTCTGTGCACCAGTGGAAACAGATCGGGAAACAACCAAGAAGATGTATAAGAAGCGGTTTAAGATAAAAGCTGTGATTTAACTGACCTAACAGACATTTGTTAGGAAGAATGATATGATTAGAAGGATTGATTTAGAAGATATTGATATGTGTCTCAAGAAGCAAGCAAGTCCCAGCTGTGGGAAAATACAAACCTTCTAATGGTTTTGCTAGAGATCAAGGCACAACATGGTAGCCCAACAATCAACACATTCAGATGAATAAACTGCAGGATTTTAAAAAAAGCAGAAAAATCAAGGCAGTTATGAAAGAAAATATATTAAATTACCAGAAAAATTAAAGATTGTGGTTCTGCTAGAGATCAAGGCACAACATGGTAGCCCAACAATCAACACATTCAGATGAATAAACTGCAGGATTTAAAAAAAAGCAGAAAAATCAAGGCAGTTATGAAAGAAAATATATTAAATTACCAGAAAAACTAAAGATTGTTAATCTATAGATCTGATGTGTCTTACCATTCTTTGTTTACAGGGAAGCATTATGATCTGGGACAATGAAGAAAATGTGGAAGGTGCAAAGGACACAAGTAAATGGTGCCATTCTCTTTTCATTGGTGTCCAGAGACAGGAGAATGTATAATGGTCTTAAAATAAAGCACAATAACTTCCACGTCAACATGAGGAAGAACATTCTGTTCAGGGTGGCAGAGCACTGGAACAGATTGCCCAGGGAGTCTCCCTCTCTGGTGACATTCAAAACCCACCCAGACCGATTCATGTGTAACTTGCTGTCCTGGCGACCCTGCCAAGATCCACTAAATGATCTACAGAATTCCCTTCCAACACTAACTCTTCTATTATTCTGTGATTCTACCACTATGGGCATTACTGAAGCACAGTGTAATATGACCAGTTTTAGGCAACAAAAATTCATGGAATCATTTAAGCTGGAAAGGACCACTTAAGGTCATCTAGTCAAGCCTTCCATCAAAGGCTGTTAAAATTCCTGATGAGATGAGTTTTGAAATTCTCAAGGATGGACAATTCACTGCCTCTCAGAGTTTCTGTTTCAATGCTTCACCATTCTCACTCTAGATATTCAATTAAAATTTATATTGGTTCAATTTGTGACCTTTGTCTCTCATCTGTTCACAATGCACCTTAGAAGAATTTGTCTTCTCGACATAGTGTTACATCATTGAAGACAGCAGCCACTTCTGAAGGGCTCAGTACAGGAGACACAGAGCTCCTGGAGTCGGTCCAGCAGAAGACTGTGAAAGTGATTAAGGGATGGAAGCATCTCTCTTATGAGGGAAGACTGAGGGGGCAGGGTCCATTCCACCTTGATAAGAGGTGACTGAGATGGGTCCACATCAATGTCTATGAATATCTGAAGGAAGAGTGTCAAGGGGATGAGCCAGACTCTTGCTTGGTGGTGCCAAGGAGTAGGACAGGAGGCAACAGGCAGAAACTGATGCACAGAAGTCCCACTTGAACATGAGGAAGAATTTACTGTGCAGGTGACTGAGCCCTGGAACAGGTTTCCCAGAGGTTGTGGATTCTCCCTGTCTGGAGACATTCAATAAAAGTCTGGACACAATCTTGTGCAAGGTATTTTAGGCCTTGCTTGAGCAGGGAGGTTGGACCAGATGGCCCACTATGGTCCCTTCCAATCTGACCTATTCTGTGATTCTGTGAACTATTTCCCTCCAGCCTTTTCTTATCTTGGTTAAACATATCCAGCTTCCTCAGACTCCTCATAGGAGGAGGCATATATAGGCATAGGAGGCACACATACATATGTCTGGAGTGAGGTGGTGAGATGTGGAAGAAAAGAAATCCAAAAAAAGGTCTCAAAGGAAAAAAGGTTGAAAAGGTCAGAGGAGAGAAACTGGACATAATCAGTTGTCTAGAAAACATGATCCATGGGGAAGGATTAAAAGAACTGGCATTGCATGTCTCAAAGATAAAATTGATAGGGGAATGTGGTAGCAGCGCTCAAATATGTTAGAAAAAGGTAGACAAAGAGGAGAATACCTTGTTCTCCACATCAATGGCAGTTAGAACAAGAGGCAATGCACTTAAGTTGCATGAGGGAGAAAAGAATTAGATTAGGAAAAATTTCCTAGGGATAAGGAAGATAAAGTACCTGAAACAATTGAGTGGGGAGATACTCAAATATTCATCACTGAAGTTTTTGAAACAGATTTCTATGGTTTGTCCTGTCATGACAGAACAACCTAGTATTCAAGTCCCATCTTCTGTGCTTTTACGTACATGGCTGACTGAAGAACAGTTTTGCAGCCCAGAAATATGGCAGCTGAACAAGAATAAAGGAATTTAGTCTGATAAAGTGCATTAATCAAAGCAAATGTGTGTTGCTTTCAAGGTAGGGACTAGAAATAATTTGAGCAGAAATAAACCATCAAGGTTTACTTTCTAGCTTTATAAAAAATACAGGACATTTATGATGAAGGTCTCACTTCTATTTTTCTGTCAGAATAAGCAGATACCATAGGAGGAGCTTCATCTGCTTCTTCAAAGCATAGATGCTATTAAGATGAAATGTCTGTACAAAAGAGTACCATATATATTTGTGTGTGTGTGCAAAACAGAGAGATAGAGGTACTTCAGTGGGAACAGAGACACGCTCACAAGAGATGCCAAATCCATTCTGGAGTGAAAGTCTGTAGCTGGAATGCCACAGGCTCTGTAGAGGGGCCAAGTATGATCAAAGGAAGCCAACTAGGGAGCAATTAAAATTCATGTGTGAGAATGTTAAAAAAACCAGATATTTAGACACATCACCTGGCCGTGGTACCACACCAGTCAATTCTGTCAAAGTAGGAATTGAATTTGCTGAGTTCCTATTAAAGCCAAAGAAGGCTTTGATAGGCTAGTACATCACTTGCCCATATGGCAGATGTGTGAGACTTTCATCTAACTACAGAAACAGTGCAAATGGCTGAGCTGTAAGGACTAACAAAATCAAAAATAAAGGTAAGGGAAGAGGGAGTGGAAGAGAGTTGGCAAGAGAGAGAGAGAGATGATTAGAACTGCAATCCATATATCTGAAGGACCTCAAAAAACTTTATTTCTGGCCCCATCTGTAGGCTTAGAAGAAAATGTCTTGTGACGAGCATATCACTCCTGGTAAAACATATGTATTTGAGCAAACCCAAACCTGCATTTATCCAGTACAAACACACGGCAGGAATTGGTGCTGTGGTGGAGATTTCTCAATTTGCATAGTATTATTCACAACCTAAGGAAAGAAAAAAGGTATAAGAAGTCCCTTGAAACATCATCTCTTTATCAGAACTAGAGGAAAAGCAATCTCCTGCCATGAGAGGAATTATCCTTGCCCCACCTGAAATGTCCATTGAGTGCTTTATGCAATATAACAATGTACATTACAACAGGCTTCCAAATTCCCAAGGGAAATGTCTGCTTTCTCAGAAATAATTACTTTGCAACACATTTTTATCAAATGCAGGCTAAAATATGCTTAGATAGCTTTCATCACACATTTTTACATATGTTGGATGAGATTCAGCATCTCTAACTGACACCCACATGACCTTCACTCAAACTGTGAGCCCTCAGAGAGGTCCCCTGCTCACTGGTCATCACTGAGGGGACTCAACTCACTGTTCACACCAAATCCGAGCCCTGTTCAAGCACTGTGTAGAGGTGAAGTTTTCGAAGTTTGCCAACCAAACACCCACTAGGTAGGGCTCAGAATATTTTCAAGAATTTTGTGAATCAGAGATATAGCACAGCAATAAACTGTCATTCAAATTTTTTTCAACATGGATCAAGATTTAGCAAATGTAAATTTGACTGTTGCTTTCATTTGTTAGGCAGTTTCAACTGAAGTTCCACTGAAAAGCAAGAAATTGCTTTTCCTGTTGTCGGAGTCCCTTGAGACAAGGCATTACAATGAGATTTTTTAAATTTCTTCTTCTTTCACAGAAAAAAATATCAGAAGAATACAACATTAATATTGCTAAAGTAGAGATGATTTACTGATTTTGATTTTAGATGGATAATTCTTGGCCCCCTATACTAACTTAAAAACCTGAAAATTTGCATTTGACACGGGTTATTTGTATTAGAAAGTTACATAAATCATCTATTTAAAATGTGTTCTTAAAAAAACACATCAGAATTTGGTACATCTCAGGTTAAGCTATTCCATATTCCACAGCATAAATATTGTGTCCATCCGTGCTTAATTTGTGTTTTTAAAAAATAATTTGTATTCTGTCAAGTTCTGGGGAAAAGCAAATTATCTTAGCTGCTGACTGACCATCATGTTGCCTCTCATTGGTCACACAATGATACAGAATGTTTTTAAAGGGCTGGTGTATACCTCAAGGCAAGAAACCATCACTGTCTTTTACTGGTGCTCTCCCCCTTCCACATCTGGTAAATATGATTATTGCAATCCACAGAATCCTACAATTCTTGCACAATTAATTTTCAATAGCCCTTTTTCACCTGGATCTGAAATAAAGGTGTTAGTAGGCTCCTAGATGAGAGTCTAGAATCTTTCCTTGAGTTTCAGCTGAAAAGGTAAGCCTCTTTTTTCTTGTCTGATTGCATTTCATAGATTATAAAGGTGATGATGATGAGGGAACCTGGCACAACTAGGAAAAACAGTTTTGGATCTCTTCTGCATTTAAACTGATACATAAGAAAGGATAAAGAATATGTAATTAGCACAGTTAGTCCTCTTAAAACTTTAAATTATGCTTATAATTTAAATGTAAAGATAAACTTAATTTTTTGTATAACTTGTTAGAATTATATTAAAGTATGAGTTTAATTATTTGACTTTAAAAACTCATTAAACCACAATGATTTTTACTTTATCCCCTAATTTTAACATGCTTGATTGGGGAGCTGGATAGAACAAGAAAGGTCTAAGTAAAATATTGTGAAAATCAAAACAGGGTAAACAAATGGCAAGTGTGAGGTGAAAAGTGAAAAGCCTTAGAGAGTGAAAAATAGACAGAAGTGGTATGTATAAGTAAAAATAGTTTAAAAATGATGAAGCTTCACTGTGATTTCTGGTTGTGGAGCAAATCTTGGTTAGAGGTCAATCAGGCAGCCCTGCATTCAGAAGTTCTTGATCAAAGGAACAAGAGGGCATGCCAGTGTAGTTACTCCAGGTATGGAATGATGTGAGGACATCTGGAGGTTCATTCTTTTGGTTGAGTTACATTGCACCTCACTAATGTGATCAATTTCATTTTATTGTCCTCAGCAAAACCCTAAAAGAGAGACATGACAGCATGATGCTCATTTGCACAAGGAGAGGGAAGACACAGAACATACACATAGATACTTTTAAAAGAAATTTTAATTAAGCCACCTGTATAAATATAATGGGAAGGTTACAGCTTCCAGGAAATAATGTGTGCTTTTGATAAATAAAACAATTGTCACTTCAACATTAATTATCTGGACAACTAATCACTGAAATCAAATGTCACAGTGGTGTCTGTTAAATGAAAAAATTTATGGCAACCAGATATTCCTTTGGATACACACATGCCAAGGTGTAAAGATCTTCTCCAGTAAAGGTGCCTTAAATGCCACACATCTTACATAAAATTTGCAAAGATAAATGTTCTGTTTAAGCAGGCATGCAAAAATATGGTTTAGGTGCAGATTCTTGCATTTGACAATAGTTAGTTAAGGTTTATGCCCAATGGCTTTTGTTTTTGTTGTAAAGGAAATCTTAGTATCAGGAAAATGAAATTTCTGGATGCTGTAAAGAGGTAGCTGGCAACAGAGCGGGGTTTTCCACTGCAGAACTTCACCTAAGAGCAATGAAAAAAAATTGTCAGATTTTGATAATGCTTCTATTCCTGTATAAATTTGTAACAATGTTTGCTCTAGGTTTTCAATACCACAGGTGACTCATCAAGGACATTTAGGCTCTAATTAAATTATGTAAAATAAACTATCAAGAGTTATTAAGTGGTTCATATATTTTGAGGTTCATAGACCACTATTACATCATGAAATCATTAAAGGACTTTCTAGGACTGAGCATGTGCTTTCAAGAACTATTAATATTATTTGAAGGGCATGCAAAGTTTTTTCCCTATGTTTTGTATGACCTTGCAGTACCCAGAGTATAATAAAATGAACTCAAAATAGCTAAAAATAGTAGGAAAATAAAAAGGAAAATATTTTTTCAAAAAACAAACAAACAAACAAACAAAAAAAAAACCAAAAAAACCCAACCAACCAAAACACTTAAAAAAACCCACTCCAAGCAAAGATGTCCTGAAGCTTCCCATTGAAAGGGCCCTCATCGTAAGACCCCTTTTGCTTTTGCTGTGAGTATGGACTCATATTTTTTCAGCAGCCAGTAAGATATTGATGCATTGTTATGTAAATAAGCTCATTGGTGGTAATATTCTCTGACTCCTGCTCACTATATAGAATAAATCTTAAATTTTAAAAAATATTAAAAAGCTAACAAATAATTATAAGAAGGAAAAAACCTAGATGGCTAGTGAGCCACTGTTTCTTTAGATATTTTGTCTAATGAGTTCATGTAGAAATGGAGATATAAAGCATGCCTAAGATGTGGAAATAGGACAGACTGCTGAAAGTTTTTGGTATTGTGATGATTTGCAGGTATCTTGTTTGGGATTTGTTAATTCCTGCTTTACACTATCATTTTCCAGACAGGCGAGGCATGTAACTTCTACTGTAGGGAGTGGGAGTATATTTTCAGATTTCATGAGGACTAAATTCAAAGCTAATTTATAAGACCCACACCTAGCAAACAACCTTTTCTATTTCTTCTAAGCAGACCTTGAGAGGTTATCCTTACAAAACGCAGAGATGCCTGGAGAAGTCCTTTTCACTGAATTCTTTCTGATCAGTATCACCTGAGATGCAAGTGTGATTGACATTGTGAAGACAGTGCCAGCACAAGTGCTAGGGAGTCCCATGCTGTGAAATTACAGAGAGTGAGATGAGAATAAAAGATTTGATATCAAGCTGGTGTCACATCTGATCTGAAATCCATGAAACGACATCCTGACATGAACATCTGCTTATATAGCAACTTTTCCATCAAGAGTTAGTATTTGCCCTTTTTTTAAATCTAGCACTATTCTGTGTCTGTTCTGTTGGCTTTCTTTCTGGTAATGTAGCAAATTTATTGGTAATAATGTTAATTAAAAATATCTAAAATATATTAAATTATTAAATAATATATTAAATTAATTCATTTTCAGATGGACAAGAATAAATCCAAATGGGCCTCCAGCTTGAAGAACCCAAGAATTTTGTGCAGAAACATAACTTCTGTTTCCCAGTCTGAAAAATGGATCTATCTATCATAGCTAGGTCATTTTGATATCATGAGACAAAACCAAACCTTCTCATGTGGAGATATGTTAATCAGAGCTATAGAAGGAAGCTCCATTTAATTTTTAAATATACATGTAACAAACTCAGATTACCTTTTTAAAATATTTTGACTTAAAACTACTGAATTGTGTCTGAAAACATCAAACTAAATTTGAGTCAAATATTATTCTTGAAAACCAATTTATATTGAACAGAATTAGTTTTATACATTTGAACAGAGAGACTTTACTATGCCCAAAGGGGATTTTTTTCCTTCCTTAATTTAACCTTTTGTTTGGTTGGGGTTTTTTTTGTTTTGCTTTTGTTTTTGGTTTTTGTTTTTGTTTTTGTTTTTGTTTTGTTTGTGTTTTGGTTTTCGTTTTTGTTTTGGTTTTCGTTTTTGTTTTGTAGGTGCAGCAGTCTTGCTACAACAGCTGTCTGGGAACAATCAAGTCTGCAGTAGCAGCATTCCTTAACAAGATACAAAATGATTTGACCCTTGTTCCACCAGCACTTCAGACTGGACTGTGACACCTATAGAGGAATGAATGGTGGGGTGCTTCATCCCCCCAAAAAGCTGGAATTTTCATCCTGAAAGGAGTCTTCTTGTTGGGTGGTTGGTGCACTTTTCTCTCTAGAAATGGTGTCTGGTGACTGGGCAAAATGTGAGAGGACAGAAAGGAAAATCCCAGCAGTATGCTACCAGGGTCTGTAAAACGGCCACCTAGGAAACTACAAGACTTGCAGAGTCTGTCAGGGGTTTAGGGAATAAAAAGTAATTTGATTACAGGTGCTCAAGTAGCATTCATTTTATTCTTATTAGCTGAGAAATGTCTCAAGGGATTGCATGCTAATCTTCTCTAAAGCAGATAAATGGCTCTATTAAAAGTAGTGTAATTTGTTCAGAGCTCTGTAGCATCAAACTATTTTATGAACACAGGGAAACTGTAAATACAAGACAAGAGAGAAGAAACTTCTTCTTCAAACCTTCTATAAATGACTGTATATAGAAGTATTTGGTGATTTACAATCCTGAAAAGAAGTTTATAGGAACATATAGAAAAAATATTGAAGAATTGTGCCAGTATTTCCCTTTATTTGCCTGAAGGTTCAGACAGGCTAAAAATGCAATATGAAGCATCTTTATTTTTTAAGACTAAAAAGAACAAAAAACTTGAAACTATATCTTATTCTTTGGCTTATGCATTCTGAAAATAGAAAGGAAGAAGGAAGAAGGAAGAGGAGGGAAGGAAGGGAAGGAAGGGAAGGAAGGAAAGGAAGGAAGGGAAGGAGGGAGGGAAGGAAGGAAGGAAGGAAGGGAGGAAGGAAGGAAGGAAAGGAAGGAAAGGAAGGAAAGGAAGGAAGGAAGGAAGGAAGGAAGGAAAGGAAGGAAGGAAGGAAGGAAGGAAGGAAGGAAGGAAGGAAGGAAGGAAGGAAGGAAGGAAGGAAGGAAGGAAGGAAGGAAGGAAGGAAGGAAGGAAGGAAGGAAGGAAGGAAGGAAGGAAGGAAGGAAGGAAGGAAGGAAGGAAGGAAGGAAGGAAGGAAGGAAGGAAGGAAGGAAGGAAGGAAGGAAGGAAGGAAGGAAGGAAGGAAGGAAGGAAGGAAGGAAGGAAAGGAAGGAAAGGAAGGAAAGGAAGGAAAGGAAGGAAGGAAGGAAAGGAAGGAAAGGAAGGAAAGGAAGGAAAGGAAGGAAAGGAAGGAAGGGAGGGAAGGAAGGAAGGGAAGGAAGGAGGAAGGAGGAAGGAAGGAAGGAGGGAGGGAGGGAGGAAGGAAGGAAAGGAAGGAAAGGAAGGAAAGGAAGGAAGGGAAGGAAGGGAAGGAAGGAAGGGAAGGAAGGAAGGGGAGGGAAGGGAAGGAAGGAAGGAAGGGAAGGAAGGGAAGGAAGGAAGGAAGGAGGAAGGGAGGGAGGGAGGGAGGAAGGGAGGAAGGAGGGGAGGGAGGGGAGGGAGGGAGGGAGGGGAGGAAGGAAGGAAGGAAGGAAGGAAGGAAGGAAGGAAGGAAGGAAGGAAGGAAGGAAGGAAGGAAGGAAGGAAGGAAGGAAGGAAGGAAGGAAAGAAAGAAAGAAGGAAGGAAGGAAGGAAAGAAGGAAGGAAGGAAAGAAAGAAAGAAAGAAAGAAAGAAAGAAAGAAAGAAAGAAAGAAAGAAAGAAAAGAAAGAAAGAAAGAAAGAAAAGAAAGAAAGAAAGAAAGAAAGAAAGAAAGAAAGAAAGAAAGAAAGAAAGAAAGAAAGAAAGAAAGAAAGAAAGAAAGAAAGAAAAGAAAGAAAGAAAGAAAGAGAAAGTCTTTTCTAGAAACAAAAAATCAAATCTCTTTTTAGTTATATATGATGAATTACATAATTTAGATGTAATTATCTAATCAATCAAACTAACTTTTTCATGTTTTTATTGGTTAAAATACTTTGGAAAGAAACTTAAGGAAAAAAATAGTCACATTTTTGCAACAGTGTGCAGTATACAAACACCATATGATGCACAGCCAGAGACAAAGTACAACATACTCTGAATACAGCGCACTGACTCCAGTACATTTGCACTTGAGGATTGTTTTGAACTTAGATAACAAGGCATAAGACTCTGGTTAGTGTAGGACCTTAGACATGTGTGTGAAACTTCCATGAAAAGTAATGAAAACAAAACACATAAGTCTAAAGTTAAAACTAGGTTTTTAAAGGCCAAATGTAAAACCTCACTGAAGTCAATGGAAGTCTTGACTCAAAGGAACTCTGGATCAGTGCCAAGAGTTTACTTTGTTAGTGCTTCCCCAAGGAATGTTTGGGCTGCAAAATAAGCATTTCTGTACTGTTGTATTGAAATAAGCAACTACAAAGGAAAACTAAGAAGGTATCATTAGTGGGCAGCTTTGCATGGAATTTCCTTTCATTTAAGGAAAATATAGGTTTCATTCTGCAAAAAATGTCATTTCATTAGTTTCAAATACCAGTTATACACAAAACACTATCTGATGGCTGAAGAAACTGAGCCAAGAACATAGATCAAGGGGAGATCTGTTGAAGCTATTATTTCACAAAGGGTAAGTGGAGCAATGCCAAAACCACAAAGCTGCAATCAGGCTATGAACTTCTCTGAAGTTCAAGGTCACTTCAGCTGGGAGGTTTGACTAAACCCAGCCCTGCCAGTAGTTCATTTGTTTCTCACACAACGTTTGGAGGTCTAGTAAAAGCAATTTGCCGTTTTAGGGACCTAATCATAAGCATAACATGCATTGGTCCTTGTGTGCCAGCACAGCTCAAGCACAATGACCAAAAGTCTGTGGCTACCCCCACACATCTTCTGTCTGTGGATGGTTGCAATTACATGTGTCAGCACAGCTGCATATTCTTTTTTTAAATGCTTCCCTGTCTGCTGGCAGTGACTGTAAATTTAATGAGAGCACCTGCTGCCCTCTTGCCTAGTTAATTCATAGTGATCTGGCTGAACTAAAGGAAATTTCAAAAAAGCCTCTGTTCTTCAGTAATAAATTACCAGTCTATATCACGGCCTGAAGGGCCTTTGATTCATGTAATATTACACTTACACTAAGCTCTGCTGGCAGCAGGAACATTTAGTTTCCCTGAGTAGAATGGGGGAAGGGAAAAAAGACAGAGGGAAAGGAGAGGAAAGGAAGGGAAGTGGCTTATGAGATTAAATAAAAGGAGAAGATCAATTGCCTGAATATTGACAGCTGAGGGAGATCTTTGTCTTTGACCTCTCACCCTGAAACATGTGCTCACTACAGGTAAAAACCCTGGCTGCTAAAAATTCTTTGCTGACAAGTTATGGTGTAGGGTATTTAAAAATCTTTTTCTCAAACAAAAAAAAAAAGACAAAAAAGACTTCTTTATTCTAAATTTGTAGTTTACTTCACATTTATCAGCAAAATGAGTGTCATTCTAGTTAGTAACATTGTAAACTGAAAGCAGTAATGCCATCACCAATTATCGTTTTACGCATTTCTTTAAAACAGAAACAATAAATCTGGAAGCTTTTGAGAAAAAAAAATCTGCAATAAAGAATTTATTGAGGTGGAGAAAGAAAGGCAGGCAGCTAAAGTGAATATAAAATACAGAATATTGCAAAGGGGAATAGATCAATTATATTCCCCTGGAAAAGCATGTGGTGCAAATGAAAAGTTACAGCCACACTAAAATATCTGAAACCAAAATCATAAACAGTATCCAAAAAAGATTTATGTGAAAGTAGAAACAGTGGAAGCGCAAACCATTACAAATAGAGTATTGTATATCCCAGAGGGAGATACTGACTCCATCAAAATTTGACTTTGAGGGATTGTGAGGTTCTGACTCCCACAATTTGGATGACTAATTTATGTTGGAAGAATAAGCCATTTTGTTAGATAAGTGGTAGGCAGTATACAGCTCCTGTTCTCTTTACTCACACCAAAGAGTATCTCCACATGTACTAACTGAATACATGCACTTATGCCTCAAATTTAAGCATATGCAGAAAGATTTTCAGGACAGACTGAAGCCCAGCTAAGTGTTCTGAAACAAACACTGAGTATGGAACTATACCAGGTACGGAAACGTGATAGAAACACAGACACATTAAAATAAAAATGTTTAAAATTATTAAGTTCCTCAGCCTCATATTTCATGCACTGAAAACACCCATGATAAAAAACAAATCCAAAGAATTTTCTCCATTGAACAAACCATTAATCCTAAATTTATCATATAGTTATATGATATTTCATTGTATGCAGCTTGAAAGACATCTGACTATATAATTCATGTATGTTTCTCCATCTGTTTTCAAAAAAATAAAATATTTATAAAATATTTATAAAAATAAGGTTTATAAATTTTCTTAAATAAAGGTCAAGTTTCTCACTTTTGGCACCATAAGAAACAAAAAAGCATGAAGCTCAGTTATGTCTCAAGAATTGGCAACACTACAACTTTTTTGCCTTCTGCTGTTCATAGGTGCTTGTATTATTATAATGCAGGAATGAAATATTACCCGTCTGGGCTGGTAACATGCCAAATCTACTTTGCACTCAGAACACAAAGGTGCAAACACTGGTAGCAGAACACTGTCTCATTTTTCATAGGACTCAAACATCTCATTCTCTTGACTCAGAATGACAAGTGCTTTCTGCATACACAGAATAAAATGAGTATAAATTTTGCAATATTTTCAGGCCACTCTAAACCATGCCCCAGGCTTAACATCCTTCCCTTCCCTTCCCTTCCCTTCCCTTCCCTTCCCTTCCCTTCCCTTCCCTTCCCTTCCCTTCCCTTCCCTTCCCTTCCCTTCCCTTCCCTTCCCTTCCCTTCCCTTCCCTCCCCCCCTCCCTCCCTCCCCTCTCTCGCTGGAACATGACTGACATTTAGTCCTTTTTTGCCATACTCAGAACGAGTGGTAGCTGCATTTAATTTATAAAAGTACCATCATTCTGGAACTCTGGAAACCATTAATTAAGTAATCAAATTAGAAAGTAGAAACCAAGAATTAGTCACAGTACCTAAACAGTAAGCCAGTTAATAGGAACTTAATACAATGGAACAAAAGAATACTAAAGCACTCATTAGGAAAATCAGATTTTATCAACATCAGCATATATTTACTACACATGGAAACACACAAAGGAGATGTTGAGATGTATTGCAAAAATCATTTTACTTTCAGAAGAAAATCAAGTCTGACGTTTTTCCACACGTTCCTCTTTTTACACAGTAAATATAAACCTCACTTCCTAGCATTTTCAAGAAGTAGAAGCTATCCCTCTCTAAATAAGTGAAAAGAACCAGATCAAAAAGCAAAAAAACAATCTTCAAACACAAAAATTATTTGAGAGTTCAACTTCAAACTTTTCAGCAGGAAAATTCAGTCTTTTGAGGACTAAAATTGACAACACTCTTTGCTACAATGACTTTCCATGTGAAACCAATAATCAGGTGCATACGTACACACATACAGACACAAATTTCATTTCTCTTTCCGGCAGAAACATCTCTCTTATGATGTATATTTTCTTTACAGCACAAGTACTGATGTATGTAACAGTTGTGCTCTGTAGCACCGGCTGGGTTCTGACTTAATTTTTCAGAGTACTTCACAGACACAAGGTTGTAACTCCTGATCTGAAAAAAACCTGTAGTCAAAACAAAATAGGTAATACCTCCTTCCTCCTCAAACTGCAGCTGGCATCTGTCCAAAGCATACATTCCCAGTCTGAAAATTTATGCTGTAAATTGTTCTGTAAACCAAGCCTGTCATGTAAATAATTGCAGTGTGCAGTTCATGTACTTGTGGACTCTGCTTTTAGAGATATAAGCAACACTCAGCCATCCTGAAGAAGTTAAAAACTAAAAGACACCTCAGAAGACAAGAGAAAAGGGATACAGCATAGGTCTCTACAAGGAAAATCATGCATCTGTTGGAGAATGAAAAATCCTCACTGGCACTCGTAGTTCATGGTGCAAGTCTTTATTCCAAGTATTTCCTCTTTTCCTAGTATTTCCTCTTATAATTAGGATATGCATGCATTAGGTTTTATTTCATTTCAAAGACAATGTATACATTTAAAAAACACTCCAAAACTTAAAAAAAAATAAATATTCAAATTGTTTTTTAAAACTTTTACCATTTGAATATAAATTTTCACAGAGCAGAGTTTTGACCTAAAACAGAACTTGTATATTTAATGGGTCAAAATAATAAACTAGCGTGGGGGTAAGGTTTTTTTGCTGTTAATTTTTCATGCCTTGTATTAAACACAAAGAAATTTGGAATAGAATCTGCCAACTATATGATCTGGTCAAACAGAAATGCTTGGGGAAAAAATTGTAGATGGCTGCCTCTATCAGCAATCAAAGAGCTCTGACTTTTGTCAAAGAATACTTTTCCAGCTACATTTTTATGGATTTTTATTAATGATTTGGGAGAACTAAAGCCACCTTTTTGGGACTTAAAAAATTTAAAAATAAAGCCTCTTTTCAGATTACTAAAATTGCTTCCCCAAAAGCAAGTGTTAGCATCTGAAAAATGAATCTAGTGCTGCTAAGCCATTTAGACATCAAGAAAAGTATTCCTACAAATTTTTCCGCCTGCAGTATATGAGAGAACGTTAGCTTTGCTGACCTTGGACTGTAATTCCAGCTTTCATTAATGTATCTTTGGCATTCTAAAAATTTACATCCACCACAGAAAATCCCACACCACCACTCTTCCAGGAGCATTCCATGCTGCTGTAAGCTTTTAAAACAGACTCAGTGGTATCACATAAAACAATTGGAATCCAAAGAATGTTTTCACAATGTTATGAGAAAACATTTAGCTTGTGCAATGAACAACAATAGAAGCAGCAATCAAAGAAAATCATTATTGTCAACAATAAGAAATAATGTTTCTTAGCAACCAAGTTTCAATTACTCTTTGTTTGCTAACAATTACCAAGATATTTAAGGCTAGTAACTTTATTCCAGTATGGAATATACTACCAAACACCATGATAAAGAGCTCCTATTTTAACTGTTTCTATTTTTCAATCAAGCATCTTGCAATTAATTTTATTAGTGTTTTAGAACTAATTTACTTTGAATGAGCTGTAACTACGATTTGTTATTGTCATGCAGTAAATGGAATTGTAATGTGTAATAATTATTTGTTTAAATAATAGAATCATCGGCATACAGATGATAATCCAAGCAAGAAAAAAATTATTACCATTAATAATAAGATTAAACAAAATTGTATCCAAGAATAGATCCCAGGAGAACCCTTCAGCTATTTTAGGTGAAGTAGAAATAATATTATTAATTAAGAGAGAACACTGCCTGTCATAAAGATAGCTACAAACACTGCTTCCTAGTGAAACAATGAGACTTTATTTATTGTTAAAAATGACCTGACTTCAATCCACTGTGCCTGTGGCTGTTAGCAAGTCTCTGAAAACAGTTACCATTATTAGATACCCTACTTGGCTTCTTACTACTCCCCATGATGATCAAAGATTTAAATTATATAATTTTTGAATTAAGTATACAGTTTTCAGTTTCTTGCTCCTTTTTCCCAAAAGAGGTTTCAACCAGACATTCAAGCATGTAATTTTCCTCCAGATATAGTGGCTGGAGTAAAATCCAGGTAACTCAGTACAGAAAGCAGCTGGTCCATTTATTCCATGCTATGCCTCTGTGTGTTAATGAAAGGAAGGGGTTGCCACTCTTCCAATTTCTTCTTGAGCAACACAGTGTGTTATTTAAAAGTCAATTATTTGAGCAGCACTGTGTATGAAATCAGAAGAATAGCGAAAGTCAGAGTAGGAACAAGTGCTGATGTTGAACAGAGCTTGCAGGTCAACACATTCACCAGCCCTGGGTGGTCATGCTGGGCTGCAGCTCCCATGCTGGGGGATACACAGACTCTTGGCCATTCAAGGCTTCCCAAATAAAGCCCTGTTGACAGCAGGAGCACATGGCACTTTGAGGGTGCTGGTAAGAGCAAAGCACAGGACACCTTGTCCCAGGTGGCGGTGACCATGGACATCATTGCCCAAGGCAGCTGTCTCCTCTGGGAGCCATAGTTCCCCCAGCCCACGCTGCTGATGCACTGCTGGTCAACCATTCTTTCTGCCCCTTGCCACAAAAATTACTCCTTTTTTCAGTTCTGCAAATATGTCTGGTTCTCAAAGATTCTTCTGTCTAACCTGAAGACCTATTAATTTATTTTACTTATGTTTTCACATGTTATTGGTGACTGAAGCTTCTCTGTAACAGTCAGACATTACAAGAGCCATGCTAACAAACTGCACAAATTGGCAACACAGAAATTCAACTGCTGCAGCTCGTATTTTTATACTGCACGAGTGGATTAGACCTTATGCTACCTTGAGAAAACCATTATTTAAAATGGCCTCAGCCAAAAATTATTTGGATTGCAAACTCTTCTTGCCCCTAATGCAAAAAAAATCTATGGCTTTTTTTTCTCCTTCAACAAGAACAAAATAAGTAAAATGAAAATACTTTGTGTATTGATTATTTCTTTTAAAAATTTATTAATAACCCCCTTAAGAATTAGATTTAAATTACACTAAGTGGATTTAATCACCTGCATGCCTGGCCAACTCAGAAGACAAAATTTTGTGCTTCTTTGTCCTTCTTCCAGCATCTGAGAGAGGGAAGCCCATTGCTCAGTCAGTGGTGGTATTGTATCTCTTCTAACTGCTCTGTTCACATGCCTCAGTCAATCTGGAGCTAACAATTCTAAGACCATTTAATCCTTTGTTTGAGAGCAAATTAAGAAGGCCTTTAATAGCACCAATTCAAGAGCTTTTTTGGCCCCCAGGAGTGCAGAGGGACTGAAATGCCTTCATTATAGGCAGTATAGTATGCCTTCAGTATAGGAGACAGCTAGAGAATAATACTTTTTAGACTAATATTGATTCAGAAAATCCATGTTGAGTAGCGTTAATGCCATGGACTTGTGCTTGTAAGCTGTTTGCCATAGCAAGACAAAATTTTGTGACACGTTTTCACAAAAATTTCTCCTAAGGGACACCTGAGGAAAGAGAAAGTAAGGGCTTTTATCACGTAAGAAACCAAATGAAGGGCTGACTGGAGTCCATGTGTTTCCAATCCACTCTGTGTGTTGCCCCCTGATATGATCAAACTCGTTATGTAAATTCAGGCACTTGCTGTTTCTCATGTAGCGAATCCACTACATAATTACTTCAAGATTTGTAAGGAAAGAGTATCTCTCCCCCTTCTCAGAAACTGAACTGATTTAAGGTTTAGTTAACAGCATAGTCAGGTCTGAATTAGTACACTCTCATAACTCAGATCTGCAGCTTGTGGTTCAGAATAATAATACTGTTTAAGGAGGCACAAGGGCTGCTTTTCATTTTAATGGGATTTTGGATCAGATGCTGAAGAGCTAAGAATCCCTGCTATCCCAATCACACTGACCATTCTCTGCCCTTTCTGCTGACTATTGTAGTAGTATTTTTGCTTTAACCTGCCTCCAATGTCTTTCAGCTGTTCTCTCAGCCCTACAGGGACTTGAACTTTTGACAGTGAATGAGAAGTGCCAAGCCAGGAGTAATTACTTTATTGACGTCACTTCAGCTTTCAACCCACTTTTACCCAAGCTGCTACTGTTTGAAACTGTAGGTCATTTGTAGCACATTATGCAAATCTTAGAACTAATCTTTTGCATAATACATAAGAGCTCAGTTTGTGCATTAACTAATTTATCTGACTACACAGAAGCTATGAATGCTGATTTTTATTAACCTCTTCATTAAGTCAAAATGTATCTGAAGTGTGCACACACATATATACATATATATATATATATGTACAGTCACAAAATGAAATTGCTTCAAAGGTAGGAACAGTCACTTGATACATGGTCTTATCCACTAGTAAATGAGGATTCCTTTCACATGAGATAAGCATAATCTGAAAGAAAATGGATTCTCCCTTTGCAATAAATGGATGAATTAATGCACACGTGCATATCCTTTTGATAGATTTTGAAATTGCATTTGTATATGATGCAAATAGTCTGTATAGATTACCAGCTTTCATGCAACTATTCCCTCTATTAAGTCACTGCAAATTAGATGAAATCTCATCCATCTCATCTGTAGGGTCTTTCTAACATGGGAGAAGTAGAAGCAGCCAAGCGATTTCTTTTTATTTTAGAGTTAGTTACTTAAATATCCTGAAAAAAACCCAGTGTGTTATTGAAATATTTGTCATAAATTATATTAAAATAAATTATTATTTCTAGGTGCTGTATTGTCAACAAACACAGATGTCACTCTACGCTACACTCTGAACTCAGTTATGTCACTGTTGGATACCTACTCTATTGATACAGATGGGGGAGTATTGCACATTTTGGAACTAGTGATAGATCTTAAGGAAGTGCAGGACTGTGCTGAACTGTGCTGAGCTGCACATAATGTGAGGCATTTGGGGCTGTACTGTGCAGCAAAAGTTCCTTGGCTGCAGCATAAACTAAGCCTACACATTGCAAGAGAGAATTTTGCAAGCAGATTCCACTGGGTGTTGTTTATTTGACCACCTTCATGGCCTTGCCTTTACCTAAAAGGGCAGCAAGAAGTTCTCATTAGAACAGAGTTGCTTGCTTGTGAAGAAATTATACAGCCAAAAGGGAGAGCTTTTTGCCTTGTGGACAGGATCAGCTCTGAACAGGGGGATGTGTGAAAGTCTACCTGGGCTGCAAGTGATGCTGCTCAAATGCAGGGTGTCCAGCAACTGAAGGGACTTAAGATTTGCTGGGTATCTACATTCCTCTTCCTATCAAAACAGTTATCTTACTACATTTGTAAATGGACCAAGCATTTGTTGTTGGACCTTCCTTATTAAGATCTGGACAGAGTTCTGCACCAAATCTCTTTGACCCCACTGCTCCCACCATCCTGTGCTGAGCAGCTACTGCTGGAGAAGATCTCAGATCCTTCATTATGTTCCATTCTACTTTCAGGACAGTTTGCCAAGGCTATGTGCAAAAAAATTCCCACAGATAATTTTCATGGTACCAATTCAAAATCATAGTAATGATCAAAACATAGTAAAAATAATGATTTAAAAAGTAAGAAACAAACACACACATACATACAGACACAAACACAGACACAGACACAGAGACGCACACACAGAGACGCGCACACACACACACACACACTAATTGCAGCAGCTCCTTTCTCATTCCGTTCATTCTCATCCTCCTTCAAGAGAAATAAATTCACATTTTTCCTATTTGTTTCCTTCTGGGCAAGCACTGAGAGATGAACACTTGCCTTCAGTCTCCCATAAGATGAATATTGACCTTGCAGTCACTTTGCCAAGAGCCTAAAAGGTCAACATGCTTCAAGAGAGGTAATAAGTGATGCTCTCTCCTTGGATTCAACAGCAGTACCTAACAGCCTGCAACAGATGGAGAGAAATTAGGGGGATGACAACTATCTTCCTAACTCCTGCAAGTTCTTAGACGCAGTTCATTAGAACTAATGACCAATCACCATGTGTTATGGATAAAAACAGATCACTCTTCTACTAAGTAAAGAAAAAATATTATATTGGTATTGTAATACTCTCTGCACAAACCACTCTGGGATTTGGCTACATGTCCCACTTTACAGCAGTGTATTTATTAAATTATTAAAATGTGTAGGTTGAGAGCAGTCTCAAACAATTTATTGTAACTGTAAAATATTTTAAGTCTGAAACCACAAAAAAAATTGATTTAATAATCCCCTAATCTTATACACAACTTCCTCTAGACTTTTTTCAATTACACCTCATAAATTATAATTTACTGTATATTACAGAAACATTAAAAAATAAACACTTCATGAGAATTTCACCAGATTAATTTATTTTGTTGAGTTAACCAGAAAGCATAACAAGTTCACACAGCACCTCTGAACTCTGAGCACTGGGCCTCAAATTTAGTCTACCATCAAGAATATCCATCTGCCAAAGATAACAACTAAATGTTTTATTTAACTTGAGCCAAGATATTTGCCCTAATGACTACAGTATGGAAAAAGCAAACAAACAGAAAACTAGCAGAATTCTTTCTATTCTATAAAAACACCACTGAAGTTCAAAGAGTTAAAGAAAAACAAAAATCAAAACACTGTCTCCTCTCTATGATGCTTTTCTAGTAAAGATGTGTCACTGAAAGTAGAAGCAGACAGATTTAGTAAAATCTAAATGCAAATAATTTGTACTATATAAGTAAGAGATGTCATTCCAGTGTCAACAACATCACTTTAGTCAAGCACCTTATTAAAAATAATGCCCTGATTTGTTGTGGTTGTGTTTGTGGAATTGTTTGGGGGTTTGCTGTACTCTGTTGTTTTACACTCCACCTCAATGTACCACAGCTCTTAAAATGCTGCAGAGAAAGCCATGGTGAATTCTGCAAGATTGAGAAAATGCAAAATGTACCACCTCATTCTGGCAGAGCTAGACTAGTAAAGAATTTACTATAAAATAGTGATTCCCAAAGGATCCTGTTAGGCCAAATGATTCCTAACAATGATGACCATTGCCTGATAGTGGATAGTGCTCCTTATAACTCTTGCTGATTTTATAAAATTTCCCACCACACTTTACTTATATTCACCCTGGATCTCTCTTCTTCTTTAGTAATTTCCCTCCTCTTATGCGTGACAATATATAATTGCATATGATATAATACACCAACTCCTGCCACTTTTTGTTTAATTTCTCTTTTTTGCAGTTACCAGCCATTCCTAGAAGACAGGAAAACTCCAGTTTAAACCCAGAGATATTGCATCATATGATGATTATAATTAACCTTGTTGACTGTAATGACAGGGAATCACTTAAAGGTCCCACTCCAGCAGAAATGATATGATAATCTTGTTGTACCTATGCCTGTTCCCAACAAGATTAGGCAGTAAGGTAGTTTTGCCAGGTGGCAGAAAGAGAGGTTTAAAGACGTAAAGTGTTTGGAGTTGCACTATTTCAGGTGCGTAGCAAAGGAAAACACCTTGGCATCATGTCCTCTGTTAAAGGCTGGCTGGTTTAATCTGGAGAAGACCCAACAAGACCTTATTGCAGACTTCTAGAAAGGTCTCGAAAAAAGCTGGAGACTGAATTCTTCCAAGGGCACAAGGGAGAATGTGTCTAAACTGAAATAGGGTAGATTTAAATTAGATATGATGAAGAAGCTCTTTCCTGTGGAGGTGGTGAGGCCCTGGAACATCTTGTCCAGAGGAGTTGTGGATGCCTCAACCCTGGAAATGTTCAAGGCCGGAGGGATGGGGCCTGGTCTAGTGGAAGGTGTCCCTGCCCAAAAGAATGAGTTGGAACCATGATTTTAAAATTCCCTTTCAACCCAAATCATACTATGATTCAATCATTCTATGACCACACATGGGAAGGCCACCTCATGATGGAACTCAGAGGATCAGAACAAACAGCCTTTTTCCTTTAATAGCAGCATGAGAACTAGACACAATCCAAGGGCGTCACCACGTATTCTACAGCATACACGTAATCTTCCAAGAAAAACCCACCAGATTTTCTCTTATAATTCTATCTAGTCTGTTTTTTGCCATTTCATTTCATGCCCATGGAGCACAATAAACAATCTGGCAAATGTCACAGATATGTTCACATTTGCTGCTATATTTTCAGTAAAGTCCTTTAAGGTACTTGGCTTTCTCTAGAAACTCCCTCAAGAAACACATGTGGGAGAAGGCACATCTCTTTCTACCCATACAAATTCATACACATTTCTGTATCATACAGATACTTCCAGTTTAATACTAATTTTAGCAGTTACAGAAAATATCTTAGCCAACAACTTATTCTCATTCGTCTTAATTAAAGAAAATATTAACCCATCCTTTCACTAAGAAAAACTCAAAAAATATAAGAAAAATGTGCACACATAGATTCTGAAGCCATTAATATGCCAACTCAAAATTATACAGGTTTTTTGAGATAGTAGAAAAAATTTTACCACTGTAAACAAGTAGTTAAGTGTGATTAATAATGTACAGTAATCCCACTTCAAGGTTCATTGACTGCTATCTATAACATTAATAGCCTTCAGAAAATATTTTTCTGCTGTGTTTTTCCCCCTCCTATCAAAACTTCTTCATTCTGAAATGTAATATTCCACAAGATCTGTTCTTTTGAGTGATACAGTCTTGCTGCAGTGTACACCCCCAGCAGCAATCTGCAGCAGCTTTGGCTGGGTCTCCATGAGCCCTCAGAGCAACAAAACTGCTCTGTGGAGCTATTGCTGATGGTAAGAACCTGAAACACAAAACACACATTTCAGGGGGTTTTGTGTTCTCTTCCTTGCTTTTTCTTTTGGAGACTATTTCTCCTGGGCTGTGGCTGGGATGCATGAAGTGGCTTTTCCAAGTGTATTTCATTTTAGTTTCATCTGAAAGAAAACCATACTGAGCAAGCTGATGTCTGTGTGCTATGAACCAAAGTACAGTAAGTAGAGACAGCCTGGAGATCTGCTTCAAAAGCCCACTCCTGATGAAAACTAAAAGCTCATGTAGGCACATTCAATGTTTTCTCAAAGGAATACTGAACCTGTCTTTTCTGATTCGTTAGGTCATTTTAGGGAACACTGCTGAATTTATGTGAGTCATGTATTTATAACGTCTGCCTTTATATATATATATTCCCTTTTAGGAAATGGTGTTTGTCTTTTGGGAGCCTATACATGGTACGAAGTCAGCTACAGTTTTTTCCTTCCATGAAATACCACTCCAGGTTATTGTACTCTCTCAAAAGTTTTCATAAGTAATGGATCTATTCAGTTCTTTCTGAAGCTTCTGCCTTAGGGCAAAACCAAGTTATTACAGGAAGCAAGTTTGGAGATGGTTGGACTCTCAGGTCTTTTCTGCACTGTGCTGAGATGTCCTTGGAACACAGCATACATACTGAAATCTTAGAAAAGTAGTATTTGATCATTATACTTAAGGATTGTAATGTAATACATAGAAACAAGGAATCCATATTTACAGTGGTTTTTCTGTAACATTCCAGCATGTTGCTTGTAATCTTAATGGTATTGTGAAAGAGCACACTTGAAGCTATAGAAATAAGGATAGTTAAGGCTATATTCCAATTTGCCTTTGTTTTCTGTACAAAGATATATGAAATATACTTCTCTAAAACAATTACGTTATTCAAGGAATAAAAAGCTATGTTTCAGAACTTCTATACAGAGTGCAGGCTGGATTTTATAATAACCTCTTGACTATTCTTCCATGGCTAGGAGGAAAATGGCTTTGAGCTTATGAATAAGAAAATCTCTCATTATCACCTCTGTTTACAGAACTTGGAAATAATTTGAGGCAATAAAAATGTCCAGGCTAATCCTGGTTTTGAGTGCCAGCACACTAAGGCTGGAGCATGCACGGGACCCTGGAGGAGCCTCTGGAGGAGATCAGCCCTTGGTATCCGGTCTGAGCACATCACTCCTCACAAAATGCAAGGGACCCAGGCTCCTGTGCCAGGACCAGGTTTGTAGGAAAGGTTTTGAGTTGACTTTAGCTGATGTACAAGGACAAAAAGTCAAAAGAAGTTGGAGACATAGAACCTTCACTTTTCCCCTGGCTAGGAGTAAAAATGTTGCTCCTCTTCAAAAACTGATAGATTACACCTGCCTCAGAGCTCTGAGTTTCCTCACTGCCTTCAAACAGCAGCATCACCTCATGCACCCTACCCTTGTTGTTTCACTGATTGAAGGCTCTAATGAGACTCATAAAATTGTAATATTGTATCTCATGTACTAATGCTTTAAATATTTTAAAACCAACTATGACAATAAAAGTAGCTGGATGTATTTTGAAACTATGATTGCAGCAAGAAATCAGTTTCCATTATGTATCACTCTTTCCCATTTTAGATTTTAGTTATGAATATTGACAGCTTATGCAACATGATAAAGTAATAAGTAAAGCATTTAGCAATGCTGAAGGAAAACGTAATCTAATAGAATAATATACAATGTCTTCTTAAAAACTGTTTAATTGTACCTTAAAATATCACAATTTTCAAATAGGACTCAGCTGAAATAATTTTTCATGCTAATCAAATACAAAATCACCCTATTATTGTGGTATTATTGTGAAGGAGATAATCACTGCATTTCTAGTCAAAACAATTAAATACATCTGAAGGAAAAAGACTGGAGGTATTTTTCACCTATCTCAGAAATTATTAGTTCCAACAATTCCTTCATAAGGAAGTCATCAAGTTACATATTAAAATCATTATATAAACATCTATGGCATAAGAAAGATTTTTTTTGTGCCACAAGTCTCATCTATTTTTCTAAGTACACCAATAGGCCTAACCAAAAAGGACTCATCACCCAAAACCTGCTCTTGTACAAGCTATATTTGTTTAAAAACTTAGTAACCCAATCTTTGTTTCTTGACAAATGTTTCACCCCTGTTGACCAACAAGAGATTTTTAAATCATGAGTACATCAGTATACAAAAATCTCTTTTTTTCTACTGGAAATGAGAAAACTATAACATTTTAAGGGTTCCATTTGAACCACTCTGACACAAATAACCGGTTTTAACACTTTGCCATGACGACAAAACTCTTGAGCACCATGATTATAAGCTTATTAAAAAAAAAAAAAAAAGAAAAAGAAGAAGACTAACAAAGAAAAAAAATATCTCTAGCCTTTTCCTGAGAAAAGGGAAGGCACTTATGTCCCTAGGTAGCTCAGAAGGCCACACTAAGACGTAAGGGTAGCCACCTGTGCAATATGCACTCACAGGACAAATATGAATATGCAAATAATTGCTCCCAGTCAAAAATCTGCATGATACAATGAACAAGTTTCTTCACATTAAATACTGTCAAGAAATTCTAAACAGCAAATGATGAAAAAAATCATCTGCAAATAATTTATGAATAAAATCAGATTATGAACACATCAAAACACTGTTGTGATATTTGCCTGTTTAGGATTGTAATCTAAATCTTTTTCACATTAGTAGTATTCAAACCATGGCAGCTTTATATACAGTGATTTTGTTTACAAAATGTTTCAACTTCCATGTTCACTACAACAGCATAAGAAATGCATGAATTTTGCTATATCTCTTGTTCATATCCTACTAGAGAAATTTCTATCTATTTTTCAGCCCTAGACTAAGATTTCTGATGAGAACACTTTTCAAGTTACAGATGTCGTTCACTAAAAGAACTGGTCTATACAGGTATGTTCTGTAAAAGACATAGATGGCACGATGACATTTTTTTCTGCTGTTTCTACCATTATTTTATCTGGAAGAATTTTGATTTATGAAGAAATACTTGGCCAACTTCTGTAGTTAATGCTTGCAAACAGTAAATACTATCAGAGTAATTTTGGCATAAATGGATGCAGAAGTGCTGAAGCATCAGCAAAATTTAAGCTTGAAAAAAGCTATCATCGAGCTATGGTTGATTTTTGTTCTGACCACATGAAATTGGCAGTTAATAGAGAAGTTTATATGTGCTTTAAAAAAAAGGGGGGCCTAATAGACAAAGCAAAAAGTACATTTTATATTGAAAATAATTGGACTAGGATTTTTTCCTAGATTTTAACCCTTTTTATCTATTTTTTTATACTTTCTATAAACTGACAAACTCAATAGCCTTCAACTCCTCTGACCTCCAACTCCTCTAGAAATGCAACCACACTGCTTCTCAATGCAGTTATAAATAGGCTTCTGGGTTAGAAAAAATATTTTTGTACATGAAGACCTGGCTGGATTCCAACAGGCTGATGAAACTGCTACTTGAACAGGAAAGAGAAGAGAATAGGTGGGCTGCCCATGGTGAGTTGCCTGTAAGGGAAAAGATGATGCCCCCCCATGAGCACTGAGCACCCACTGGGCTATCCCTGTGGTAGCCCAGGGCCATAGGGAGACACTGGTTCAGCAGCTCCTTTGCTGTCAGGGATCTTGTGTTTGTACCTGGTTTCTATGACATCCCTGCAGCTGCATCATTTCCTGGGAAAATTTTCTCCCTTCCACACCAGAATTTAGACCCATATATTAACATTTCAATTTTTACGTACATGTCTCTGTCAGATTAAAAACCCTATATCTGCTAACAGCATATTAAAAATGTGCAAAAATACTGCAAAAGTACTTCAAAAAATACTTCAAATGAACCAGAAAAACACAGCAAAATAAAACTCATATTAATGAAACATTGCCTAAAAGCACCAGAGTGACCAGCCAGCACCACAGCAGCACACCACAAAGTATGCAGAACACCATGAGTAATCTGGTGTTTCAAGTGAAATCAAGCAGAAGCCATAAAAGTGCCTATATTTAACAATAAATCTCCTGCAGATTGTTGCCTATTGTAAGTCCTAGATCTGAAAATGCATTTTAAGTGTCCTTTCATCAGTCAAGTAAGGCTGGAAAAGGAAACTGTGAAAAGTTTCACCAGTCTAGAGGGATGTGACAGCAGTGTAATGCATAAATTCATAAAGATCTATAATTCAGTCAGGGCATCCTCACACTCCAACAGTGCTGCCTCTGCTACTCAGTATTGTTTTGTTACTCTCTTTGTTATTGCCTGCATTAGACTGACTTTCTGAGAAAGTGGTCAGTTCTCACTTCTTGTCTAGTGCTCTAGTGCTCTTCTTTACAGTTTTATTTCCAAGCCTGCCTGGCACAAGCTTTGGAAGATCACTCTCACCACTCATGATTAGAATTAAAAGCTGTTTCTAGAACCTGTCACTGTGAATTTTTATTTTTAACATAATCCAAACAAGTATTTAAATCTGGAGACAACTTTCAATTTCAGCTGTGGTAATGGGTTAAAACCATCAGAAATTGGTTTCAAGACAAAGTAATAATCTGCGTCATGAAGACCAAGGAGGACCAAGCATGTCCTCATATCTCAGATGTGTAATTTATTGCTGTTAAGATGGACCTTCTGTCTTGGACAAGAGGGAAAAATCAATATTAATCCACTCATACTTGTAATGGAAGGATGTGGCTGCATAAAGTATCACTGAGTAGTGCAGGACTGCAGCCTGAGTTTGAAGACAGATGTCATAGGTTTGCTATGGAAGCAGTAGACCGTAACAATGTATCTGATATGGAAAAATCAATCACACTGCTACTAGCTGGAAACTGCATCTATTTGAGGAAAGAATATAAAGTACTTCAACCAGTTGTTAAAGAGAAGAGGTTTCATAATTGTTTAATCACTTTAAGGTCAAACAAATTAAAATACCATTTGTCAGTATTTTCTCTGAGATTTGTTTTCAGGACAGGGTGGAAGAGAAGATTAATGATTTCTCAGTGTTCATTGTCTTTATTTGAATGGTGACACATGGGGATAATAAAAAACATTGCCAGCCTAGATGCATTCTGGGGTTTTTCAGCTAGAAACTATGTAGGGTTTCTATTTGGAAAATATAAAATACTTTAAAAAATCTAGTACCACATTTCTTTTCTTCAGGCTGAGAAAGTGTTATCTCTGAGAATATGTATTTCCAAATAACAAAGAGTAGCTCTGAAGTCTCATGGGTTCCAGTGTACAATGAATCCTGATATCTACAGTCTCTCTATCTGCAATAATCTTGTTACTATAGCTCTTATTGTTTCATGTCAATTACCATTTCTTATAAAAATAAAAAATAGATAAACAAACAACAGTTTTTACATCGCTGTTACACAGCTGCCATTTTAGTCGTGGCAAGCCGAGCATCAGTGACAACATTTAGCTTGGATGACCTCCTCTGAGGGGGTGAAAATATCCCCAAAAAGAGCAAGAAAAGGACACTGCATTTAAAATCACACTTAATCAGCTATGTGAGATAAATAACAGATCTTAGTCTATTTCTGAATTAAGCTTTTTGGATCACAGTACAAATAATAGTAATATCAATAGTGATGTTAGTAATGTGCAATTTAATAGAAGTAAACAGTTAGTGACACTGTTCAAGATGTTTTTCAGAATGTTCTTCTGTAATAGTACTGAGACTGAATTACAAATCATAAGAGTAAATAACAGCTACTTAAACAACAGCAGTCCTGGGAATGGGTTGAAGGTCACAGAATCATAGAATCATTAAGGTTGAAAAAGACCTCCAAGGCCATTGAGCCCAACCTTGGACCAAACACCACCATATCAACCAAACCATAAGACATAGTGCCATAACCATAAAACATTTGTTTCTTGAACATTACCAGGGATTGTGACTCTACCATTTCCCTGGGCAGTCCATTCCACTGCTTAAACACCCTTTCTGTGGAGAAATTCTTCCTCAATGTCCAAACTGAATCTTCCCTGGCACAGCCTGAGGCTCTGTTGCCTTACCCTGTCATTAGATGCCTGTGAAAAGAGGCTAATTCCCACCTGGCTACAGCCTCCTTTGAGGCAGTTATAGAGAGTGATAAAGTGTCCCCTGAGCATCCTTTTCTCCAGCATAAACTCCCCCAACTTTCTCTGCTGCTCCTCATCAGACTTACGCTTGAGACCCTTCCTCTACTGCCCTTCTTTGGATGCTCCAGCCCCTCAATGTCTTTCTTGTAGTGAGGGGCCCAAAACTGAACACAGAACTCAAGATCTGGCCTCATCAATGCCCGGTACAGGGGGACAGTCACTGCCTGCTCCTGCTGCCCACAACATTGCCAACACAGGCCAGGATGCCATTGGCATACTTGGCCACCTGGGCACAGCTGGTTCATGTTCAGCCACTGTCAACCAGCACCCACAAGTCCTTTTCCACCAGGCAGTTTTCCAGCAACTCTGCCTTAAGCCTGTAGCGCTGCATGAAACTTTTGAGACCTTAAGGCAGGACTCAGCCCTTTGCCTTATTGAACCTTATTCAATTGACCTCAGCCCATCCATTAAGCCTTCCAGATCCCTCTACCAAATTTTCCCTTTGTCCAGCCGACCAACACTTCCTCCCAACTTGGAGTCATCTGTGAACTCACTAAGGGTGCACCTGATCCCCTCATCAGTTGTTGATTAAGACAGGGCTGTCCCCAGCCCTAAGCCTTGGAGAATATCCCTTGTGACTGGGCACCACCTGGCTGTAACTCCATTCAGCATCACTCTCTGGACCTGGCCATCCAGCCCATCCTTAACCCAGTGAAGTGTGTGCCTGTCCAAGTTGTGGGTTTACAGCATTCCCAGGAGAATGATGGTGGCAGCATTGAAGGCCTAGCTGAAGTCCAGGTAGATTACTGCCTGTTGGATTTCCTCATTCACCGGGTGTTTCGCCTGGTCACTAAAGGACTTCAGGCTGGTCAAGAAGGTTACTTGCAGATGTCTGAGGATGTCCCAGCTTCCTCAGCTCCCCTTTTCACTAATGCAAAACATTGCAATACTCAAAAGCCAAAGCTGCTTTTGAATATGTTTTTATACAAAATGATGGTCTTGCACAACATGAAATCTTCCTCTGTTAAAATGTTTACATATGTAAACCTGGTAAAGAATGAAAGAACGAACACAAAGTTGCCATTCTTTCTAGTGCATGAAAATAGAGTACATCACCCCGGTAATGATTATACAATGAAAATCAATCTGAAAGATTAATTATTTATGGTTTACTATCTATTGTGTTCTTTCCACTTTGACTTTTTAGTCAAACAGTCAGAGAGGAGAACATTATCAGCTAATATAACATGACCAACCAAAAGGAACTGTAACTAGCAAGTAGTCTTAGAGAGCAGATCACATATCTTCACAGAGATCTTACTATCCAGTGCATGTCTGCAGTCAGCCAAGGAACATAGATTAAATTATTTGTGACTCCCATAATGTTTTGAAGAGGGAGATGGAAGATAAAATACTTCAATGTCTTACATTTCTAGCCCATTGCAAAAAACATTTTCATTTTGGCATCATTACATTAAATACTTAGACATTTTATATATATATATATATATATATATATATGGGTACACGTCTCATTAAATAGAGGTTGTCATATTGTCTCCAGTGTGCACTGGATTTCTCCCCAGTAAGTTTATTGGCATTTTTCCCACTCTCACTTATCTCAAATATTTTCACACACAGTGTGATGGAGTGTTTGAACTCAGACTAGATTTTTTCCTTTTTTTTGGCACTAATGTACACTCCTGGTAAAGTTCCCTCTGAAATCTTTGGAAACAGTTAGTGCAAATAAACAACAATCAGTCTCTAGTCCTCTTGTAAAGAGGGCTGAAAGCAAAGTAGGATGTGGTATGTGGTCCAGCTTTGTACCCTGAAGAAGGCGTCACTGCCGCTGAAGTCAGTGGGAGTTGTGCATGCTTTTCCAAAGACAGAGTCTGTGTACTCAAATACCTAATGTGTCTAGAGGGCTGAGGGGCTGACACTCTTTCAAGTGAAATGGGATAACCGTGCTTTCTTTGAATAAGTCGGCTAACTAAATGAACATCAACATTTACGCACCAACTCTGAAGAAGAAAATAGCAACAGTACTTGCATTTCATATAATGACACCCTTTTTCTATGTCTCTAAGAAGCAGGAAGGTAAACATGGGCACTCCTCTATAAAGTTGTTCAAGTATTATTGAATTATGGTCTTTATTATCTGGAGTTGACTATGCAGCAGAAATATATAAAAAATAAGCATGGATATTCCTGAGATGTTGTAAAGAATGGTCCTCCTTTTGACATTAGTTGAATTTGGATCAGGCACTGATACACCTAAAGGTGCCAGCTTTTCATTTATTTATTGCATTTCTTTTTTTACTTATTTATATTTGCTTGCTAGGCAGGTTTTTCCTCAAGCTCTTACAAGACTTATTTATTATTCATTTTCATCCCAGGAAAAGAAACTTGAAATATTTATCCACAGGATATTATTTTTTAAAAATACTTTCCATGAGTGCCAGATATGCTAAATGGCTAAATCCTTTCTGAAACAGCCAGCATGATTATCTGCTCCGAAATCTCACATTAAAAAGGTTAATAATTAAAACATTTTACTCTAAGCCAGGCAAATAGTTAATAGGATGAAATAGTTACTTGGACAGAAACTGTGAACTGAATTTCTTTCATTTCAGTAGGCTTTAGCTTTAATTTTGTTGGGTTTTATTCTAGGTTTAAGAAAATTAATCATTTCTGGGAAATGCTAAGCACAGTGACAGACCTTGCCATGCTGAATGTTTTACAAGGAAGCTGTTTGGAGCCATAAGCTGCCACCACAAGCAAACAACTGATGGCCAGCAGTGTTTTTGTTAGACTCTGACAAGGGAATCAATAAAAAGACATGGAAAAGGTTCAATCAGAACAGACACCACTAATACAAATGGCCTTTTGGGACCCACGGAAGCGTGGAACTGCTTTTCCATGTTAATTTCTCCTCACTACCCTTGGGGTTATCACCTTCTTTGGCCCCTGTTAATTAAAAACTGCCTCCTGTTAAAGTTCTTTGGCAGGCATTTGCCTTGTGTCAACTCATTTTGTTGGCTGCTGAGAGAGGAAATGAAGGGAAGAATTCAGAAACTGCTGCATGAAATGCTGCCAAAATCCTTTCTTGCAACTGCCACTTGACACAAATCTGCAGATTTCTTTCTCCATCCCTTCAGATACTGTGGCATACTTACACATGGTATCTAAAAAGGCAGATTTTGAATACTCATTATGCAATTGTCTCTTTTTATGAGGATATGGATATAGTAGTAGCCCTGGTGATGACTGTGCAAAAAATTGATTTTTCAGATGGGTGGACAATCAATGAATGGAAAAAAAAATAAAAACCATAAAAAAAGGAATTGATACATTCACACGAAACTATGTACTATTTTTATTTTGTTTTCTATCCTGCAAATCTGCTCCTCTGCTCCCACTTCTCCCATACATCTCCATGCTCGCAATATATTTTACCCTCAGGGAAACCTATAATTTCTGGCCAGTTTGTAAGAAAAGTAAGGGCAATTAAATGATAAAGTTTCCAAGAATGGGAAGGAAATGTAGTAGCTCTGTTTTACTTAATAGCTCAGTGATTAGGACTTCTGTCCTGGATGGGTTCAATCTCAACCCTGCCTGAAGGCATTTACATCTCTCTGTTCTAAGAGACCACAAGGGTATTCAAAGTGGAGAAGCCTTTCAAGTCATGGTGTCAGTGTTCTCTCCTTGTGTATAAAAAAATTAAATACTCATTAGACTGAGGACCCAGCCACCACCACAGAGATTCATTTCCTCCTTCTAATTCAGAGAGTGTTTATTTTATGCAAAGGTGGAAGGCCTCCAGCCAAAGGGACCAAAAGGAGCATTTTAGCCAGAGCATCCCGTAACAATGCAGTTCAGGCACACCTACAAGGGAAGGGAACTGCAAGCTCAGATAGAGCTTTGAGGCAAAGAGGAGGTGAAAGCTCCACTCTTGAAGCTTCCAAGGCTTCACTAGATAAGGCCATTGCTGACCTGCTGAATCTTGTCTCATCTTTCCCAGCTATTAGTATCAGGCTGGGAAAGATGACCACCTGAGGTCCCTAGGATCCCTAGGCCTCCTTTGTGCCTGCATCTCCCTGGAAATACCAAACTGACCAACATTTTTGAAAGATTTCTCTGCTGGTACCTCAAAACTTCATCTTAAATGCTTTCTCTGAAACTTTTCTGGGCTATTTTTCCACCCAATTGCTTTCTGGGTTAAGAATTCAGTGAATCTTAACTTTCCTTTCCCAACACACAGCATTGCCATGACTTCTACTCAATTAATATTTAACACATAATTATTCTTTAAAGGTTTAGCACAATATATTTTTGATATCCAAAAGACAAATGATTTATCACCATTTGATATTTGATACATGAAAAGAATATCAATGTCAGATTTAAACCATCTAAGAACCTGATCTAATGTAAAAAATTTTGTACTTGACATCAGCTGTCCACGCCATCCATATCATTTTGATGAAAGTGTCAAGAAGATAATTTTGGCAAATAATTATTCTCTTAAAAACTTTTTTTTTGCACAATAAACACCAACACTCTTTAACTAGGATTCATTATTTGATTTCAGAGGCAAACATGAAACAGTTTATAGTTAGAAGGAGGACCTGTAATATCCAGGTGGCCAGAACACAATGGCTGTTAGTCCTGCTTCTTGTTTTAATGTAAGTAAAACTTTTAGTCATTATGCATTAATCAGATCAGTCAAAATAAACACCTTCCTGAATCATGACTAGTTTTTAGTCTAGAGTTCTTTTTTTTTTAATGCCAGTAATTTTCAGCTAAAGACACATCACTTCCTCCCACACAGAGATTTTAGATTTACTTATAGTGCTGAGTCCTTGATAAAGGTATGATCTAAACACTTCCCACACAGTTTTAACACTGACTGTTAAATGACATTTTCAAAGATAACTGCACACATTCATTCTGTAAAACCTTAATGTAAGGGCAGGATCAGCAACTCTCCAAGTAAAATAAGTCCTATGTCAATGTTAGTGCTTTTATTCAAAAATAAGTGGTTCACATAACTAAGTTGCTTCAGTTTCCCAGTTCCTCTTCTGTACACATATTTAAGCCCATTTTTGGATATGTTTTGTTGGGGAAAATTAAGCAAGGTGAAGAAAAAGTATAAACTTGTTTATTAATAGGTGTAAAAAACCCCAAACCAACACCTGTGTCTTTCATTTTCCCAGGTTTGGCTTCACTTCACCCATGGTGGGAGTAAAGTATTCCACAATTTTTTTTTCTTATTTTCCTCCTTTGTGAGGGGAGGAGGAAAATTAGTGAAAATGAAAGAACTTCAGAAATAAATAATTTTTTATTGTGCAGAATGAAGGACAATTGCTTTTTCAGTACCACTTTATGTTGTACATTCAGTGACTGGTGCTATTAAAAATATGTTCAACCATGTAGATGTGGTAAAATTTCATCTGGCCCTACTAGCTGGATTTGGACAAAAGTCTCATGAGAGCTTTCTAAAAGTGATTATAGCAAGCATCTATTACCTCAATCACACAGTTTCTGTGCCAGAAGAGAAAGGTCCAGTAGTCAGTTGCCATTTCCAAGATAAAACTGGGAGCCACAATTGCTCTTGCAAATGAAAAAAGTATTGTGGGACTGACAAGAAAAAGGAAATAGCTTTGAGTAGAGAATCCTCTTCATCCATCAATAAAAGACAAATGATAGACTAGCAAAGTTGGTGAAGGCTTGTCAAAGTAGCAGAAGTAAGTGTTACAATTCTGTCATGGTATGTTTATGAAAAGGTTGGGAGGATGATGAGGAAGAGGATATGCATTTCCTGAAACATCCACCCTTGCAAGCATTTACAAATGCAAAGCAGAAAGGCTAAACTCTGTGGCTCTTCCGGTTACAATGCTGGGTTTGCAGAAGCAGTTCCACATTGTCCAAAACTGGCTCTGACACAGAGCAGAGCACAATACAATCCTAATACTCAAAGTATGATCATCTCCTTGTCCCATTTTATCCTGAAGCTGAATTAAAAGGTTCAAACATGTTAAAATAATCTGGCTTTAAATACCACGAGATTTGACTATCTGTCAAACCTTCTAACTCTACACTATCAGGGCTGAAACAAAACTGTAGCAACAGAAATGAGCCATGTATTTGTTGATATCTCAGTAAGCTTTGGATTTAGTTTGAGCAGTAGCTAAAAGCTGATGCAGTGTTTATTTAAACTGAATTGCTGCAAACTCTTGATATGTTATATTCAGCCCATATATTTGAACAACAGAGACGACTGGGTTTTTTTTTTTGCATCTTAAAACAATTGTGTGTTATTAAACTGCATTACAAAAGCATACACTTTGAGGAAATACATAGGTCTAAAAATTGCCTCTATGAAGCCAGAAAAATGCCTGAAAAAGCAGATGGTGAGATTTGACTGTGATAATATTCTACATTTTATAAATTCTAATATCACAATATCTACAGCATGAACCACAGAGCACTTCAACAAGAACTATTTATCATTTTAAATAAGTGTCTGCAGGCAGCTATACATTTTAAATGAATATTCTTAACCACAGCTTGCAAAAACAAGTAGCACATATCATCACCAATCAAGTAGCACCAATCATCACTATCAACATCAAACCAAGTTAAATGTTTGACATTGCATTCACTACAAGGTAAGTAAATCATTCCGATGTTAATAAACACACCAAAACCTTTCCCTATTCAGAAGGGTAAATTAGGTTATATTATCTCTAAATATATGGCAGTAATATATAGGATGGATCCTATTTTACTTTTTTTTCTTTAGAAGCTTAATATTTTATTACAGTGGAAGGGTGCACAGCAGCTAACTCACCCCCTTCTGACAACCAGTTTCTTTGTCTAATTTCCATTCGTTTCTTTGGCAGCTAAAACACCTTGAAATTACCTTCTGCAGCATGGAAGAATGATTTTTTTCCCCCTAGCTCTAGCTGTCAGAGTGATTAGAATTTTAATTAGTAAAGCAGTAAGGAGGGAGGAAAATCAGGGAGAAAAGCACATGAAAGATTCACCAGAGCAGGGAAGACAAAGAGGCGTCAGGGGCAGCCTCACAGCTTGCTTGTTACAGCAGCAATTGCAGGGCCAAACTCAGGTCTGTAACACTAACACAGCACCATCCTTTAGACCTCTGACAATGTCAGGCTTCTGGGGCATGAGAAAACATTTTTATCAGTTGTCACTCAGAGCAAGACAAGGTTTTTAAAGCACTCCAACTAGGAGCTGCTCCACCACTGGGCTCATTTTGGCACTTTGATCTGCACTGCAGGACTCTAAGCTCAGAACTCAAGCCATAGAGACAGGATTGTCAGTTACACAGAATTTTACCATCCACCTATTACACCAATTAATATTGTAATTTTGATTCAGTATCTGGGTTTTTTATAAAACAAAGGAAGCTTTTAAGTGCCAAAGGGCTGATGAGAGAAATAGCAGAAATCCTTCTGTGAACGGTGCAGTATATTTTAAGCTGAAATTTAAAAAAAAAAAAAATTTTTAGTGGCACAAACACCATGACTCGTTCTTCATCTGTCTGTGATCTGCATGGGCATTTTACCTTGACATTGTGACTCTGATGCTGCAGCTCAGCACAGGAGGTAACATGGACAAGCAGCACAAGCCTGTGAAAGGTGGAGGAGCTGAAAACTGAATTTGCATGTGGCTGCATCACACCTAGGCCCTGGGGAGATATTCACCTTGGGAGCCTTCACAGGCTACCTCCACCCCATTCCCATCCACCCCTGACATTGCTGCCCATCTCTTGCTAGTACAGAGCAAAGGGCAACCTGCTAGAGGGGACCCCTGCCTCTGGGGCTCTGCTCCTCACGAGGTCTGTCAGCCCTATTCCCGACTATTATTGCTATCAGTGCTGTCACTTGTATTATATCAATGCATTCAGCTGACAAGATCAGCAGCACACTGTGCATGGCAAGGTACATGCACGTACTAAATGTAGGGATGAATGTGTGCTATTATCTATTCAACAGTAGGAGAGCCCAGGAACTGAGGTGCTGAGTGGCAGAATGGGAAATTGAATCCCATTCCAGCGCCTGAACAACAAATTTATTCTTTCTAAACTCATATCCTCTCAACCTAGTCCTTGTACACAAAGATATTTTAATCAGCTGAGAGCAAAATAATTTTCTGTCTCTACAGGGTCTGATCCTGAATTCTTCACTCACATGACTGATTTCCTTCCAGTGTATACAGGCTTTCAGCAGATAACAACAGAGTAATAACAGAGCAGATTTAAAATGTTTTAAAAGAGGATTATCAATCTCTGCCACTGATCTCTCAAAACAATTGTGTTTGTGCTTCTATTTCAGCAGTTATTGCAAAGGTTAGTCATTCACAGCATGTCCACTAGGAACTGCTGGAAAACTTTGAATGCTTTTTTGACAGGGTTTTTGGTTCTGTTCCACAATCAGCCAAAGCATTATTCTACCTAGAATAGAAGACAACATTTACGACAGCAAAGCCAGATTTTTGCAGAGGGTCATTGTACAATCTCTAGCAAATTCTCTAGTAGTAGAAAAAAATGTCTTACTGATCTTTTGTCTGGTAAAATAACACATGACATGTTTGTAATTTGTGGAAATCAATCTATTGAAAATTTTTGGGTTCAAGTAATTATATCTCAGTGCAAGATCTAAATAAAACTGATGAAAAGGTAATTAGGAAAGCAATATAACAATATAGATAAATGCCAAAAATGAGGTTCAAAGTACCAATCTTAACTATACAGCTGCAAATACTGGTAAGAAGCCAGTAATTACAAGTTAAAGTCAATTGCCAGCTGTTTTAAAGCACATCATTTAAACGAGCATTGCAATTGCTATCTTCCAGTCTTGGCTGCTAAAATAGCAGACAAGAAAATTAGAATCCAGACATTTAAAAATAGCTCGCCATTTTTTTCCTTTAATTGCTTGCCTGCTCTGAACTCATCTACATTTTATAGTATGTTTAGTGACAAGGAAGATTTTGTGCAATGCTTTTGCCACTAAGATGATCTCATTCTAAAATATCACTATGAAAACCGTATGTGTTTACAAAAAATCATAGGGGCTGATGATTCACTTGCCTCTGGCACCCAGTGGACAAAAGAAGAAGAGATAATGTATGTCATAAGAAATCACATCTTCCTCTCATCACTTAGCAGATCAACAAATACACCAAATGATTGGATGTTCCTGTGGAATTGGATCTTCCAATATGTGTTGTAGAATCAGGGATATATTTTCTACTATTTTCAATATTGAAGTGAAGCCACCATCTCTCAGCTGTCATCACAAACGCAGTAGAAAAAAATCCCACTTTGAGAATTTAGCAGGAGAAGGAGTCTTATTAGCAGAAGAAAGTACAACTTATTCCTGCAGAGGTGGACTCAGTCTGTACTTTTACAATGACAGTGGTATTAAGAGTTCCAAAAATAAAAAGGAATTTGATTTACACATTTTCAGATCATCTGTTACTGCAGTAACTTGAACTTCATGCTGCCTTAAAAGTTCATTCTATGCTGTCTTGAATAGACAGTCTAAATTGGGAAGCTCATCCAAAAAATCCCATTTAGGTGTTAAAATGCACCACTGAACGGTAATGCAAGGTACATCAGTGACCCAACACCTGATAAGTGGTCATAATCATATCTCTGTATACAGTCTGTGTGTGGAGTGACTTAAGAATCACATTGACTTAAATTCCAACCCTCCCCTGGCCCTTCAGTCACACAGTTGCATCACTGAAAAGATACCTTCACAGGGTAAATGAACATTAGCAAGGTAGGAACCAGTCCTATTTAACACTGGAAAAACCAATAAATAGTACCAAAGCACTCTATTTAGAAATACCTTTTCACATCCCTGTCTCTAAGACATCCCAAGAAAGAAGGAATACATGAACGAGAAAGATGAAAACTGTGAGTGATTTGCCAGGAATATCAAATTTTAAAAGTTGCCTTAGGAATCTTTTCCAAAAAAATGTGAATATCCTGAAGAGGGAAATCCCTCACATTTATGTCGTCTTCTGCAGCAGCTTGTGCCTTCCCAAGCTTGACATATTTTTTCATTTCAGCCATAGGATTGAGACATTCAAGGAGAGTTAAAGTTCAGTAAATGGAAACAGAAGATGTAACCCCAGAGGTTAAATAGTGATTCTTACTAGGATATCTTCAAAGCCTTGACAAAGATGGGGAGTACACAAAGATAAGAATTTGAGGGAGAGCTTCTGGATACATCCACAGCAATAAAATGTGTTAAGAAAAAGGGTGCTGTGTTGGTTCTGAGACTACACATGGTTCTCCCAGAAAGATTCTCAGATCATGCACAAAATAAGAAGTACCTAACCATCAAAATATTCTGAAATTCCAGACCTGGGAGGCAGGGAATAAAAAGAAGAAGGGGAAAAAATGAAAACGGGGGGAAAGCATAAAGCCAAATAGAAGTGGCATTTCCACATCTGGATTTTTTTCTTTCTTACATGATTTGAAGCTGATAAATCTGAACTTATCCTTTTAAAGGTACAGAGTAACCTGATAAGAAAAAAAAATAGAGGAAAATATTCATGACCTAAAGAAAAATCTCTTTTCATGGTACTCCAGACTGAGGATTTTTACTCAAAACGAGGAATTATCCTCATTTTCCAGCAAAGTCTCCATGGAGGTGTCCTCCCTAAGCTCCCTTTATTGTGTATCTTTTCAAGACTATGTCTCCCCTCTGCTTGTATTCCTGTTTCCTTCTCAATGCAGTGAATAATTTTGACATGTTAGGAAAAAACACTGATGTCAGTATACAGGAGAGGTCTCCCAAAGACTAATTGAAAATAACATAATTTAAGAAGAAAATTACTCATCTCTCATACTTATTTCTCTCTGCAAAGATACAGCCAGCATAAAATAACTCAAGTTGAGATCATGAGTTTTGCAATCCACTTTGTTGAAATACATCTTTGCACAGCCTGTCAGAAGATAGGAGACAGATGTTCAATGTTTTCCACACTACTCTTCAAATAAACCACAGAAGCTTTATGAGTGTTTCTCAGTGGGAAAGAAAGTGGCCTACCCAAGCAGCCTGAACACTACAGAGCAGTTGGATTTTGGGTTGGAAGCTAAACACAGACTCTCATTTTTTCCTATCAGTTGAAAAAACTTGTCTGGAGAGGATCTGTCAGAGAGAGCTTTTGCTTTGCTTTTCCACCTCTGCTCTGTCTCACATGGGATCGCCTGAAAAAACAGTGCCTGAGGGATCTATATTCAGTTTCCTAAACCAACCATAACACAAGCACAGTTCCTGGGCTACACATTTGACTCCTATAATATAAAATGTGAGAGAAAATCCCCCAATGGCATTAAAATCAGATTCTTATAATTTTCAAGTGGGAAGTGCTTTTCATTTGTTTCTTAGAAAAGAGATGTTCTCACAAGGACATGTGTGTTGAACAGCTATGCAAATTCTCTAACATGCTAGCATACAGTTACCCATATCAGACAAATATCTTTTTTAGAGAACAATAAGAAACTGTGTGTTCTTACTTTGTGGTTAGATGATGAAGTCTTTACTCAGGAAAAATGGTTACTTAATTAGCACTCAAAATTTACAGAGATTGAGGCTGGAGGGATCATTTGAACTTCTTAAATTTCATCTACTTAGTTTTGAATTGAGCCCATTAACTTATATTTGGTTAGAGCATAATTTATGTTTGTTCTAACTGTGTTTCCTGTAAGTTTTCACTGTGCATATAGTAATGTTGGCAGTTCATGAATGTTCCCAAGAGTTTAACAGCCTCACCTTTAAAAACAGAAAACTAGATCTCACTTATCAAAAAATTCAACTCATCTGTCTTTGACTTTTAGCCACTGATCCTGGAACTTTAATAGATAAAACAAAACTTGAAACTTAGTTTTCCTCCTCAGTTAGAGTACTTAAGCTGCATCATCAAGTTATCTCTCAATCTCCTTGTGGTGAATTATCACACGAATCTATATTCCCCAAGAATATTTTTACTGCCACTTTTCACATTTTTGCAATATTTAAAGAACTCTTCTAAAACATACATGCTAGAACTGGGCACTGTGTTTTAAGAGCAGTTTCACTTGCAGTGTTCCTTGCAGATAAAAACACATTTCTCCTCTCACTTGCTCCCAAGAACGAGAAATGCCTTTGGCAGTAGTATAGCATTGAGACCCCTATAAGAAATACTTACTAAGTACTATTGTTCTTTATAAAAATATCCCATGGTCTTTGCTTCTGCATGTGTTACTTCTCAGTTGGCTTTTTTCTAGCATTTGATCCCATAAGACAATCTGATCTTCATGAGATGCAATTTTCCTTTTCCATAGCTGTCAATAAACTTCTGAACCACACTGACTCCCCAGAAAAAGTGTGAAACAAAGAATGTGATGGCTGCTGCAGAGGACAGTTATGATCTGGCAATATTTCTGAAGGTAGTAGAAGAAATTAATGGCAGTTAATTTTTAACACAGTGCTTTGAAATGTGACACTCTAGAAGAAGGGAAAAGAACAATGCATGTTCCTTAAAACCCCCCTAAATTCTCCACATAAACAGATATCATATTTACACATATTTATCTTCTATATTTTTGCAATGTGCAATATAATCAACTCCCATCAACATGGCTTAATCCTTGAAGATGGCTCTGTGGAGTCAACCCAGCTGCACATAAATAGGTACCAAGTGCAATTTTGAGGGGTATTTCCAAAGCAGTGACATCAATAAGGGCTCATATGGGAGATTTGCTCCTTTCTGGAGAGGCTGCAACAATCACACAATGACCATACATATAATTTATAATGTGCTGTGTACTTTGCCTTTTCACAAAAAATTCTGCACTGTCTTCAGAACCAGCAGAATTTTCATTGTTCCTATGTTATTTATGAATTACAGAGAATCAAAGCTAATGCTAGGTACATGTGGTTAAAGAGAAGCTGAGATTCATAAGGATTGGCCAGCAGGTAAGAGCACAGGGCTAAATAAATGAGGGGAACCACCTAGGGTAAAAGAAACAGAAAATGGAAAAGTCTCATGGTCAGTCCCAAAGGCACAACACTGTGACACAGAGGATGTATGAGTTTGGATGCAATAGTTTGACAACTGTCTTTGTTGTCTTAAACAGCAGGATATTGGTAAGAAAAATGAGTTGGGTGAATCTTCCCTGAAATACTCATGTTTTCCTAATAAAAAATGGAATGATGAATTTTCTTCTCTGAGATCAAGTCCTAAAGGCTATATAGCCAGCACACTAGGGGTAGGAAGGACAGTGCTCATCCACTTTATGCAGTGTCATGAGCAGAATGGGAGTTTCAGACGAACTTTATCAGAAAAACCTTTCTGCTGAGACACGAGGTGCAGAAAGAACTCCCCTACTTTTCTATAATCCTCCTCAGAGAGCAAACTTGGTGCCCCTGGATATAATCTTAGCTCCAAACTATCAATGTCTTAAGTGTAAGAAATTCCAGAGATGTGTTTGAACCTTTCTACAACTTTCTCCCCCAGGATTAAGGATGGCAAACCAGACATATTTACATAAATATTTATTGTGATAGTGATTTGAGAAAAGTATCTTAATAAGAATTATTTACTAAAGAGCATAAGAGCTGTATCTACCAGTATCATAAAATGCATCACTTTGAAGCAATATTGAAACAATTTTATTAAAGCAATTTTATTAAAGCTAGAAAAAAACTAATATTAAGTGGAGATTGATATTATGCATATACTAATGACTGCGGGCAAGTCACAAAAAATAATCTTGAAGGTTATCCCCACTCAAGGAAGGAATCTGCAGACACACTCCAAGAGGTAGGTTAGAAAATCCTGCCTTTAAAAGGTGGGATTGAGCTTTTATAGTATGAAGTGATTCAGTATCAGTCAGTCAGATGTCTCCAGGCCAGCTGTGCCAGCTCAGAAGCTTTAGATAAGTTATTAATAGTATATCTTATTTCTTCCTTGGTCCGTGTACTTTACCATATCTGCCACATCTTCACCTCTCTATCAGGAGGTTTAACTTTGGCATTGATGAGCCAGATTGGTTTCAGCATTATTCAACTCCAAAAGCAGCATGATGTCTCCTTCTACATTCACCACTGGTAGCTTTGCAATAGGGCATTGTTTGAGTTATTTTACCATATTCTAAGCAGAGTATCTTGCTGCATGCAGAGTCATATTTTGTACTTGAGGAATTTTTTTTTTTTAACACAGTGAGCTACATCCTCCTCAGGGAGAACAGAAGGCTTTGCAGAGCATTGTGAAGCAGCAGGCAGCAGCACTGTGTGAACCCTGCAGCAAGCAGGAAACACTTTGGATCCTCTGTTTATCTTTTATTTGTCTTGAAGTTCTGTCAGCAGCTCAGTTCCTTCTAAATGGGAACCACAGTCAGTAATTGAATCTCAGTCTTATACCCTCATCCTAGAAGTACCAGCCTCCTGCTGATCCAATATGAAGACAACTGAACAAAAAAATGACAGGTGCTTTTGGAGAATTTCAGAAATGCTAGTCTTAACTGCAAGAGAAAAGCCACAAAACCTCCATCTGAAAACATGCTGAAAGACTCTGTGTTGCACAACATATGATCAAAAAGTGCATCCCTTGATCTGTGTTGATGGATTATCTCTGAGTTTTCTGTAATGAAAAACATGAAAAGAAACTGAAAAAGACAGAGGAGCTGAGTTCTCCAAATCATTCCTGGTTGAAGGCACAGGATACCTTGCCACGGTGCCGGATTTCTTCTGCCGGACCAGCTCCCAGCACCGACAGTACGGGTGGGCTGCCCCCAGAAAGCTGTCCAGTCTGGGGTGCAGCTGCACAGTACAGCAGCCCTACAGCGCACGTGGACTGCAGACTGTGCCAAGGGTAGGGACGAGGATCAGGGAGAGGCCCTCTGTATCGTTTCCAGAAAAGCTTATGTCCAGAGATTCAGCGACAAAAAGGGCAGATTCAAGTGCATACATCAGCTTATAAGGGAGAGGAGGTCCCAGGGGAGGATACAATCTTTGACCAATTGGGAGAAAATGGGGGTGGAACACAAGGCGCGGAACACAATGTTTAAATCAATAGGGGACTGCAGAGGAGGAGAATAATTTAAACAAACCAATGGGGTTTTGAAGGACACAAGATTGATAGGGAAGTTTCTAGAGAAAGGGGCAGGCTTGGGGAGGGATTGACATTCTAATAGGAGGAGGAACAGGGAACAGAGGGGCAGATCTTTGGGGAGATGGACAGCTAGGGGAAAACCAATAACACAGGGGGGAAAGGAGCTATCCATCAATAATAAAATATGTTATAACAGCACAAAATAGGAAAGATTATAAAACTGACTGCTAGAAATGCATTACAATCAAAAAACATACTGCCAAAATATTTCGCAGGTGTTTCATTTACAACTAAACCCCATTTATTCAGAGACAATTTCAAGGAAAAATTTGCAAGTATTCATCAAGATGGCGGTGAAACAATACAAAGTATGGCTCGTTATGACATAAACGTGCATGTCTCAGTCTCTGGCACTGTTTGAGAAATTACAAATGTATTGCCACAGTGATAGCAAATGACTCATTGTTTTTGAGATCTATATAAAAAAATCAGGGGCCAGATGCTTGCCAAGAGGGTTAAGAATGCCAGATTTTTATGTAGCTCAAATATAAGTCACTTGCAGTTATATACTTATGTTTTCTATTTGATAATACAGACATACTGAGAGGGGGCCAGAGTAGATTTGGTAGGCACCAACACAGAGCACACTCTCTATAGAAGAGCAATGGAAGATTTAGGTTTCATTCATTGAACTCCAATGTTAAAGCTTTTTGTTTCTGATTGATTTATCAATAAGATATGATACAATTCAGAGATATTGTAGCACTTGCAGAGTACTGTGCATTCAACAGGATACTGGAAAAGGTCAATTGAACTGAATAAAGCAATATTTTTACATTGGCATAACACTGCAAGACATATATGGATGATATTTAGCTTTTTCTCATACACCAAAAAAAACCTGAGAGAAACACTTCCACTGATGTAGCACACTGCAGATCGTTTTTCCTCCCTCCTTCTCTGGCTAACATGCTTATTCTGAGCAAATGAAGGTGTGTGCATCTTCCTCCACAATTTCAGTCATCAGCAAATGAAAAGGGTGAGTTGGACAACTTGATTGAGTAGGCGGGCTATGAGCAATTCCAATTTATCCAAGCTGGCTTCATCTGCTCCCACTTCTTTTCTTCAATGCACTCCTCCATCTGTTTTATTAATGAAGTCAACCTTCCCCCAGATCTCCTCATTTTCCTCCTTTCCACCTTCTCCAAATCTGCAGCGACAACAATCCCGTTCTCATATTTTCCTTCTTACCAGCCACCCAGTTCTGTGGGTTCCAGCTCACCTAATCTGTACTGCCTCATTTTCTTTCTTGGTTTTAGGACTTAAAAAGGAAAATGCTTCTCCACCCAGCAGCAAAATTAGGGGATCAGGCAAGCCTTGGGTGCCCTCTTTGGCTATCCAGACACCTCAGAAGCATTTTAGCCGCCAGTGCTCCAAACCTTCAGTCTGCTGGTGACAAACTTCCACCAGTATGTAGCCTGGGGCTGAAGCTGGTGCAGGGTCTGAGCTACCATTGTAAAAGTACACCAGGATCTGCCAGGACACAGGAATGACTTATGCAAAAAGTGATGGCACCTTCACTTCCCTATTGTAGAAAAATCTTGCTCTGGGGCTTCAATGTGCATTTTATAGCAAGAAGAGGAAAAGAAGATAGATTACGTATCAAACCAAACATTGGTTAAACGGTCAGTTTTATAGGCTATGAGGATAGCTAATTCAGTTTCCAAAAGAACAGCAGGTAGCAAGAAGAACTATAAAACAGTCACTGATGGTAGTTATTATTCAAACTGTAATCCTGGTCTTTACCACACTTAACAGAACATCATATTTTAAACCCTAAAATGAACCTATCTCCCACCTCTGGTTCTGGCACCAAATAACCAACTCTCAGTAAAAAATGAAAAAATAAAGCCAACAACAAGCTGCCTAACTGAATTCATGGGACAATGAAGTGTGAACAGGTGTGATGATGTGTTAAACAGCATGTGGCAAAAATGCCTATGCTTGCTAATGAGATGACAGTCGCTTGTTATGCAAACTGTCCTAGTAAAATCATCTTTGCCTGCTACCTATGCCCTTGGGCTCACATCCAATCAACCTGAGAGCTGCAACATGTCATTCAAAATGACATTCATCAGTATAGACAACTATATGAGACCTATTTGCACAGAAACCCCAATACTTGCTACCATTAGGATAAGTGGAGCATTTCATCCGAGTAAGTTTGGAATGTGAAAGCTTCCCTAGCTGAAAAAGACTTGGGGACTGATGAGAATTGCCAGCTCTGCTAGTGGGAAATATAGACTAATTAAAATGAAATTTCCATTCAGTGTATTTCTGTAGCTTGAAATAACACTCATCTTTTCAAATGCAGTAAGTGTTAATAATTTTTTTTATTAACTTATGATGAGCTAAAAGAGAAGTGGCACAATATGGGCTTGTCTGTGATTTGTCTCCCAGATTAGTCTTTTTTTTTTTTTTTTTTCTTTTTATTTATTTCTTTAATTTTATTTTTTTTATTTATTGCAGGGAGAAAGAAAAAAAGGCAGGGAAGAAAGAGTAATCATTCTATAACTATTCCTTGATTCTTTTTCATGAAGAGTATTATGCCTTTTGCATCATACAGAAATGAAAAAGAAATTAAAATCTACTGCCAATACATATATTAACATATCAACAACTGAAACAATTGAAATCAATGAAAGAGGATGATACATTAACCTTTAGCGAACTGGAGTTCAAGATGAAGACTGATGGAGTGCTACTGTGTTTGATCAGCTTGTTTAAGCCAGCATGCAATGTAAGTTAATTGGCTGTTTTAAAGTAGTGCACAGAGATTTTCATGGCTTAAAAGGACTTCATTTTCATTATTACTGCAAAAAACTTAATTTTTCCTTATATTGTTTCCATGTCCTCTTCCTATGAGTAACAATACATAAGGTACTGTGTACTACAATGTATGCTTTAAATCATAATCACTTTTTAGGCCCATTTTCCATCTCTCTTTTTTTAACTTATTGTGAAATTTAACTACTGTTAAAAAGGAAAGGGATGAGGAGAATTTACACAAATTAAATAGATTACTACATACAACCACACAAGTCCCAGCATATATGAACACTGGATAATAGAACAAAAAGAAATTTCTGACAAAATGCTTCCTGGAAACGTTTTCTTCCCTAGCAAGGAAGGAAGACAATTTATATTCAGTGGTAATGACAATAATATGCAAAATTACGACATCTGCTGATTTGAAAATAGTTCCTCTTAGCTTTTAGCCAAAAGAAATTGAATATATCCAAATTAATTATGAGAAAGACTGAAGATGATATGCAGAAAAAGACACTTTTTCCTGAGTCTTTTGAAAATACTTCAGCTCTTTACAACAAATTTGTACCACTTCAACAAAGGCTTACTGATGCTAATGACTCATAACAGGAAATAAATGTAAATAGATACCAAAGTATTATAGTAAAATATATTTCCTATTCATTTTTAAGACTAAATACTGTCACTGAAACAATGTGGTTTGCTTAACATTATACTCATTGCTTTCTGTGACAGCTCTTCTTTTCTAGATTATAGGATGAAATAACTCATAGATTAGCCATTATTTACAGTGTTGTAAAACTATGATTATTGTTAAAGGGAGGGAAGTATTTAAACACATGCTTGCACTCAGAACAAAATATAATCCTATCTTTCTGAACTCGAGTTGACCTATATGGGTGTGCTGACACAACATAATTATGATGAACAACCTAGTTATACAATAAGGAAAGCTTCCTGTGGCTGTGCTATTTTAGCAAATATCTGTGCAATATCAATTGGGCAAATACCCTCCACAATGAAAAATAAAAGTTATAATAATATTTCATTAGGATCAATAACTGTTTTATTATTCACAAAGCATGAAGGGCTAAGATTAACCTGTTTTGTAGTAAATTTAGTGCTGTGTCACTTAATACAATATGATTTTACAATATAGCTAATGTGCACAAAACATTAAAATATAGAATATTGGCATATATGAGATTTATGATAAATTTAAGATAAGAATGAATGTAGGTTAAGCCTTCATGTTGCTCAGCTGAGGTCAAGAAAATCAATATTCATGATGTGTCTGTGACATGGAAGTTTAAATGAGAAACCTTTCGAATAAAAAGATACACTCCTCTGTTTACCCTTAGCTTTTTTTCCCCTAACAGACATATCTTTTGAAATCTAATATCTCTGAGAAAAATTACTAAGATTTAACATGTTAAATCTTTCTAACAGGTACACTATGGAGGCTATTAACATCAATAAAAATGATAGTTTTAACTCCTTTAAAACTATTTCATTTTCAATTTACTTCAGATTCACCATCTGACTCCTAGATTTAACCATAAAGCACCAGAAGAAATACAGATCTCAAATAAATTCAAATTTATATCACCAAAACACAGGTCGAAAGCAAAAACTTGGACGGGTGTGCTTAATTTTTTTCCTGTGAAACAATCCTACTTTTCCCACACGTGTCAAACAGATTGAAAAATGGGAAAGAATGCAGGTTGTGAGATAGGTTGCAAGGCTATCTAGCACTAACACAACTGCTATCCAATATGACAACTTTTCAAAATAAATTTCTTTTGTAACATCCTGTGACGTTGTGTCTTTACTAGGACCTTAGACCTGTTGATGATAATACAATCAAACTGGAATTTTCTTAATAACTGGAATTTTCCTAATAATCTGCCAAAAGAAAATTAGATTCTGAAAAAACTTGAATTTTTTATGAGAAAAATTTTCATTTAACATCTTACAGCAGTCTAAAAAGAGAGGAAGAATAATAGGATACATTAGGAAAACATCAGAAAATCTAGGTTTCATTCCAATGCATGAAATATATAAAATCTGAAAGCTAAAAAACATAGAAATATCCTGGCATACACTGAAGGATCAGAAAGAACAACCATTAGTTCCATATCTGTAAGAAATATCATCAAAAATAACACCTTCACTGGGAATAACCAGTTTAAACAGCATGTCAATGTTCTTATAGTTTTATAGGCTGTACATCCAATTCAATCCACATATTTTATTAGAGTCTCCATAATCTCAAGAGTGCGAAACTTTTTCTCTTCAAAATGATCCTAAAAATGAAGTCCACACAAAATCCTTTAAAAAAAGAGTAGAAAAAAATGACTACACAAAGTGGTCACTACCATACAATATCATTCTGGATAGTCTGTGATATTTCCTCTTACTTTGCTTTACAATTTTTTTTTAATGTCCATGGCTTTTTTCTGTGTAGAATACAGTATCCTTATGACAGAGACTAGGTTATTTTATTTATCTGCTGTGGAGTCATATTGGTTACCAATAACACTTTTTAAATGTGGGAACAGAAGCTCATTTTACTAAAGTAAAATATTAATGATCAGGCAGGAACTTTCCAGTCAAGGATAACACTATTTTAGTTTCTTACCCATTCTAGCAAACATATTGAAATCCTGATTAAACTCAAAGGCAAGGGTACTTTCTAATTCTGTGTATTGAAAAATTTCTTTCTCTGCATGCAGTGTTTACCTCCGAAAGATAATTATAATTTTGGAAGTTAAGTAGAACTCTATGGCATTCATTCCGCTGAAAGTATTCAGTATATCTTTGGTACATCTTTGCTCTTTTGACCTGAAAGCATCCTGGGAATTCTATGGTATGCTGTTGGGTTGGAAGCATAGTGCAAACTCTCATTTGCTTTCACAACAACCTTGTAAGTCTTGCTTAAGCTTTATTAGAAACATCTACAAGTATACTGCACAGCACAGTATCAAATTTACAATTCAGGGTCATGCAGTAAAATCATAATAAAGTGATTGGTTTTGACAGTTTTTGTGGTTTCTTTCTCTACAACGAAGCTCACACTCAAAGTACCTTGTATTTGTATTAATGTGGCTTGGGTTACCACTTCTTGAATTTATGCTAGCCTGATAATAATATTCACAATTTTTTTCACCACTCTTTTCAAGTGGTTTCTCAATTCTTTTATACCTCCTTTTTGTTTTATACCTTCTTTTATGTTTATGTCCAAGGCATGAGCAGGCTCAAACTTGCCAAGTGGGTTTTGTTTGCTTTCAATTTGGATGAGAATGTTTCCACCAGTGGAGAAACAGAACTGTATTAATTAAGAGTGGAAATATTGTTTTTGTGCAGATGCAACCAAGAGGTATCAAAGATGTTGAATGTTTGGAAAAACATCTTTAGTGATGCTGTTCTCCTATGGCTCAGAAGTAATTCAGAGACATCGCTTCCTTCTCAAAATACACATAATAAAATTCCAATCAAAACCAGTTTGATCCTCCCACAGATGGACACCATGGCAAAAGAATGGCCATAAGACAAGTAGTCCTTGTCAAATTTCCATGTCATTCCCTGATAAACATGCATCCAAAAATGTATCTTCTTTTCTGTATCAGTGATTCTAGTTGGACTTGATTTATGTAGAAAAGGGACAACTTGTAAGACAGGCAACACCGACACCAGAACTCTCGTCCACAAGCTAATAATTTAGTCCTCTTTCTGGTATACAATTATGATTATGATGAAAAACTGCAGATTACTAGATTTCTGAAGCTGAAGTGTTGGCAATTGAAAGCATGAGCAGTTTTCATTCCCATCTCCTCTGACATAAAAAGATGATGATAAAGTGGATGAAAAGTTTGAACATTGTGTTTTCCCTTTTAAAAGAAAAGTACTGTTTTAATCCTTAATAAAAAATAAAATTAATTTAATATATTTTCTCATATCATTTTAAAACATGGGAATAATTTCATTTTAGTTAAAATAAAAACTTCAAACCAAGAGTTAATAACATTGTCATAGAAATAAGTAACATTTGTCAACATATTTTCATTACTATTATATGTTGGACTACAGCTAGTTGAATATGAAAGATGAAGGTGAGATTATAATGCTTTTTTTCTCAGTTTCTCTATTAAGATATCATAGAAATAGTTGGAATGTGAAAAAATATCAATCCAAAACACAGAGTGATACAATGCTCAAGAAAATGTTATTTATTCCAAGATAGAAAGTGATACCTCATGATAAAGAGACTGAATTATGCAGTTATATGACAAAAGACTAAGTAGAGTGTTGGAATACTATTTTGAGGATGATTTTGGAGACAAAACAATCTGGTCTGAAGTGCTGAGAAAAACACTTTATGTTATTGATTCCTTATTTCTTCAAGAAATGGGATTTAATTTTTTTTATGCTTAATTTGTTTTGCTTTTTCAAATCAACTTTGCATATTCAGAATTTTTTTCTCTCTCATCACTCCTTCCTCCCAAAAAAATGTACTGTTTTACTTTAAATTTTGGATAGTTATTCAAGTGAAATAGTACTTTCAAGGCACATCCAGACACTGCATGTGATCTGAATAGCATTGTCAAGAACAAGGGTTCTGAGATCAATGAGCTCAGAGGTCAACTAACATGAATGTTAATTTACCCTAAGAAAGGTTGTGGTGACTTTTCCTACCTCAGGGTAATGGAAAAATTGGGAAAAGAAAAACAGCTCAATACTTCATCATTTTGCAGAGAAGTCTTATATTCTCTGTACTGAAGTTCCTGGTCATAAGATGTCTTTAAAAATCCATAATAACACAATAAAAGAACAGAACAATTTCAGGTGGTATAGACAATCACAGTTCAGGGGATAAAGAATGTTTTTCCTTTTAATGCTTTTTTTCAACATATCTAGTGAAATGTGTGCTACTGTCATGGTGCCTGTCTCATCATATGTACAAACCTTTAAAGATTATCATTCATCACACACAGCTATTTTAATTAAACAGCTAGTTTAATTAAACATAGTGTCTTTGAAAATGCTATGCTCCTTCTCAGGTTCTTTGAGGTAAGGGGCAGGATCACCATCTATTAAAAAGGAAGGTGAGGACATGATGATGTGTCAGAAAGCTGTGTCTGTCTTGACATTTGAGGCTTTCATAGAGACAGACCTCATTTGAAAGCTTTAGAAACAATAAGCAATCAAAAAATCCAAACATTTTAAAATTAAGTCTCTCTCATTGCAACATTAACAAACAAACAAACAAACAAACAAACAAAGAGTATTATTCTGCCTCTGTGACATGCCATTCAAGACAAATAATGGTTTTGCCTTGTTGGAAATCTGTATGAAATCTAGTCATGGACTAAATCATGTGTGAAAAAAATCGCTCTCTTACCCTGGGGTCAGTTTCAGTTTATAGTGAGCTCTCTCAGTGCTTTCTAGGCAATGAAGCTGAAATGATGGCAAAGGAAGTTGTTCTCTGCAGGCAGTAGTTTTAGTGGAAAGAGGACTGCTTACTGAGGCAGGAGAAGCAAAACCCAGTGGCACTAAACAAATTCTTTCCAGTGTGGATTAACTCTCTGAAGAGAAACCCTTGGTCAAACCAGGAAATTACAGAGACGCTATTAGAAAAAAAAAATTAGGAAAAAAATTTCAAATGCTCTATTTCAGAAAGGAGAAGCAAATGGGAAAACAATTAATCCAATACAAGTAAATTTTTAAGGGTTGGATTACCTCCGTGTCCTTGTAGCAAAACATTCTTCTAATGGACTTCGAAAAAATATTTTCTTTGTCAAATGAGGATGAGGAAGATTTCTAAGTGAACCTGCCTGGAAGCAGCTTCTCTTAAGGATTCTGCCTCACCCTAGAAATACTTTTGGAAAGTAATGGAAGTTACTGTCCCCACAGTATATGCAGCTTCACACGAAATGTAGTATATGAGCAAGACAACCCTACCGTGCACATTGAGTAAGGTCTTGACAAAGGTTGTATTTCTTATAATAGACTAGATTAGATTAGATTAGATTAGATTAGATTAGATTAGATTAATTTCTTACAATCTTTTGGGTAGGGCCAAATTTCTGACATCAAGGACGAACTTGTAAAATTAAGGGAAAAGGAAAGTCATGCACCGCTTTTAACTGGAAATGGAAAAAAATAGAACACAGAAATATTAATGCAAAGAAGAAATGTCTAAAAATTATTAGAAGATAAATAGCTATTGTGGGACATAGAATTTACATCAGAAACACAAGCACCTGAAATTCTTGTGATACTGACTCTAAGATTTTATTCAAGCCTAAAAACGGCTTGTCCCTTTCTTCATGCTACAAACAAAAAAGGAAAGCTGATTAGGGAAACGGATAAGAGGTACCAAAATTCCCTTCAGCATGTTAATTCATGTATAGCATATAGGCAAACAAACATTTCCTAGGAATCTTTTTTCCGGGTCCATTTCTGAAACACATAGCACTCCCTTAAAACTCAAATGAAAAAACTTTGCTTTTTAAATACAGTCGTGAGGAAATAATTTTTTTTACTTATAAATAACCCAGCTGAATATTTAAATTGAAAACAGTTTTCATATGCCATTGATGGATATGGTCCACAATAAACAGCCACTGATTGTGGAAAATTCTCAATTAGCATTATGAATGTATTGATAAACTAATCAATCAGACTCTCACATATCTTTATAAACCACAATATCAACAATATCAACAGTACTTTATTGTTGAACTGTAATTCCAACAAAATTCAAAAACCCATCAGAAACAAGAAAGTTTGTTGCAGTATTCTTAAAACTAGTTTAAAAATATTAAGGTGATAACAGTGTATTCAAACTTTACCACTGAACCAGACAAACCATATTGCAAATCAGCTCTGTGTTAAAAAATCCTAGCTTCTTGGAATGTACCAGGGAAAAATGTGTTTTACAGAAACATCCTAAAACATCCTAAAAACATATTCTTTCAAGAATACTGTTATTATAGCTTCTAGAAACATGTGGCAATGAATAAGACAATTTCTCTAAATTAGTCACTTGTCAGCCATAAATAAGTTACTCATTGACATTATTAAATAGGAATACAGGATATACTGATGTATATGGGAACAAAAACATCTTCCAATATGAAATTTTCAAAATCTATCTCCAAATATTCTCTTCATTTTCAAATATCAGCAGATTATATTCTGTGATTATATATCATGTATTTCCATGCGTCACAAGTCACTGTAACTGCAGAAAAGATAAAGAAGAGGTCATATTTTACAAAAAGTTTGAAAAAACTCTCTTATACTTGTTTTCTGCAAAATTTGCTATTCACTTATGCTTATCTAATTGGCACCGTTGACAAAAAAGCCCACAGCACACTTTAATTTTGTGCTCCCATTAGCATCAAAAAACATATTGTGGAAAAGTATTTGACTTACTAAAAGGGTAGAGTTTCACTGAAAACAGAGATGATTTGCTGGCTACAGCTTACAGCCTGTCTTGGTTTTGGCTTCTCCAGCAGCTGTTATAGTGCTGTATTTTTGATTCAGAATGAGAATAAAGTTGAAAACGCATCATTGGGTGGTATCTTGGGTTTATCTAAGTCATGTTTGTTCTAAGTAAAGGACTTTTGTATGCGTGTGCATGCGTGCGTGTGTGTGTGTGTGTGTGTGTGTGTGTGCGCGCCTCAGGCTCTGTCAGTGAGAAGGTACAAGAAAGAAATAGAGGGATCTTAGCTGGGACAGGTGACCCAAGACAACCAAATGGTTATTTCACTATTTCATACCACAGCACGTCATGTGCAGTGTGCAAACTGGGGCGAGTTACCTGGAAGGGCAGCCTGCCTGAGTGTCAGGCCTGCAGTAGAAAATACTGAGCCAACTAAGCCTTGGGGTATGAGCCTTTGGGTAAGTCATGCAGCATCAAGAAATTCTGAGAAGTACTGCAGAAAAAAATTGTCTGCACCATGTTGCCCTGCAGTTACTATATATGGGACAATGTCTCTTGCTTCATTCAACACCTCCAGGTGTTCAGTATTTTGCAAGGTTCAACTCAAATTTTCCATCTCGGTTGTCAATCCCATGGTGCTTTTTGGAGGCTTAGAAGGAAAATTTTCAACCATTTCTTTTCCAGTTATCTCCAAGATCATGGCTAGCTGGAACGTGACTTTGATTTTCATATACAAAGTTTTTACAGCAACCACCTCATTTGGCAGAATGATTTTTAACCACTTTATCTCAAACAGATATAGGTCGGGTTCCCTGTTCTGATGTGTGTAAAAGAACAGAATAAGCCATAGCTTATATATCTCCATTTTCTGACTGTGTCTTCATACCCTCTAAAGCCCCTGAGCTTCTAGAATGCACTTAATTAATTCAGAAACGAATTCTTTACTACAATCACAATTAGGCATTTCATATATATACAATGAAATTAATTTGGATTTACAACAGAATTATCTAGACTGCACTTAAGTTGTCTAATAAATATACAAATGGTTAAAATAATCAGATTAACCATTTGCATGAATGAGGAAGGCATATTTTGCACAATGAAAACATTGCAGTCAATGGATCCATTAATGCGTTATACTCCATATTATGATTTGCATACTAATGCTTCTGCATGAGCATATCAAAAATAATGGAATTTAATGAAGAACTTAAAGTCAACAAAATAATTTTGCATTAATTAGTTATTTGTCAGAGCCATAAACTAATATGAGATTCAAATACGCAGGCCTTTCCATTCCAATCTAGAAAAATAATTTGGTATTTCTGATGAGAGGAAGAAACACAACAAACTGCAAGTTCCATAAGCAAAGTAGAACTACCTAAACAAGTTAGCGCAAAGCCACATTTGTACTTGACTATTTGCCACCATCAGAGAATTAAAGCATAAAAATACAAGAGATTCAGAAAGCAACTAAATGAGTACAGAGAGCCTGGGGAGACATGGGAAAAGCCTTCTGGCCAAAACCAACACTAAACTATGTTAGCTTTCTGTGGCCAGGAACGTAGAAATCAATGTCAGAATTTAGATGCAATCTGGTCAGGGGCAGGGGACCAAAACAAGTGCAGAAAAGTTTAAGGATACCTTCCAGAGAATAGGAAATCTCTCGAAGTATGAACTAGTGAAAGCCTGAAGAACTCCATTCCATGACAGCACTGTCCTGGAGAGTGCTCTGTTTGCCTGCAGGCAAAGGAGGAGAGGTTCTCAACTGATCTCTTGCTCTGGGACTCCTAGAGCAAGCCACATGCCTGGATGCTCACCAAAAATCCTTTGCTGAAATGCATAAAAGGGCAGCATCTTTTGCTCTCCCAACAAGCCCTGCTGAAAGAATACAGCTGACAGAACTGTTTCTCTATCCCAAATGAATCAAGCTGAGCATCTCAGCAAACAATGAAGTAGTGTAAGTTGGTTCAGTCTCCTCTTTAATGTTCTCAGATTGTCAGGTTGAATGTGGCTCAAAGTGTTTGAAAGGAGTACAGTATTCCTAGAAGTTGGCTGATATTAAATAGCACTAAGGCCCAAAGACATGATATTGTAGGGGGAAGATAATTGAAGATAGTGATCAGAAGTTGTAAAGATCTTTGGAAAGAAGACTTGATCAACAACAAAAAAATATCAAAGTTATAATGGAGAGTGAAGGAAAAGAATGTTTAGTGAAAAAAATAGTATCTGTTACTTCGCATCACTGTTGATGAATCTTTAATGATGGACTAGAGAAAGAGAATTTACTGGGAATAAAAGAGGACGTACATGTAATACATACATTAGATACACAGACACACACACACACACATGCGCACACACACACACACATTTCACATATGTATGCATATATGTGTGTGTGTGTGTGTGTATATATATATATATATATATATACACACACATATATATATATATGTATGGATATGTCCATAGCTATCTAAACACATACACTATAGGCAGGATGAAAAGTATTAGCAAGGACACTAATATGTTATTTCTGGACATTTTGTAGAAAGTTTTATCTATTCTAAAAGATTTGATATATTTTTAATTTTTCAAGAAATTTTAAAAGAATAGTACCTAAAACAACAAAAAAATTAGTGAAAATAAAGCAAGAATTAAAGGAAATGGTGACTTGATTTGTCTGCAACAAGATTAAGCTGTCAGAGAGTTTCCAAAGGAGGCCACAAGGATGGTGAAAGGTCAGGGGGTGAAGCTGTGTGAGGAGTAGCTGAGGGGACTTGGTCTGTTCAGCCTGGAGAAGAGGAGACTGGGGGGAGACCTCACTGCAGTTACATCTTCCTTGTGAGGGGAAGAGGAGGGGCAGGCACTGATCTCTTCTCTGTGGGGACAGTGACAGGATGTGAGGGAATGGCCTGAAGTTGAGTCAGGGGAGGTTTATGTTGGGTATCAGGAAAAGTTCTTCACCCAGAGGGTGGTTGGGCACTGGAACAGCTCCCTAGGGAAGTGGGCACAGCACCAACCTGATGGAGCTCAAGACAGACTTGATCAATGCTCTCAGGCACATGGTGTGACTCTTGCAGATGGTGCTATGCAGGGCCAGGAGTTGGACTTGATGTGAATCCCTTCCAACTCAGCAGATTCTGTGATTCTGTCACTAACACACTAAGACCTACCTTAGGACAAAATTGTGGACAGTTTTGTCCTTAGGACAAAACAAGCCACAAGACATACAAAAAACCTGAAGCTTAAAACTGAGAAAAAATGAGAAATGCCTACAAATGAGAGAATAAATTCAATTACTTCCACTTTATCCTTATGCACAAGCTCTCTCTTGCAAATACGATGAAACACTCATTTCTTACAGCCTAGTGTCTGACATCTAGGACAACTCTTTACTCTTAGTACTTTGATCACTATATTCCTTAACATCCCAAATTTTGGAAGAATTTCAATGAAGTATTTTTTTTTAATTCCTGCTAAATTTTAAAAATATATTAAACATATATTTATCTCTTTTTTCTTCTGTTAATCATATGCCATGCCTAACCATTCAGTAAAGTAGTTTTAAAATCCTGACTTTGGAGTGCTTTATTTTTGCTGAAACCTGAACCTTTTTTCTGAACCTTGATCTATCTTGGCTTGTAGCTCCTGCTTATGGGATTGATTGACTACTCAAGCAGAAAAAAAATGAAGGTCTAAAACCATTAGTAGCAGTTTATTTGTAAAATACCCATTAGGAATACACATGTTCCTTGGGTCCTGGAAGAAATCTAATGGATTATCTGACCTTAGCCATGAAGTTAGAACAGGTGAACCACTTGATCTTAAGCTGTGTGAAGTTGTGTAGCAGTGCATCCAAATTGTAATGTAACAGAGGTTCAATCATTTCTTCTCAATAGCAAAATTCTGTTTATCTTTCTCATTCAGACAATTAACATACCCACTAACTTAAATAAAATCATCTAATACGGATTCTTCATTGCAAAAATTGAAACTCATGTGAAAAAGAATCACAGTTAATAGTGTGATTAGAATCTTACTTAATCAGTTTTATCTGGCATTGCTGTGAAACATCAACACATGGTTTTCTTCTAAATGCATTGCTACATACTTTATTGTAATAAATGTCAAGTGAAATTATTACTGTTATCTTACACGAAAGCATACAGACACATGCTTTGTGCCCTGAAGGACTTACATGTGAGACAGAAAATTGTATACGTAAAAACCAGCAAAGATTGATAAAAATATAGAGCTCCAGTATAGAACAATGAATGAAAGTTTCTTTATCTGCCCAAAGTGATGACTGCTGGTCATTATTGCTTGTTGATTCTTTGATTTTGAGGAAATTACTTACAGCATCTTCAATTCATTGCAGACTGACACACAGGCTGAGGTACAGTCATTTTTTGTGTAAGCATATATCTTTTAGATTCTCATGGGAGTTTCCTCTTTCCCTGTTGTAAACAGAAAAACAAATGCACCATTCATATGTCCAGACAGATTAAAAATAGTCAGTAGTAGCTAAAATATCAGTTCATAATTTTTAACCTACTGAATAGAAAATGAAACATTGCACTAAATTTTTTTAATTCATATACCTGATATATATTACACATGATGCTTTGCACTGCATGGTGTCCTCACAGCAGGGCAAGTAAAAAAAATAGATTTATGATTAATATAATAAATCCCTTCTCAATTACAATCAAGGGTGTATGGAATAAGAATTTGCTTTGCATTGTTGCCAAAGGTAAAATAAATCCTTGATAAAATTGGTAATTGCCCAATAATGATCTGGCCACAGCCAAAAGGTAATGAATCTGCAGGTTCACCTTTATTCTTACAAGAATAATTGTCCAGAAATTATAAAGTGTGATGCAAGACATTCCTTTCTCAAGAGATAACATAGCAGTGGAATCATCAATTAAGCTTAGGGTTTCAAATCACTGTTTTAATACACATTTCGGATAAAGCTCTCTCTGAATATTAACACAAACTAAGTCAACATTAACAGATATTTTTACAGTTATGGAGTCAGTGCTGTGAATACTGCAGTATAATTAACTAAATACACAACACTGCCAGAGTGATGTCACTTACAAATGTTGCTTGCATTTTCACTTTTGCTTCAATAGTTCACCTGAACAGAAAACTAAGAAAATCTTGAAATTCAAATATACATTTGCATTTAATTTGATGGATAATCCTGTTGTAACTTCCATTTTGTTGTTATGTAATGACAAAACATTTTTAAAAATGAAACCAGAAGTCATTTCCATTTTAATGAATTTTTATTTGCAATTCATAAAGTAGCACATGAAAGTAAAGGCCTGTGAAAAATTAGCCTCACTTAAGTCCTAGACAGAAGCTGGAAAGAAGATATAGAGTAAGTTTTGCTCAAGAAAGGAGGAAAAAATCAATTCTCTAAAATTCTACTAAATTCCATATGTTAAACAAAAAGTTGGTTAAAATCAATTTATTGAATATATTATGATAATACAGAAAATTTTCAAGGGATAAGCACTGAAAATCTTGAATATTGACTGAAAAAGAATTACCCATCTGAGACAGCTCTATGCAGCTTTCTGTGGAGACACCTCCCTAAGCATGGACTCATCAAGTGGTGGTTACAATCTCTCCATGGAGGAGATGAACAGGGGTGCTTTCCAGGCTGGCACTGATTTGGCCAACAACACTGTTGGCCAAAGCTCAGTCCTCTCAGCAGTGAAAAATCTATTTTGTTTTCTGAAATGAAGGAAAAGATAAGAGTAAACAGAAAGTCTTTTGAAGGTACTGGCCAAAATCACTGGGTTACTTCACGTCCCTCAAGATTAATATAAAATTGGTGACATCCTCCCCCACTGCTACTATGCCTCCATAACAGCCCTATGAATCTACAAAATGGGGACTGTATAAAAATACATTGTTCAGAAAAAAAAAAAAAAAAAAAAAGAACACTAAGAAGCTGTAAGTAGGTATGAACTGGTCTTGTTGAAAAGATGTGTGCATTATTTCTGCTATTAAGAAATTTCATTGTATCTCAAGTTATTTATTTTTATTTTCAAGCTATTTATTATAACTTAGAAGTCCACAAATAAGACTAAAGGTCTTTTTACATGGTGACACATTTATCACATTTACTAAACAAAGAACTAGTTTCCACTCATTTTGATATGGTATAATTAAACATAAACAGGATTTGGCAAGATTCCTCACCTAATGGTTTCAACTGGTGCTTCAAATTAATGTAACTCTGGAGTTTACATCCCTATCGGTGTATTAATATTTCTAGTGATGGGACAGGGTTATTCCATATTCCCTATGTAATCAACTCCCAGTGAAGCCACAAAAGCTCACTCTTTCTAAGAGCAGTGGGAAAGAGCCAAGTGCCAGAACAAGCCCAGAACTAAATCCACATATTTTATCTGTTACTTGAGTGCAGTAGCACTGGAAGAGAAATGGGAATCTTAATAGTCGGGAGTGCTACATGAAGCTTTGAAAACTTTCTACTTTTTTCAAGAATGACACAAGAGAAAATTCAAATTCTACCTAGTTCTATGTCATTTTATAATAAAACCATATGTTTTCTAGAAGCAGTCTTTGCAGTGTTGACAGAAGAATAACACCACTAAGTGTGCAGATGCTGACACTAGGGAAGATTCAAAGCTGAATGATATCAATGAGCCCTACAGGGCCTTCCAGTTACGCTGCAAGTAAACCTAAATTGATTGATGTTATTAGTCTTCTTCCAGCAGTTTGTACACAGGAAAATGTTTACTTAGAAAATTTCAATAACAATATTATTAATGGTCTTGAAAATTATGTAATTATGCAATTGCTCCCATATTTATACAGTATATAAAATCTATTAAAATACTACTGAAATTATACTAAAGTGAGGGCTCTAAGGGGACTCTTCTGAACCTTAAAAAGGAAGTATCACTTTTTACAGGAGAAAACTAATCTTATACCCTTGCATATGTACAGAATTTCAGTCACAGTCATTGTTTTAAAAACACAGTATAGCTAAACATACAGTGGACATGTTTAAGTTACAATTCTTCTCTTTCCAGATTTTGATCATGAATTAATTCTCATGTGGGTACACCCATTCTTCCACAGAATAAAAAATGTTTTCTAAAATCTTTGCCATTTTTACCATTATGCTGCTTTTATATATACATAAGTAACAGAAAAGTAGCAATCTAATGAAGCACAAACTTGAAACAGGGACAAAGAAAACAAACATATGGAAGAGAAAACAAGTTGAAAGTGTGAACCTGATTGAAGTCAGTGAATGAAAGTCTTATTCTGATATAAAATAACTGTATTAGAGTGCAGGGATGTCTATATAACAGGTCCAAATATCATAATAAGGGAGAAATTAATATCTTAGTCCTAAATGGAATTTTATCTGTAACTAAAAGAAAGTGAAAAGTCTCTCTGCATTCACAGGAAAGGGTACCTTTGGTGCTCAGACAAAAATATTTTTCCCAATTTTTTGTACCTAAATAATTCATTTCCCAGTGTGGCCTGCACAATTAATTCCACCTTTAAAACTACACGCAAAATTACTTTTGGTACAACCTGCTTTACATGACTGGCTAGAACTGCATATCTAAAAAAATTAAAAGTGTGTTCAATTATAACACCAGCTGTTATGTGTCCTCTCTGTGCATGCACACACACAGATACATACACAGCAGACACACAAATTACTCAAGTTGAAAAGAGCAAATAAGAGCTGTTTGGCAAAAGTCAGCATGATGATTAGTAGTGATATAAAGTGTAGCTTCTTATGAAATACTTACATACAGAACCTTGCCAGTAAAATGTAAGGAGATCATGTACAGCTGGGAAAACACAGGATATGTTGGAACCTTTGCCATGTTTTTATTCTTTGCTTGCAAAGATTAAATTAAAATGTATAGAAATATTTCCACAATATTTTAAAGTTATAAGAAATCTTTTAAGTATTTAAGAAATACAAATATCCTAGCTAATAAATACAACATTTTCAGTTTCCAATGCCATTACCTGAATTAATTTACCAGGCACACCTGGAATCTTGAGTATATGCTTGTATTTCATATTCAAAATTAACTTAAAAGAACAACTTTAGTGTCAGAACACACATTTACAATTAGTTTCATATTTCACCAGTCCAGCTGAAAAATTCATCCAAGTTGTAAAAGGTAGACAGCTTCCTTTCCCTGCTCAATCTTCCCTCCTACTTGAACTATTTAGAAAAGTCACTTCTTAAGGCAAACGAGCTCAGATTATGATTTCTTCTCAATTTTAGTTGTCTGGAAGAGTACATGCAGTCTTTCCTTCAGAGCAAGTTCGCAGCTAACCTACTGTTGTCATAGATCCATCTTGCATGGGTTCCAGCATTGAATTTCATAGCTGTGAAAAAATTCTCTACTTTGACCCAGGCTCCACTTTGACACAATACAGACAAGAAGTTGCTGCTGAGTAACACAGCCTGCCTTAGTGCTTACCTTCAAAGTCCATAGGTGAGGGTGAAAGCCTTTTGAATTACTTGAAAAAACTTGATAAGTTCTGGAGCTTGTTCTAAAATCTTCAATACAATCACACAGGTGCTGTATTCAGTTTTTGACACTTCTGTACAGAAAAAAATGTCAATTAACCAGAGTTATCATAGCAGAAAGCAACTGAGGTGGCTGGGGTTAAGGCACTTGTCCTGTGAGGAGAGGCAGGAGAACCAGCCCTGGTTCGGTTTGGAGAAGGGGCAGCTCCGGGAGCACCTAAAAGCAGCCCCCAGGGCACACAATGCTTGGCTGAGGAGCTGGAGCTGGGCTTTCCTCAGCAGGGCACAAAGGGACGGTGGGGACATGAGAAGTAGGGATTTGCTGTAATAAATATTTTCCTTAGACTATGTTAATATTGAAAAAATTTTTAAGTACTGGTTTGAACTAATTTTACTTCAGAAATATTTTTGTGACTTCTAAGAACCGTGAAAATAATTAATATAATCCTCTAGATTCTGATTTATGAAAGATTATTGACCATTAGACACTAAAAGTGTATGTAATGTTTTAAAATATGCACTTGTACATTTCATCACAGAGAAAGCAAAGCTTTCTAGGGCATATATACAATGACAGAATCCCTACTTGTTAGCTAACTGAAAATATTAGAACATAAAACTAAAATATAACAAAAATAATATGAAAAAAATTAATAGAATAGAATACTTTTCATTGGAACAGACCTACAGTAATCATGTAGTTCAACTGTCTGGTCAATTCAAGGCTGAAAACATTAAATCATGGTATTAAGGACATTGTCTAAATGCATCTTTGATAAAAAACAATTAGCAGTTTAAATTTGGGATGACTTTTAAGACAAATATCAAGAAAAACTTAATGGAAGAAAGATAATTTGGGCTGGACAAAGACAGAGTATATCTCCACTGACATCACTAGAAAATTGCTTCTGAATCCAGTTAAGGCAGATTCATTTCTCTGGACAGGAGATGGCTGGGATCCTTCCACTTAAGATTTTAAACCCCATACCAGAAAAGTTTTTAGTTTTGTGCCTGTACCTCACACATTGGGGAATTTGAAATTAGAAAAATAAATCCTATGGTAACATGTGTTTGGGAGGTAAACAGACTCTTCTAAAAAAAGTTCATGGAAAATAAGGCAGACAAAAAAAATGGACAGATATTTTTCATGGAATCCATTTATATAAAAAAAGCAAAATAACTTCACAATTTTGTCCTTCAAATCTGATAGGGTTTGCTACCACTAGCTTGACTTTCCAGAAATCTAACAATATTTATCTACAAGATTCCTAAAAAAATACTGATGTCTGTAACTTAAAGTATTGCCCTCTACCCTTGCAAGCATAAGATTCAGACTCCTCTACTAAGTAGTCTTTTGACTGGTTCTAATAGCTTGTGCACATACCGCAGAAATCTCTTGCAATAAAAGATATTGTATTCACTGCATGTGACTGCTGTAGATTCAATCACAAGCCCATTTACAAATGTCTTCTCTGAGCAGCTGTAAAATTAGGTCAGCCGAGCACTCACGACAAGCTACATCAGTCACGCAGAACTTCAGCTGCCTCTTGCCACAAATCTGATTTACTCGGCTTCTTCATGTAGAAGCAGCATTTGATAAATAAGAGGTTTGGTGTTAACACGGCTTAAAATAGCCAGCCATAATTAATGCCAGTGTGTCATTAAAAACACAGTTACTGATTACTCTTAAAAGTAGTGCTTTTAATACACTTAATCAAGATAAGGCCCATTAAAAGTATCAGGATTTTCCCTCACTACTTTGGTTCAGCAGCAGACACTGCTAACTTGGAAGATTGTTTTCTTTTCAAACCATTGAAGTGTTAAGCAAAAGACCTCTGGGTTTGATGACTGTGGCTGAAGCAATCAAAATTATAAATACGCACATTATCTGACCATGTTTACAAATGACTGCAGTGGTCTTTTTTAACACTGAGAGGCCACCATGTGTTGCAGTCACTGTTTGTGAATCTGTCTCCCTGATTAGTCAGTGCTCTCTGTAATAACCCTGGTAGCACTGAACATATGTCGTGGGAAAATCCTGTCAAGCAAAAAGCTAAGCTAATCTCATCTATCTTTGTCACTTTTAATACATACGCTTACTTTTTCAGCTTCTCTTTTTTTTTTTTTTTTTTTTTAACAGGACAGTGGTAGATATAAAACATGGTACTTCTTCAAGCATTTTTTACACCTGAATAAAATATTGTTTTGAACTTAAAATGACATTAATTAAATCATTATAAAATGACCAGTCTTGTTGCCCAATTTAAATTCAAGGCATAAGCTAGGACCGATAATCATTAACCATACTTAATTAAACAAGGCACATGTAACTGAGACACTGAGCTAGAAAGCAAAATGTGGTTTGCTATATATACCAATATTGCGTAAGTATATATCAAAGGATTTGTTGAAATTTACTATATCATGTCAGAAATTAAATGTTTGCATCTGAAAACTAGTTTGTTTGTCTTTTCTTTTAATGCTGCAAACCTCAGAGAACCTTCAATGATTCAGTTATTGCTGATATATGTGTAACCTGGAAATCAGATGCCGAGATAGCCAGAATGGAGACTTGTAATAAAATGCTGACGCTTTTTTTATTTTTTTGCATAGCTGTAGCATCTCATATATAATTTATATTTTACATAGAAAACTTAAATTTTTTAAGGTCAATAACATTTTTTACACAGAAAACATTTTTCAGTAGTGCCTTTGTTGAAACATTGTCATAAACAATGCCACATCTGCTGACTTTCTAATAAGCAAAAAGGACGATTATACAGTAATGCTTTGAATGCACAAGTTCATTCATGTGTAACAGCCACTGCCATGTCATACTGAATCATCTGGTAGGGTCAACATTCTTCTAAATTAATTACAGCCATTTAGCAATAACAATAAGTGTAGTAGCCTACAATGTACTATGCTGTGTCTGTGCTGCCTGCATGGAAATGTTGCCGTTTCGGATGGCTGTTATGCAATAAATTTCTAAACACACAGCTTACACTTTACTCCCCTCTTATTATTCAAGTCATGCTTGCAATTCATGAGAGACTGAGCTAAGACCAACAGACCCAAACTCAACACTGATTTTATAATGCAGCTCAAGCCAAATGTCAATAATGAGTGTACAAGGAAAAAATCTAACATCCTCTGCTCCTCTAGTGCTGATAAATTCTATAAGCAACTAAAAGTACAACAGATGTTATATGTGATTAGAGTGCTTGCTCACTGCTAATGTTTGTCAGTAAAGCAAATCTTATGAAAAGTTAAGATACAAAACAAGTGCCGGGAATTGCTCATCTGTAAATCACTCTCCCCTCCCCCCAACACCAGAGAGATCACATTTGATAGAGTTCCTTCCTTGTTTTACACTGGAAGTAAGAGGGGCTTGAATAGGAGTCTATCACTTAAATTATTCAAAATTATTATTAAAATAATTAAAATAGGCTTCTTTAGTGAGCAAAACTGAAATTGAAAAGTAAGACTAGGTCAAGATTTTTCAGAAAACATTCTAAGTATGCTGTCAGACAAACAAAAATATATATTCTTAGAACCATCTGGACAGGGTCCTGTGCAGCGTTCTCTAGGATGATCCTGCTTGAGCAGGGAGCTTGGGCCAGATGACACACTGTGCTTCCTGCAAAAATAACCATTCTGTGACTCTGTGATTCTGTGAAATCCTGCTTAGAATTTGAATAAAATTACTCAAACCGGAATCATCGCTTAATTTCTGATATTGTAAAGGCTAGAACTTGGTGAATGTCTTAGCATGCAGCATTACTCCTCAGAACTCTTTTGAAGATGCCATGCCCTAAGCCTCAGTTGTGCCAGAGTATCCGTGCAGCATTTTGGTGTCATCTCACATCTTGAGTATAGACTGGAATCCACAGTTCATACTGGAGATGACTTGCATGCAGTAGCTGCAGAAAAGTTGAATCATTCAGTGATCACAGACTACCCAGGCACACAGAGTTTAAGAAAATATGGGATTTTCATGTAAATAATGCCTGAGCGAAAACTGAATCTGTGTTCACAAAGCCCACTCTATCTTTTGTCCAGTAGTATATTTATACACATTTGTGTTTATGTCTGACAGCTTTCAAATAACCTCACATTTTTCCAGCCACTACCCCATTGTATAAAATAGGTTTCACAGCTTTTTAGTTTTCTCCAGATGAAGGTAATTAGATGGGAATTATTCACAAGTATATTTATGTTATTCTGTTAATCTACTCCACTATGACAAAACCAAAATTCTTCCTCTATGCAGACAAGGACATAAACAGCCCATTAAAAAAACAAACAAACCAAAAACTACATGAGAATCAAGCAGGAAAATTGGAAATTCTGCAATATAATTAAGACCCATTTTATATTTTTAGTCATATTTTTAGTTGTATCTTTATACATACAGAAACTAAGTAACTGAAGCCCACTGCAAGAAAGTACAAGGACAGCATAAAATTAGGTTTAAACAACCTTACACAGTGTAGACTGAGCCAAAGACACATGTTTTGTAAATATTTTTGCAAAAAGGCAGAATTTGACTGTTACAGTAATTTATTATTCATTATGGAAAAATTGTCTGTGATGAATGTCACATAAAGCAAACTGAATGCTCTTTAGGGGAGGATCCTCAGCCTAAATAATTGCTTAGAAAACTGTTTCCACAAAAACATTCTTGCTACCTACCATCAACTTTAGTGGCATATCTCAATCTGATTCCACACAAACACACTGAAAGGTCTCCCATGCATTAGCAATCTGTCAAAAATATAATTATTATTTTCAGAAATACATTTTATATGTCCATGTAGGTGCATCTCAAAATTTTATTTTAACTTTAATGCCTACAACTAGTGATTCCTACCTGCTTGTCAAGGTCGTCGGATTGATCACTCGTACCTAAAAAATCATTCTGACATTACTACGTGCCTCAATCCTCCATTAAACTTTTTAGAGAAAATCAGAACTTTATTCTAAAAAGAGATGCAATTGGATAAAAATGTAATTGTTTCAACTAGCTTATTTTAGAAAAACCTGTGAAACAATTCAGTTATTCCCTATATTATTTTGGAGTTACACATCATTTTAAACTCTAGCATCACAATTTCTTGTCACTATCACAAGATTACAGCGATTCTCTGTTCATGTAGAGGTGGGATTATAGTTCTCACAATTGCTCTATTCAGCCATGTATTAAGTAACCCAAAATGCCTTACAAAAATGTAGTCCAATCTAAAAATCAAAATATATTATTCTAATGTGAGAAACCTCTTGAAATGTTCAGAGATCATCCACTATTCATGCGTGCTTTCCCCATGGGGAGGTCTAAAATGAATGCCAGTTAGAAATGGAATGAAGATTCATTCATTTGTGATCCAATGACTAAAGTACTTTGTAGAAGGACAATTTTAAGTATGAATCATCAATATTTTTAAAAGTGCACATTATAAATGCCCCATTAGCCGATTTAATTACACTTAATTTATTTCATAGATTGACATTTTTTTCAATGTCTCATTCTGTCATAGATTGTGACTTAAGGAAGTAATACAGTACCTCTAAGGCCTTTGTACACTAAAGCCACTTTTTCCCTCATAAATGCCGTAGCTTCTCTCATCCTCACTGAGAGATGGTGTTCAGTTTCATCACCATAGAAGAAAAGGTTGGTAGTGCCTGCTTTTGGCTGCCCTTAATGCCACAACTCTCTTAAAAAACATTTAATTTCAAGATGAATAATCTACTTTTATTCAATTAAAGGTAACTGTTCAGACTTTTCATAAAAAATTTTAGGCAAGCCTTCCAATATGACATTACATAAATTGTTCATGTTATCTTTGGAAACCTTAGTTGCATACCTAATTTCAAATCACTGACATTTTTTTAAATAAAGGTTTTCTTTAAAGAGCAGAATGCCTATTTCTCAGAAAGCCTTTTTGCAATTAAACTTTCTAAATAAATAAGAAATGTCTTCTAGTAGATAAGCATCATTTTTACTCTAATGTCTTGTAACTGCGTTTAGAAGGATTTTTACTATGAGAGGAGTTCATAGGAGAAGATATTACGATCTAGCAGCTGCATGCAAAGTGGAGACAAGGAAAAAGAAATTTTCAGCTTTATTCTGGGAAAGGAAAATTGATAACAGAGGGAATAGCTTTGATTCTTCAAATAATGCTATATTTCCTTGCCCCTGCCTCCACCCCAATGTCTGCTGCATTTTGGCTTTAACAAACACCTCTATAGCTTTGCACATCATACACATCCTTGTTGAGGGCCGTGTCAGACCAGAGCACTTCTTTTCAGGCTGAAAGGGTGCTAAACTCGATTCATACAAACCACGAGCTTCCTAAAACTTTCTCTCAGGCTCCAAATCCACAAGCCACCACTTATAGCCCAACAATATCTCACAAGGAGAAGGAAAATACTTTTCTTAACCCAGCTTCTCCTAGTTTTCTCCCACCCTCATACATCAAGTGTGCATGATGACCTTCACTCACCTTCACTCATTTCATTCCTTTTCCCCAAGCATTACATACAAGTTGACAATTCACCACAGCATCAAAAGGAAAAGAATTAATTGGGTTTTTTTGTTAGATTGGACAGTCAAAAGAGATGCTAATAGGAGGACAGAAGACAATTTGATACCTGTTACACATGGTATATATAGTTTTTACTCAAATGGCATGTTTCACACTTGTAAAAATTATATTTCTGGGTGTTTTCCTTTTTTTTACAAAGTTTGAAAAGGTTTCATGTGAATATTTTGAAAGTTATCCTAAGTCAGACTGAAGATATTTAATGTAGCGTTTAAAATAACTGTCCAATAAATAGAAATTCAAAATATGCTCATATTTTTATACACGTTTTCAAACGACCAGCAATAGATGCACCCAGGCAGTAAAAATGCTTCATTATTGGCAATGGAAAATTTAACACACAGCTGCCAGTGTAGTAAACACACTTCTTTTCCTTGCCCTCCACTTCCATTTAACAACTCAAACATTCCCCCTCTTATACTGGTCCTTTACAACAGGCAGCAAGACAGAATAAATCCTCTCATTTAAACCACCTTTATTCTTTTGATTTCAAAGTACTCTTCAAAGTACTTGCCTGACTCACCAATGCATTTAAGCTCAGATCAGTTACTCTGCCTGGGGGTTCAGAAGGAAGTGTTGGCAAGTAAGAAAACACAGTAGGAAATGCCTTTGCTAAGGAGTAAACCTTTGAAGTTTCTGATACACCGTTGCTTTCAGTTGTCCTTTCTTATCACACTCCCCTTATAAAGAACTTTCTTGCTCTCGACACTTTCCAGACTCCAATGTCTCGGCTATCCGAATAGTCTAAAATAGTTTTAAAAGTCATAAGGAGTGTACTGAGCACAAATTGATTTGTAGATAGTGATGTTTATTTTATATATTTTACATTTATATAAGCAATATGCATTTAAAATATGTGCTAGTATTTTTGCTACCCTAGATTCTACCAAAATACAAGGGAAAATCAGACAGTGTATGAGTCCCTGGTGCATACAATGGAGTTATCTTCATTGCCACTATAATAAGAAGTGATTGGTCTGTTGCATGTATCTGTGATTTTTACCCAGATTCTGCTTTTTTCCCTTCCTCTCTCATTCCAAGAAAACTTCTCCTGTTCCCCAGTAAGCTGGATACAATTTGAATTTAAGTTATCTCAAATCTCACCCTGAACAAAGAAACACAAACCAGATTTCCCACAGAATATTTTATCAGGGAGAAGATTCTTGTGAAGTGAAAGTCAGTGAACATAATGGTCAGAGTCTAACAGAGGAGAAATTTCCACTGGCAGTAGGCTTATAAAATTAATTAGACCTTGACTATTTTATCCTCTGCAGTCTACATAAAAAGAGTATGGATGTTTTCATAGAGTCTGTTATAGCATCCTAGATAGAAGAATTTCTTTCCTTTCTTTCCCTGCATCAGATGCATCTTCATTAAACAGTGTTCTTTTCTGAACATGTTATTACTTTTTCAGTCATGACAGAAACAGAGGCTATGCTGTAAAGCTCTATTTTGTGTTTAACAAACCGTATAACCAGACCTGTTGTGTGTTTCTCTGTCTTTGAATCTATTCATGTGGAGGCATTCTTGAATTTAAAATTAGAGTTGGAGAGGCATCTTTTTACTTTTGTTAAAGGCTGTCTTTTCCTTTGGCTTTTTTCACACCCTGTTTTAACACGGTATTAATTCCCAATGGAGAATTCAGCCACACACAGCAGAGATTAGATTGCAAAACCTAAAATAAACCCAAAAAATGCACTCAAAAAATTCAGGCTAAGTGGTCACCCAAGGAAGACATTAGATTGTGGTTTGATGTGGTTGTGTCACAAGCAACTGGTGAGGAAAAGCTCAGGAATGCCATTAAACACAAATCAAATTTCAAAATTGCTACCTTTGTTTGCTATAAGTACTTGTATTCACTAAAAGATTCCCAGATGATGTTAATAACATTCCTGAAAGTTTAGTAGAAGCAATGGTTCATTCCCTTGTCCATTACAAAAAAAAAAAACAAACCTCAAACCAACAAACAAACAAACAGAAAACAAAAAAACAAAACCAAAAAAACTCAAAAAACAAAACAAAACAAAACAAAACAAAACAAAACAAAAAAACAACAAAAAAAACCCACTAATGAGATTGCAAAAACATTTTCCTTTACTTTTACAGGGAAAGAGCATCTCTCCTCCTAAGACAGGCTGACAGAATTTGGGCTACTTAAACCTGGAGAAAAGTTTCCTGGCAGATCATTTAGCACCTCCCAGTACCTGAAGGGTGCTTACATGAAGGCTGGAGAGGGACTTTTTACAGGAGCATGTAGTGTCATGATGACGGGGAAAGCTGAAAGCTGTAGGTGAGATATAAAGAAGACATTTTTTTACTGAAGATTTTTTTACTGTGAGAGTGTTAAGGCTCTGGAACATGTTGTGCAGAGAAGCTGTGGATGCCCCATGCCTGGAAGTGTCCAGGTTGGACGGGGCTGTGAGCATCCTGGTCCAGCAAGAGGTGGCCGTAGCAGGACAGTGGAAACACAGCAGGTGATCTTTAAGGTCCCTTCCAACCCAAGCTGCTCTATGAATCAGTGATTTACAGCACAAGAGCAAATAGGAAACTCCAGGTTTCAATGCCCATTCTTAAATGTTATTACAAAATTCTTCATCAGCCTGTTTGAAATCCTAGGAAAACAACCTACCAGTTTAGCCCTATGGCAAGAGGAGCTAGAAAGATTAGGGAAATTTCATTTCTTTCCTGTAGTTGAAGAGAGCTGTTGAAAGATAAAGAATATCCTAAGAGCTTAACTGTAACAGCTTTAGATTGGCATCACAACATCATATTCTGTCACATAACTTTCCCCTTGCTTAAAACCAGATATAATGTTATATTGACTGATTTAACCGTAACTATTTAAAGTGTTTTTAACATTTTTGCATGCAGTTAAATCAGATTAAGAAATGTGAACTATAAAAAGCACTAAAATGTGTAAAGAGAACTGTGATGCTTAAATATTGAATAACTTATATATACTACAGAAAGAGAAAAAATAAAAAAATATGTCGGCTTTCTTTTTGTTCCAGATATCTATTCCAGCTAAATAAAAATAAAATAAATCTTTACTGTTGTTTCTTGCTTTTGCTCTTTCTGATAAACACCAAAGGAATAATTATGGTCTATGCTTTTGAAAACCTCTCTAATTCAATATTCATTGCACATAAAGGTTACTACAATCGCTCTTGCACTCTTGGCTGATGGTGATTGTAATGAAGTTAGGGTGATCTTGCCAACACACCTGTCAACCTCAAACTCCCAACAAAGACAACAAAACTGCATGGACAAGATAATGCATTAAAACATAATTTTTTACAAAGTCAAGACCAGAGTTAAGAGGCAGATTCTAGAAACTAAATGTTCTTGAAAGTGTATGCATGCAACTAGCTGTTGTTAGTACTGATGTTTGTGCAGCAAGTTATTATGGATTATTTTCCTCAAAATCAAAATAGGGATAATGCAAGAGTCATCTTCCTGTCAACTCAAAACATGGTTTTTCCATCTCTTCCTCAATAAAATAAAATATCCTGTGCATTAAAAATGTTCTGTTTCATCTAAATGGCAAGCAGTTCTGTTGAGTCTTATAATAATTTATACTTTAAAATTAACCATCTTCTCAAAAATATTTCAGGTTTTTTTCCTCCCTTCTACAGTTATTCAACTAACTGTATTCACCTTAATTTAATAACGTTTGCATTTAGTTTCTTTGGTTCCTTTCAATTCATAAAGTCTCATATGAAGGGTTTCATTCAGTCTTTCGAGTCATATTCAGTAGTGATAATTCCAATAGAATTGTATTCTAAAGTACTGAAGGCAGGGAATGAGTTTCCTTGGTGGTTTTTTCCCCATTTTTCTCTTTTCTTCTTGTTAGCGTGATTGTCTGTGTGAAACAGCAGAAAGCTTTTCTGAAAGCCTCCCAGTTTTTGACCTGTCTTGAATCTGTCTCACTTGGCTACAGATGGCCTATCAAATCCATCAAGTCCTGATTGGAATAGATTACTAAATTGTTGGAGCACTGGGATTAGGCCCATCTGTCTGCAGGAAGCTCTGTAATCATGATGAGAGGTTATTGTTGCCTGGGAGATGAAAAGCAGCAAACCATGCTGCACTAAAGGATCAACCAAGGCTTTCCATAAAGTAAAGGAGATGGAAAAGCAATCCTATTATGCTGAATCCTGTGAACACCAGCAGGATGCTGTAAATATTCTTGAAATACTGCTTCAATGGACATACATCTTTTTAGGATGTTCTATGAGAAAGAGAGGTTTAAATACAAGTCAAATTTTTCCCTTTCATTGTAAGAGGATGTCATCACAGTTTAAGAGAGCTGAAAACTTTGCTTTCCAGGCTGAATGCCAGCCTGATTGCTAGTAGTCTCGAACTTGAGCAGCTGGACTAGGATAAAATTAAAGATTAGCCCTGTCCTACCCACCAAAGTCAAGTGTAACTAGACTCTAGAGACATTTGGCAACTGAATTGACCATATTTAATTAATTTCCTAATTTGAAATTTTCTGATTTCTTAAGTTAGATCTCTGAAAATACCAAAAATATAATAGCAGGTAATGCTGAGATTCTCCTGACTTCATTCTGTTGCATTTTTTGGGTTTTCATCTTGTTTCAGCTATTGTTTGAAACAAACCAAAGTTCTTTGAAAGTTTTGCACTGAAAAACTTGAACTGCCCCAAGACTTTCAAACCAAGGAGGTATGAAAATATCTTTAAAAGTTTGTATGGAACATAAGAAACTGTAGTGCAAGTTTCTGCTGTGCCTTCTTCACCAGAGAGTTCTGGAAGGAAAAGTTATGCTCTTGCACTTATCAGAAGGCATTCAGAGCCAGGGCTCATTCTAGGACAAAGCCTTATGGGTGGGTAAGTTTTCAGAGTGGGTTGCCAAAAACATTTTCCTCTTTCCTCTCCCTTACTCTCCACTTCAACAGCCCCACCAGCCAGAGGTACCTGATGACACTCCAACAAAAGCTCTTATGTGATTGTGAAACTTCAATTCTCTCACACATTTAATTTAGAAGTTCAGGGAGAAAAAAAGAAAACAAATAAGAAAAAAAAAAGGTTGCTTTTGGGTTTTTGTCACTTTTAGTTTAGTTAAGCATTTTTTCTTAATTTAGGGAATACTGTTTCCCAAAGAGATAGTGGTTATTCTACCATTCTTTTCAGCAGTACCAGGACTTAATCTCTACATGAAAAGTTACTCTGTTTCTGCTCTAAAATATAATATAGACTCAAATATAACTGTATAATTCTTTTGGGTGACAGTATATATGCCTGTTATAAAGACTGTTGGGTTTTTTTCCTAAGAGAATGAATAAGGTATATGAGATTTTGGGGTTTCTTTAAAATATAAAAGCAAAAGAGCTTTATAAATTTGCCTTTGAGAGTACTTTAACAAAGACTGATTTTATGCCACTGCTTAGGACAAATTGCATCCATAAATTTTAATGATGAATTCTAAGAAAATGTAAAAAGAAAGGAAAACAAAGATACACTTAACCTGTTCATTAAAGTTTTATATAGTTCCTCAGATTCCTCACTCAAAATTTGATCTTAAAATCACATCTGCTATTACTGTTATTTTTCCCTTTCCACAAGTTATCTATTTTTTGAATGCACTTAAAATTTCATGTTTTTATTTTTTTATCAAGCACTCATGTTTGATATGTGTAGATTCAAAATATTAAGTATAAAAAACCTATCCTCTAAGCTTTTAAATCCTCTTTTAAATTTTAAATTAGAACACCATTTCCCCATTTTGGAGTGAGGGATACACAGGGTAAAGAATAACCAATGAACCCTCACTAATGCTCTAGGCAAGAGTGCATTGAGGGGTTGACATAAGCTGTATAAAAGCAGTACTTTAATTGTATCTCTTTTATAATACAAGTAAAAGTTCTTTTTACTGAAAAAAAAATTGTGAGACCCACAGAGAAAAAAAAATTTCAAATACCATGGGCTGCTAAGGAAAATGTTACAAACTTTTGTAAGCAAAGCAGTTTTATTCTTCCTTCTGAATGTGCCTTTTTACTCACGTCACTTATCCTGATGCAGAAAGCATGTAGGATGGTCAGGAGGATGCAGGAAACAAATGTTTTGTTGGGAAATTTTTGAATTAGGAAGTTTAGAAATACTGAAAAGTTTCCTTCTTTTAGGAAAAATGCTTTGCACTTTGACAGTGAGAGGAGGGACCAAGAGGAAGGTAGGGGATAATTCTTGAAACACACAAAAAGGCCGAGGCAGCAGAAAAAATAGGAAGGTCTAGCAGTTAAGCATCCTATTTCTCCAAGTTTTCAAAATGATTGCAGGCCAAGCTTCCAAACAAGAATTACTGCTGCTGGAAATTAGAGTCTGTGAGTAATACTTTTCCTTCTTCACTTAGAGTACAGGAGCAATATACAATTGTCCTCATTGAAGACAGTAAAATCTTATGTGTTTATATGCAATATAAATTTGGACATAAATATTAGAATTTTCTGGATTCCAACAGTAACCTCAGGGTGGGTTCCCAAAGCCACTGCCTCCATTGTGTCCTCAGATCCTACTGCTCCCGTCCACGCACCTTCTGTCAGCCCTGTGGAAAAGGCTATGGACTTCTGCTCCTCAGTCACTTCTGTTACACTGTATTCCGCAGCGCTGAAAATTAGGGATGAGCAAGAATTTCACCCCTTTCTGACTCATCTCCCACATGAAAAGCACAGAGACAACACACCGACAGGCTAGGCAGTGCACAGACCTCCAGCAAGCTTAGCTTCTCCTCAACTAACCAGGCTACAGGATGGTCAAACGCACACTGGCACTTCAGGTTCTTGTGGGCCCCTATGAAGGCTGTACAGGTACTTACAGAAACCCCTTACCAAACTTACAAATTCTATTTTACAAATATGCTCCTATTATCTGATTTAAGTGGATTTTCTTTTTCTGCTACGTCTGTTCTAGCATACCTCTCCAATGTCCTTGGAAAAAACCAATTAAGAAAATGAACATTTTTATATTTTATTTTCTAGTTGATGATATAACAATTTATGATGTTGTTTTGCTTCCAGACTTCAAATTCTAAAATTTTGAAACTGATAGTCAGAACTGTGAACATGTAGCCCTTCTACATTGTGAAAGATTTCTGCCTTATAATACCTAAGGTATTTCTACCTTAGGATATCTGTCATGGCATTATTTTCCCTACTTCATTCAGTTAAAAAATTTTAGACATAGTTTCCTAATGTCATATAGTAGATACACTATAAAACCACCTTATAAATAGTACTCTGCAAGTGTTTGTGATAAGAAGAAAAATGGAAGCAAAATGTCACATCCTAAATGTTTTGCAGAAATCCTTAAATAATACTTTAATGTCTGTGAAAAATCAAATATTGGTATATCCTTTTCTCCTACACGTACTTCTCTCACAGTCTAATAACATGTATTGTACTTTGTCTTCTATGTGTACCTTTCATTTTGTCAGAGACTTTAATCCCCCACTTTTTATAGAAAATGCTATAACCATACAGTAGTAGGTTAGGATTGATTGACAAGTGCATATAACTGTGGCTTCAGTAGTGGAGTATGTTTTACAGTTGCAAAAATGCACAACCTTGAAAATAAAGAAGTGGTGCCCTTTCTCTGGGATAAAAGGATCCTATCAAATTGGTTCATTTCCTTGGCAGAATGAAATAAAAGCCTTCCTTTAACAAAAAACGCTTCCCAAAAGGCTGCTGGAAGAAGTCTCTTTAACTAGAAAACACTGCACCAATTAGAAAATCAAACTAGGTAAAAGCAGAATTTCAGGGAATGTTCCCCTTTTACCCTCATGCTATATTCAGTCATGTATGGAAAAGACAAAAGAGAAAGAAATAACTACATTACATTTTGCCAGTAATTAGAAAAATTAAGATTTTTATGAAACTAATAAGTTGGTGAATGGGAAATGTTGGATACTCCTAATTAAATATTCTACCCCTCAGCCTCTGTTACGGGAATGTTCAGTTCCCATTGCTTTCAGAGACAATAACATTTAAATGTAATCCTGATTCTCTCACTCTGGATCAGTGGCGATTCTGTTTTATTCAAATGCCTTACGGCTGGTGAGGGGCCATAAAGAGAAGAAAGAGATTCAAACGCATGGTACAAGTCCAGGTTTCCGTGGCAGGGGAGGAGCTGTGGTTCAAACACCTTGTTCAGCACTGACACAGACACGTGCAATAGCAGGCTGCTCTCTCTGGTACCTGCTGGCCACTGCTGGCAGGCAGAGGTGCTCCAGCTCAGAGTGTAAATGTGCGAGGGCAACCAGGCATCATGCACAGACATACACCCTGGCTAATCAGGAGTAACAGAATAGATCACACCCGCCAAGGGTTGCACTCCTGGACTTTTGCAAGAAAAAGCACCTGGGAATGTAGAACTAAGAACATTCCCTGTCTCCAAGTGGGCAAGGGAATTGTTCTTATTACCTCACCAGTACTGGCACCATCTACCGCTTCTTCTCAGTCACTTATAAAGCTCCTCAACCTCCCTCTCTTTAGGAACTTATATTAAGAAGAATCGTTCCTTGTGTGTAGGGAATTGCTGAACCATTTTCCTGAGAGGAAGTTTCAACCCATTAGTGACGTTAATGGCAAAAAATTACAGAAATCATATTTGTGGGAATAGAGTTGTTGCTACATATGAGATAGATCTGGTTTTGTCCTGGTTTTAATATTTGATCAGAGACACATCACAAATCTCTAGATATGGGTGTTTTCAGAACTTTGAGGCAGAGCCAACACCATGCCAGGTGCAGAACTTCTGGGGCTCAGCCTGCTGTCAGTGCAAAAGGGATTCACCACGTGCCCCACCATCCTGCCTGGCTGGCTGCTCCTGAGCTCTCCTTCTCAGACATCAGTGCTCCCCAGGGCACCCCTCACACAACAAAACCATGTGCTGACCAAGAGGGCTCTCTGCAGTGTACGAGTCCTTCCATTGTCTCCAAAGGAAAGAATGAATCAGCATCCATATAGACATGAATGCATGGAAGATGGACATATGGACAAACTGAAAAAACTGCTGGGCCAGCAACTAAAATGGAATATAGTTTCCTTACAATGAAGGCTCATTACATACATTCATTTTAGTAATAATTTTTCAATTAGTGCTTTCCTTAAATAACAAAATTATTTTATTATTACTTAAATGAAATTTATATGTGTAAACAAGAGTAGTTTTTTTGAAATGTTGTTTAACCTTTTAGCTTTTCCACAGTTATCAGCGTATCAGGTGGGAGAAACTACATGCCTAGACTACGTAGTGTGGTTTCAGCCACAATGGCTGAGTAGAAAATAAGTTTGTGACATGTAAGGAAAAAAATATGGAGGAAAAATTAACCTATAAATAAGCTTAGGGGAAAAATAACAGAAAACAAGCCAATAACAACTATTTTTATAATCATTTTCTATCCACTGGACTAATTCAAAATAACTTCTCTGGATCCAGTGTTTCAAAAGGCATTACACTTCAATGTATTAAAACTCTCACTACATTAAAAATGTGTACATTGTTCAATTGATTCAATTGATGGTTCAATTGATTAGTAAAAGTGTATGCATTAATATTTTAAAATGTTATGTTTCCTACACAAGGTTCCTCTCCAACAGCTGAACAAATTTGTTCACCTCTCCCAAGCTGAACAAATGTGGTTTCAATAATCCACAAGTCCGTATGCATTTAACACAATAACTGTCTTAACACATTTAATTTAGATGCCAAATTTAGTCTCATTTTAAAATGCTGCCTTCAAAACAATACATCCTGACCACTAAAATGTTCTTATTACGAAGATGATTTCTTCTTCCAAACATTCATTGGTAAAACAGATATTAAGGAAAATAGATCAGTCCTTGAGAAGCTAAATCACTGTTAACACACCAGGAGCTTCATTGCATATGGGGATTATTGTAATCATGTTAGCACTTTTTTTAGACACAACAGAATAAATAAATATAATCTTAGTTGAATCATGCTCCTAAATCAATCAATCAATTCAGTTTCTACATCCACTCCTATGAATTTGACAATATTATTTTAATCTTATGACTCAATGGTGAAATTAAGGTGTATTTTTAGTAACATCTCAGAAAACAAAAATGGAGGAGAATTTTTTCTCTAACATTTGGATTGTTACAATTCTGTCTTTTGCATCTATCCTGTTTTCTGCAAGAGACCATTTAAGCTTACATTCTGAAGTCTGTCTAATCATTGTGATTAAAAGTTGGAATAAGTTATGAGCAATAAAAAAGTAAATAATATCCAGTCTAAAAGTAGAACTAATTATAAAGCTGTTGCTTGATTAAGGTGTTTATACTGAAAAGTATTAAAGGGATTAGTCTAAAGCTTTACATACTGCAGCACAGAATTAATATGCAGGATTTAGACACTCAAATTAATTCAGGTGCACCAAACAATTATATGGAGAAGGAATACTCGACCCAGCTAATGGCCACACTGGTCCACCAAGCTAATTTATATTCATGTACTTATTGACCTCTCTGCACACTCAAAAAAGGACAGTTTTAATGCTAATATGTGCTTCCAAGGCTGTCTCCATCTACTGAATCTAATCACAGCCTACTTCAGTGAGAAGACAAGATACCTCCCATGGTTAATATTTTGCTCCAATGAAATGTTTCCTGAAGGACAGAGAGACCTCTCTTAGGTCTCTGTGCACACGGTGGTCTAAATTATGGTCTTGGATGCAACAATAAATTACTCTCAGTGGGAGAATCTTCAGGAGATGCATTTGAGAGGAGGACCCATTACAGAGTATACACACATAATAAAAAATCAAACCAGCTAACAAAAAAAATCCACACACAAAAGCAAACAAATGCACAAAACCCCCAAACAATTAAACAAACAAAATCCACAAAACCCAAACAGGCAAACAAAAACAAACAAACAAACAAACAACCCAAATCAAACCAAGCAACTAAAAAACTCCAACCTGCCTAACAAGGAAAACCCCCTAAAAGCAAAACCCAAAATACATGACAGTACAGGCAACAATGTATGGAGTGCTGTGAAAGGGAGAAAAATAGGAGAAGGAGGTGTAAGAAATATATCTCTGGTGTGCAACTCCTATCTACACACACCACAGCAAATAAAAGCATTAAAATAAAGTAACAGGTGCAAGGATACACTTAGTAACACAGCATTTTCAAAAGTTGAATCATAAATGTGATCAGGCTGCTTTAATAACAACCATCAGATGGATGTGTGACCTTGTGGAAAGATGTTTGCTGAACTCATAAGCAAATAACTGAGCCCTTATTGCTCTAATATCTACTTTTCTGAGAACTTTCTTAACCTTGGAAAGCATCCTCAACCTTCTCTCTAGATTATTCCCCCTTCTCTAATTGTTCTTCTTAAAAAAGGAGGTATTATGACAAAATCAGGGGTTAAACCACTTATTTAAAGTTGTAAGAAATAACCTCACTTTTTAGATTGCTTGTGCAGTAATGAAGTTCTATTTACAGTTCTGTTTTCTATTGTTTGTGCTCTTTTGGATTATTAGTTACCACCAAAGTATAGTCTAAACACTTCAGACTAAGATATTCTTTGCAGAGCAAATCCAGCCTGTTTTGCTTATTATAGTCCTCTGAATCTCTATTTTTCCTGTCCCACACTGAGTCATCAATATTTTTTTTTCTTTTTTTTCTTTTCCTTTTATCAGCAACTTGGCTCCTCACTCTCTGCAAGATTTGGCTTTCCTGCCTCTCATCAGCAGTGTCTTGAAGTCCCTGAAAATATGTGTTAATATTATATAATTCTCATAGTAATGCTCCCAGTCCCCTGGATTATGGTGCTGCATTCAGCTTCATCTATTTAATTCAAAACTGCTGAATATATCACATTCTGCACAGAGCAAAATAAGGCAAATGCTAAAGGTGGCAGCCTTCAGATTATCTTCTATTTACTGACTCATATTGCTAGTAGATATAGGACAAGAACTATATGAAATTCCCTTTGGGAAAATTCTTTCAATTGCCTTTTGCGTTTCCAAGGAGTATCAGCTCTGACAGAGCTTTTAATTGTTCTACTCTTCTGCCTGGGGTATTTTTTAAAATTACTTTTCATTCCTGATGCTATGCTTCCTTTTCCTAGTTTACGCATTCAAAGAAAGGTGTTAAAAGGAAAGGTCACAGAGGACAGCTATCAAAGACACACAGTTATCTCTTGTCCGGACTGAAAGTAGAAGAGATTTTGTTTATAGCTCGAGTGCTCTTGGTACCAAACACGCATCTTGTCACCCCATCAAGTTTCATAGAAGGAAATGTAGAGAGAGCTGGATATTCTTACACTGGAGAAGTCTATCTAATCGCAGTCTTCATCTACCTACAGGGGAATCTACAGAGCCAGGGCCTTCTCTGTCATGCACAGAAAAATAATCAGAGGGGGTGGTGTCAATCTGCAGCAGCAGGAGTTAGTATAAAACCAACTAAAAGAATAAAGTGGGTTTTTCTACCATGACAATAAGTGGAGAATAAACACCTAAACAGGTGGTTTGGAGAAAGCTTAGAGATATACAAACTCATCTGGACATAGCCCTGATCAATCTGGTCTATCCTTGAAAAGGAATTTTGGATCAGTAGACCTCTGGAGACAATTTTTAACTTTAAATTATCCTGTAATAATCTAATAGTTATACTTTTTCCAGATCCAAGATCTTCTATGACCATTATGTAAGTATAGAGACATCAGAAGGGACCTCAAAAGTCATCTTTACCCTTTTCCTACCAATGTCCAGGACCTGCCATAAGTTTTCAGTTTAGATATTTGTCAGATTGATCCCTAAATGTAAAAGGGGGAAACATGTCCCCCTATTCACGTTTATTCATGTTTATTCATATTCATCCATAGATTACACAACCATTTCAGCTACAGACCTCCATGGGTTTTGTGGTTGACTTTTTTTCTCTGAAATGTGATCCATATCCCTTTTCTGCAATCTATCATTGTATTGTCTCACTAGAAAGGCAGAATCAGAATTTTGAGGAAGGAAACTCTTATTGCACAATCCAACACAGGTATACACAGAAATGTACAGAACTACATTAATAAGAATAAAAATCCTAAATTGACCACCTATTCCTTTTACATATCAAAAACCCCACTGAATATTGACCAAAATTCCCATTAAAATATCTCCATTACTTTTTGCTGTTTTTTCTACAGGTACCCTCGATTAAAAGGTATTTTCTTGGAATCCTTTCTGACATAGCTGTGATGACTCTAGACACAAACACATAGCAGAGGAGTTATCATTTTCTAAGATAGGCCACTTTCAGACACTCAAGTCTACACGCATAAATCCATGGGCCTCAAAGTCCTAAGGGAATTGGCTGATTGGAGAGTGCCGAGCCACTCTCCATGATATCCAAAAACTCATGGCAGTCAGGCAAAGTCCCAGCTGGCTGGAAAAAGGGAAATATTTCACCCATTATTAAAAATGGCAGAAAAGAGGACCCTGGGAATTACTGACCTGTCAACCTCACCTCTTGTGTCTGGGAAGATCATGGAGTAGATCCTCCTATGGATGACACATGGAGGATGACAGGGAGGCAATTCAAGACAGCCAGAAGGGTTTCATGAAGTTGCTTAAATTCAGAAACAAGTACTACAAGGAAAAAAATCAAATGTGTGTCAGATGATTTTTGGAGGTAATTTCATCATTTGATTCGTACACAATAATATTGTCTCTTGTCCTGAAGAGACTGCTTTCCTTCTTAGTGGATGTAGCAACCTTTTCCATAAAGTAAATGACATTAGTGAGGCTGGGGCAGTGATATGCAATATCTCTATGCCTTCCTCTACTAGAGATGCAATGTCAAACAAAGCAAAAGTATCTGCTAAATCTATAATGCAGATTTGAGCAATGTAAATTAAAAGTATTCCCCTTCCTCAAATTCTGTTGTCTAAGTGCTAAAAAAAATGTTTAGATGATAAATTGCTTCAAGAATCCAGACAGAATTGCCACAATGCCAGGTGCAGTGCTCACCTCAAGAATTTTTCGTTTCGAGCCTCAAACAGTAGTTGTACAGATTCAGCAAGGATCTGGTAAAAATGAGTCTAGCTTTTTGACAGCAGAGTCCTTGCAGAGGCCAGATACAGCTGAGTTCCCTGATCAGGACGAAAAAATAGTTTGGGGGTTTGATTCACAGGTAGGAATTTGATATAAAGATTTTTCTTGTGTTGCTGTCATCCAACACACCTAAGAAATCTTAAAATGACCTTGAAACATCTACAAACCAGGACACTTTGTTCTGTTGATACATGCTGCATTGCAGTGTGTTGTGACAAATCCTGATAGGACATAGAGATCACAGAACTGTCACTGGTGCCACAGTCTTGTTTTTTTCTATCTATGAAACAAAATGATTCAGTGAACATCCAGATTCCCCAGCACAAACATGTATTCTATTCCCAGAAAATATCTGAAATTTGTTCACTTAATTGAGAGCTGGAAGTTGCACAGGGCCTGACAGCTGGGACTGTTGAGTCTGAGACTGGTGTTAGCTCCACCAATAAGCTCTGAGCAGGGAAACACTATCCCCACCCTCATCCCTTTCTGCCTAGGCAGATCTCTTAGTTATCTGGGATACATTTACTAGGGAAATTCATGGATGGGCCTTTTCAAGGTCAGTGTGCCAGCCCACACAGATTTGGAAAATGCAGAAGAGTTCTTTCTCTAGTTACTCCTAGGAAATGATATGTCATCTGAATAAAACATCTTGATACTTTCAGCTATATGGGCAGTCCAGGGCTTTTCATTTATTGCCTCTTTTTTCCCATCCCATATTTTTTTTTTAATTTGTTTATTCATATGTACACGCATATACATGTATAGAGAATTCTTTATTCCCTAATGTACTCCTGTCAATAGGGTTAGTCAAACATTTATGAGGACAAATTAATTCTTGCTAAATTCCATGTGAATAATGTACTTATATTACTATATTTACATTTTACAAATTGGACAAAAAATGTGAGCAGGGAGGCAATTATTACTGTGTAAGTTCTCATTCTGTATTCAAGTAACTTTGACTTAAAAGAAACCAAGCCCTGGAAGATTTTTTTATTGGAATCGCATTTTTCATCATCATTCTTTCAGTCTCATTTTTGTCAAGGCAGAACAGAACAAATGGCTAATGTAAGGCAAGGCAAAGAACTAAACTATAGGTCTTATCTTATCTCCATAGATTCTGTGCTCCTTGGAAGTCTCATCATTTTGTTAGTTTCCAGCATACAAAATTCATCATATAAGAGATATGTGGATCTAGCTTTCGATTACTCACAGACTAGCTGCGTATCAGATCCTAGAAAGTGCCCTATATTTTGACCATATAGTCCAAATTTTCAACTGAATTTTGACTACATCTCTCCTTTACAGAAGAAACGGATTAAGAACATAACAATGAATACATTTTGCAAAAATGTCATTTTCCCAAACGTTCCAGTGACAGGGTCTGCTGGACAGAGAAAATTGGATGCGATATTTCTGAGGGAAAAAGTCTTAAGCCTCCTTCTAATTTTGGAGGCATATGGATTCTATTCTTGGCTTTATGGAAATCAAAACTACCAAACACAAGCTCCTGGAGCAAAGTACATTAAAAAGTATACCAATTTGACTGGATAAGGTGCTGCTAGAATGGGCAATTTCTTTAAAAATACTTTTAAATCCCTCTTCTCTTTTATTCTCTTCTCTCAATTTTGTTGTCACTGCTTCACATAATAAACTGATTAAAAAATGCCTTACAAGTGCACACCTATTATCTATAATGCACAGTAAGCTTTCTCTAACCATGGTTAACAGGGACCACCTAAGAGAAGTATAAGAGCCAGAATTATTACAAAACAAAACTTCTCCAAAACCCCTTCCAGTTTCCATGATTTTAACTGCAGGACCTCCTGAGCCAAATATCTCATCTCTGTGTTTAACCAAGCACTCTCAATTTTTCCCAATTCATTTTTCAATTGCTTTGAACATCTTCAGGCAATCTTTGTAATCTTTGTAATCTCCAGGCATTCATGTGCTGTGTGGAAAGAATTTTACACATTTACTGAAAAACAATTTCCTTTTTATTTTGAAAATACCGTCTTGCTATTTCATGTGATGCTCCCTTGTTTTCACACCTTGAGAAGAAATAGTAATTCCTCATTCGCTTTTTCCATGCCACTCATGAGTGAATATTATGTTGTAATCTCTCCACTGTCACGCATTCCCTGGGCAGAGATTATTTTTAAACTCAGGAGTTACAGTTCTCATGGGGAAAAAAATTTCATGCCCGTTGCGGATGTAGCAAATATTTACTAAGTACCACTCAAAATCCATGACAGACACTTCCTCATATTTTGGTCTATTTCACTAGAACCTATCCCACTTGCCACACTCTTCACAAGTAGTATAAATTAATTGCAAACAGTTTTTAAAACATTTTTATTTTGCAAATGCAGACAAAGCACACGTAGTGAACTGTAAAAGAGAAGTCGTACCTGGCCCATCATATTTTTACCTGGTCAATCTTTCTCTCAGACTAAGTCATCACCATCATTTGAGGCTAAAGAGCTGACTTTAAGGCACAGATTTGATCCTAGACTTTCTATAACATTATTAACGTAATAAAGGGAGCCAATTTATTTTCAAGGTCATTTTGCATTCACCTGTCCTATAGATAAACAAAAATCACTTGCGTCTATTATTGATTAAGAAAATAGTTGATCATTATACTAATGATTTTTTTCACGTCACTGTTGAATCAGACTTTTTTTTACTTTACAAAGGCCCATAAGGGACACCTATGCTAAAAAATCTGAGACCATAAGAAGTTAACATACACAGGAAAAAGCATGGGTGTTTAAACATGAGCCTTTAAAATTAATTCTACAAGCAGACAGACCAGGGTAAAATAAATCACTATTGTTTTAATTTTTACTAAATTATTCTAGGCAGCATGAATCAAAAACTTGATATTTGTATTTGATTTTCTTTTCAAACGGCATGAATAGCACTGTCTAGACTTACTATACTTTGATTCATAGTTGCTATAGCAACATGTGTAATTTATTAATCTTTGTATGTGAAATATTTCAAAAGGACAGATTACCTTTGTGTCAAAAATGCAGTTAGTTTTAAATATTTCCCTGTGATGAAGCAGACTTCTTATAAAACAGCAAATGTAGTCAGCAAAAATTAGGTCTCCTGAAATGTCTAGTAGGTGCCCCAGAACTGAAAGCCAATCTAAATTAACAGAGGAAATTTATGAAATTCTATATAATATTTTAAATGGCTAAATTTCTTGACTTTATGGGGATGTTTTTCCTAGAAATATTTCTGTTCCACTCTCTTAAGTAACATAAACCTAGACAAAGCAATGGGGTGCAAGAATCACCCAAGAAAAACACATTGCTATGCAATCTTATAGAAGATACCACAATTACATGCATTGAAGAAGAAAAAGTCTCTGCACATGAGGTTGCACCACTGGAGCACTTCCGTTTTCTGTGAAGGAAAAAGGGCTTTCTTAAATAAAGACGGTAGACTTCTGGAAGTTGACATTTTTGCAGTATCCTATGAGGTCACTGTTTAAATCTGCCTGGATATTTCATCTCTAGGCACTGACTTTCCTTTAGCAGACATCCAAAATTCTATAGAGAGCACTGTGTACCAGTGTTTAATAATAGACTGAGTCAACAGGAGACCTTCAAGGACATTAGTACAGTTTGAGACATTTGCACTGATAGGCAACAGGCTGGGGAAATTGTCAAAAATGTATGTTCTGATACATAAATAATTATTTTCTATAAAATTAATTAAGAAATAATGACAATTCCACATTAAGGCGTTGTCAAGAATCACATGATAATAAATAGAAAAAATAAAATAAAATAATCAGGCCACCTTTGCATAATGTTTTGGAGACTTTTTAAGTTAATATTTGTTCGGAATATTAGTAGTTTTACTTTATTAGGAAATGTTTTGTCAGTGAATAAATAAGAAAGATGATAGAGTATCTTAGTAAAATTTGATGATAGTTATAAAGTTTGGTTCCTACTCAGTAACTTAGGAAATTAAAACCACTACATCTAGGATTTTCTCTACTGGGACTTAATCAGGTCCAATATGCAAACTGAGGATTTATAAAGGCTTTTCTGAAAGAAATAGGGATTTGTCAGCTACAATATCTTCCTAGAGTTCTACGGAATCTGTTAAGTCTGCCCAGAAAATAAAATACTGCAGTTATCTCATTTACAATGTTATTGTATATGATTCATGACTATGGCATCAAATCTCAATCCAGGGTCTGTATTTTTTATAAAAAAAATTATATGTCTATGAATTATTTTCTTTCTCTTTTAAGAAAAATAACTAAAAATCTATTTACAGTATTTCAACTTAATGGAAAACTGAACATGTGAAAAGACAAGAGATTGTGTGAAAATGGACAGTATCTTCAGACACCAATGAATATCTGCAATTAAGCTAATGTTTCTCACTTCTAAGTAAGCAATATGAAGCATGAAATACATTCAGCAAGTCTGGAGTTATGTGGATATTGAGAGATTCTGATGGAGGCAAGTATAAACGGAGAAGATTTTTGTGAGAAATGGAACACTACACTCTGAAAACACTCCAAAAACCACTCCCACAACCTGTTGTCTTTAGCGTAGAAATCGGGTTACAAATTTATTAAATGTCTACAAATTGAAAAAAATAAGGTGTTTTCTGACCAAAACACATTGTGAAATTCCCTCCTTTTTTTTGGTTTGGTGGTGGGGGGGAAGTATCAAAATCTTGAATTTTACCACTACAGGTAATCTCTAATTTAAATTATACTTCCTTGTCATTTTTCTGTCCTTTTGATTTACCAGTTTTGTGCTTGTATTTCCTTCCAATTCATCGCCAAACAACATGCATAACCACAGAGAATCAGAGTTGATTCTGGAGATGCGATACTGTTTCTAAGCCTTTCCCAAGCATAGAGAGAGAGCATGGAAGAATATGCTGCATATAAGAGCATAGAAGAGGATGCTGCCCATCCCATCAGGAATGAACACATACAGTTCATGCACAGCCTGGCCCTATAGATATCACAATGCTTGTCTTTAAAATGGTGTGCAAAAAATAGTGGTATGTATGGATTTCCTCAGTAATAAAACACATTCCACTTCTGCTTCTCTGGCGCAGAGATTTATGGAAAACCTCCTAATAGCATGTAGTCCGCTATTATCAGCTACATTGAACAGAAATACATGTGTATTTATGTAATAAATGTAATAGGTTACATTGCACATAAATACATAACACACTCTAGCGACTTTCTGTCATGGAGTGACTGCATCAGAATCCCAGGGAACAATCAGACATATCATCTATCTGTGTTTCTGCAAGGCCTTTCACAATGCTCACCCACAATGTTCTTCCTGATTAACTCCATCTCAGACAGACCAATACACTGGTGGATGAAAAAGTGGACATGACTGGACACGGGCAGCCCAGAAAGCCAGTCCAAATCTGGGCTGCAACCAAAGCAGTGTGGCCAGCGGGGCGAGGGAGGGGGTTCTGCCCTTTGTCTCTGGTGAGACCCCACCTGGAGTGCTGTGTTCAGCTCTGTGGCCCTCAGCACAAGAAAGTTGTGGACCTCTTGGAATGAATCCAGAGGACACGCGCAAAAAAGTGTCTCTCCTTTAATAAAAGTCTGAAAGAACTGGAGAAGAGAAGAGTCCAGGGAGAGCTACTGCAATCTTTCCATTATAAACAAGGTCTGTAAGAAAGGTGGCGGGTGACTATTCACAAAGACCTATAGTGACAAGATAAAGGTCAAGTCTTAAATTGAAAAAGGATAGGTTTAGATTGGAAATGAGGAAGGGAGTTTTAACAAAGAGGTTGGTGAGGCACTTGAACAGGTTTCGCAGAGAAGCTGTGGATGCCGCATCCTTGGGAACATTAAAGGCCAGGCTGTACAGGACTTTGAGAATCTTGATCTAGTGAAAGATGACTCTGCCCAGACTGGGGTAGGACTGGATGACCTTTAAAGGTCCCTTCCAATCCAAGCCATTCTGTGATTCTATAAACTGCTTCAGCTTTATTTGGGTTGGTAACCCTGGTTGTCTGATGTGAACTGCAATCTGCAATAAATGCTTGCATACAGTATTAACTACATAATCCAGGTCGATTTTGCATTAAATCACAGTCAAAGTGATTTTACAATTCTATTAGAAGGAACCTTAACTGACAATTGAACTGAGTTATTGAATAACGCCTCTTATCATCTCAAGCATCAGAGACTACATATCAGATAAAAACATTCTGATGCATTTTTTTTGTCCTAGAGTTGATGCAATGTAAGCATTCCTCCATCTTAAGAAATTCCATATTTCTTCATGCAGAAATATTTCTTTTTCAATTCTATTTCTTGAATTTATTTAGGATTAGTGTTGGTTGCATTATGTGAGTAATTTAGAGTTGTAAGGCACAGTAACTTAATTTACTGTTGGAACTAGTTTTGATCTACATATGTCATTTCCCATTTCAAAACTAAGGCAGTTAAGCTCATATTTGAACAGTATTAGTCCAAGTTTTCCAGCTAGCTCAATATAAACTGTTGTTTATCAAACAATTTCCATAGCAAAGATGACAAAGGAATTTTTCTTCTCTTTTAAAGGTAACAAATGCAGTATCTCAGAGTTAGTTTATCTGCTGGTGCATTTCTATTCTCCTTACTGAATGGTTTCATACATGTAGAAAGACATGCTAATAGCATATAATAAAAATAGCTGATCATTTTCTATTTCATTATTTAAAAGGCAAATGTATGTGGTGATCCAGCCCAGAGGGTAGTGAGGCAGTGAAACCAGTTGCCCATAGAAATTGTTGATGCTCCATCCCTGGAGGTATTCAAGACTAGGTTGGATGAGATTAGAATCAACCTGGTGTTGTGGGAGGTCTCCATGCCCATGGCATGGAGCTTGGAACCACATGTGTGGTGGTGTTTAAGGTCCCTTCTACCTGAAACAGTTTTGATTTGATGAGTCTATGATCTTGTTACTCTCTTCTCAGCAATACAGTTTTTCCTTTGCAGTCAGATGAGCTTTGACCTTAATCTTCCTCGGAACCAACATCTCCTTCATCCAAGAGCTGATAGCCATAAACATCATTACGTATATCATGAAATGATGTGCTGGTTTTAGCTGGCATAGAGTTTTTTTCATCACAGTAGCTTGTGTGGGGCTATGGTTTGTATTTGTGCTGGAAACAGTGTTGATAAGATAGGGATATTTTTATTACTGCTAAGCAGGGCTTCACAGAGCCAAGGCCTATTCTGCTCCTTAGCCCACCCCACCAGCAAGCACACTGTGAGTGCACAAGGAATTGAGAAGGAACACACCTGGGAGGGGACAGCTGTCTCCAACTGATCCAAGGGGACATTCCAGACCAGATAAGCCATGTTCAGCACATAAAGCTTTGGAGAGAAGAGGAAAGGAGGAGACACTCTATGATGGTGTTTGTCTTCCAAGTAAGCATTACACATGATGGAGCCCAGATTTCCTGGAGGCAATTGAGCACCTGCCTGCCCATGGGAAGAGGAGAATGAATTCTTTGTTTTGCTTCATCTTTTTGCACTGCTTTTTTATTAGATATTGAACTGTCTTTATCTTAAGCCTCAAGTTTTTTCACTCTCCCTCTTCTTATTCTCTCTTCCATCCTACTGTGGGGAAGTGAGGAAGTGGTGAGGAGGGCTTAGTTACTGGTTGGGGATAAACCAGAACAAACAAGAAGTCAGTGAGGATATGGAAAAGAAATTCTTATGATAGAAATAAGAACAATGAGTGAAGTGACCTTTAGTCACTAAGCGACAGCCTCCAAGGTCTGTAGTATATGCAATGTCTCCAAACTATGTGAGAATAAAGCCTTTAAGACACCCAGCCTCTGTTAGAAAGTGTGCTTGAGAGTGATGGCATGCAAGGATTTAGATGTTATTTTCTGAGACACTATTTGTCTTAACAGTTCATGCAGGGTGCCTAGAGGTTGATGACAGATCTGTAACAGAATCTCTTCATGCACAGATTCATAATGTTCAGTTTCATCTGGTCCCGATCAAGATCTATAAGCAGCAATCAGACAAACTTGAGCGTGAATCCAATATTCAGGTTCATGCTTGTCACAGGCCAGTACTGTCTATTAGTCAGCCTATTTTCATCAGCAGTAGAACACAAATTTATTGATTAACATGTGGATGAAGACAAACACAAGGAAGATGGAAATAGTATTAGTAGACAAAGACCAAAAAGAAACCACCTTAGGTATGGAAAAATTCCTGGCTGTCATAGGCTTCCTTTCACTGATGGACTCTATCCAACTCAAAATATAAAAATGGTCTTAGATTCATTCTCAGCACAAGACATTTTTTAGCAGTATGAGTTTCATGATACCCATGAAAATCTACAAAATTCAGCTCTTCCTGATTCCATAGATCACTGAACACAAGACTGCTTCCCATATTTTTGCAATGGACCAAAGAAAATTATTTCATTGCAGAAGATTTGTTTTTTCATGCTGATTTTTTTCCACTGAAGTTTAAGGAAATAATGTTATAAGACTCACATCAGCAAGAACTTTTATTCACTCAGGACTTATCACCACCATCATCTTCTGCTAGCCTGTAATTTCATCTGCAATTTTGCTGACTGACAAGCAATTAAAATACTCATCTTTTTTACATACCTTTAAAATTCACAAAACCCACAAGTTATAAGTATTAGCACCTACAATATGGAGTTATGATGACCTTGATAAAATGCTGTGAAAAATGAATGAATAATATCTGAGGGCTGAAAGATTAATTACTACTCTTTGCTCAATAAAGATATTTTAGATTCCCCATTTGTGAACAATGAAATAAAATGTGGCAAACAATAAAGTAAGGTCATAATTTTGATACCTCTTACTAACTCTACATTGTCTGGCTTGAAGCAGTTTATCACAAAGGGTTTTTTCTGATACAGAGAAGAACCTGTATCAATAAATCAGTATTCAATAGCTCAAGAAAAGAGATTTCACAACAATGTATATATTTTACTAGGAAATAGAGAAGCTACAAAAAGTATAATTCATTGGAAAATATGAACACTGGCTTATTAAATGGCCTGCCTTGAATGCTCTATCTCAACATATAAAACCAGAAAATAAAATTATTTAAGAAAAAAAAAATCTGCTGTTCTATTCAACATGTAAGTGTGATGAAAATATTACAATATGACAGTAACAACCAGAAAGCAATTAACAATTGTGCCACAAGTGCTCAGACTTCCTCATTCACTTTCATCAACCACACTGTTCTAGGAAATCAGGATTGCAAGCAAACTGGACCATCATATGTCTGTTATCACTACCTGAAAGGAGTATTAATAAAAACCCCTCACCATTTCACTTCAGAGAATAAATTCTGACTAAATCTGCTGAGGACCAATCCTTACAAATAGCGGTATGTCAAAACTGGCTTTACATTTTAGAGACAGACCTGCCAGTTAGGAAATTTAATGCTGAGATTTCATCACTTTTCTCATTCATAGCTGCGTACTGTGAATTAGAATACAATTCAATCAGATGGTTTGGGTTGAGGTAAATTTAGGATTATAATTAATGTTTGAATGTAATCACCAGAAGAATTCAACCTGTATTGCTTTGACAGGTGTTTTTTTTCCTCTTGCAAAGAAGCAAGACAATGCTTCTTACAAACTTCTTACATATTACACAGATTCTTGCAGAAATTATTATCACAACCAAACTACACTTTCTTAAATTTATTCCCTCTATAACTGCTGATCTTTATTGTTATAAAGTCTTTGGGGTATAAAAGATTTGGGATATAAATCTTTATTTTGAAGCCCTTTCTCTTCTCATTATAGCCAACATCTCTCAATAGCACAGAGTGGGATTTCACATCCTTAAGTTGTGGGGACCTGACCGAAGCAAGTAGAAGATCAGAAGTGTCAGCTCCAGTGAATGGTGGGAATGAAACTCTTTGGCAGGGTAACGACAATGCCTTGGTCCCTGCTCCAAACAGCTGCCTGACAGGGACTACAGAAAGAGTCCTAAAGCTAGATGGTCTGAAAAACTTCAGACATAGATTTCTCATATTCAGATTACACTTGTATTCAGGTTTTAGTGTTTATATAGTTACTAAAAATGAAAAGATGCAAATACTTACACTTGAAGTTACAAATATGCTACTTGGAATATTTGTAAACTTAACAAGGAAAAGTTTAAAGTGACCTTTTCTTCACTTGGCATAATAATATGAATAATCATTCCAAGATCAAGCCTTTCGTCCTAATGCTGCCAAGACACATAAGACAAAATAGAAATTAAACAGGAAAACAAATCAGCATTATAGACGTAAACAAAACCCCAAACAAACAGGAGTTTATGATAATAAAGTTGAATATTATGGAAATGATTGGTTTGAGTCTAAAAAACTGCTGGGGGGAAAATATGCTTATGGATTAATTGTTCAACTTTTAAAACTGCAACAGTTTCCTTCAGAATTGAAAGTCACTAGGGCAAAAATGTCACTGACTTACCTAGTTTTCTGTAGTGATAACATACTTTCCTGAGTCTGAATTTTAGAACAGCTGTGTTGGAGGCATCTTTTTCTTCTGTAATTCAGAAATGAAAGTAAACTAAGGAGCATCACACTCACTTTTCACATATTTCCATTCTCCAGTCTCAACATGCATTTAATTATAGCAGACTTGTGAAGCAGACTTGTAGTTTAGCTGAGTTTGGATTGCCCCTATGGAATTTCCTCAAATACTTTCCTCTGACAAGAATTTTTCTTTCAGTATCAGCAACTATAGCGCTTCAACACTGAAGAATAGTATAAAATAGTATAAAAAACACCGCAGAATAGTATAAAATATTTTAGCTGTCTCTGTCACTCCTTGTCTGGGGGATAGTACATTTTTCTAGTACAGATCTTCACATTCTGGCATTGTGTTTAAGAGTTCCTCTCCTCTTTCTCACAAGCAGCCTTGTGACACTCCTTAATCCATGTCTTCCCCATGCTGAATATTTTTCTATCTGACACCCCTTCTTCAAATTTGAATTCTCTAATTCCTTTCACATTATGCTCACTTGCCTGCAAATAACGCGAAGTTTATAAACATTTTAAGTTTATAAACATTTAAAGCTTATAAACTTTTAAATACTTTCTTTATATTGTGTGCAAAAAGTATACTGTACAAGTAAGACGCAAGCAAGCAAGAAAGAAAAAGAGGGTAATAGGAGCTACTGATAGCCCTAGAGCTCATTTATAGTACCACTTCTAACACCTGCATTATGATATAAAATTCTGTTAAAAAAAGCCAATTGGAAAGCTAGCAGACAACTTCACAACTTCAGACATATAAAAGTTCTTAATATATATCTTACTTAAAGTCAAACTTAGGTGAGAGCAAGGACAATTGCCTCTGCTTCTACTCATTTCTACCAACCGTAAGGTTAGGGAAGCAGAAGTAGCCAGGGCATGCGTTTTTCTTAAATCATACTTCCAGGCTCCAAGCACACTTTTATTGCATGTCTTGCAAGCAATAAAGGCAGATTCTCACCAGTGTGTAGCCTCCTGTAGTAATTTGACAGTCTTTGGTGTGTCCTTGGCAAGGGCTCCTGTGTTGGTTTTGCACGGCCTCCTTTTGGCAGCCAGGGAGGAGGGGGAGGGAGATCCAAGGGGTGGCTTCTGTGAGAAACTGCTGGAAGCTTCCACTCTGTCTGGCAGAGTCTATCTCTGATGGCTCTGAAGATGGACGTGCTGCTGGCCTAAGCTGGGCCAATTAGGGATTTTGTTAACACCTCTGTGATAACATATTTAAGAAAATCAAAACAAAGGTGGTGGTGCAGTTTTAATTCCAGCCAGAGAAGGAGGAGGAGGAGGTGAGAACATGTGAGGGAAACAAGATGGAGACACCCAGGCAAGTACAGAAAGAGGGGAGGAGGTGCTCCAGGCACCGGAGCTGACATTCCTCTGCAGGCTGTGGTCAGACCATGGTGAGGCAGCTGTGCCCCTGAAGCCCATGGGGATCCATGTGGAATGCAGAGATCCACCCACAGCCTGTGGGGAAGGCGCCCAGACTGGAGTGGGTGGATACCTGGAGGAGGCTGTGATCCAGTGAGAGACCCTGTGGAGAGAGAGGGCCCTCATTCCAGGCAGGAGCAGCCTGTCCTTGGAAGACTATATTGCATGGAAAAAGTAACCCATGATGCAGCAGTTTTGGGAGGACTGCTGCTCGTGAGTTTGGACCCGCATCGGAGAGGTTTGCAGAGAGCTCTCTCCCATGCGAAGGGACTCAAACTAATTCTCTCTCTGTGCCATGGAAGAAAATCACAGGTGACAAACTGACCAAACCCCAATGCCCTGCTCACCCTGCTGGCCACGCTGCTTTGGATACAGCCCAGGACACGTTTGGCTTTCTGGGCTCTGAGTGCCCATGGCTGTGTCATGTCAAGACTCTCATCCTCCAGCACCCTAAGTCCTTCCAGCAGGGCTGCTCTCCATCTTTTCATCCCTCAAACTGTGTCTGTCCCAAGACAGGTGAAGCACCTTGCACTTGGTGTTGTTAAATGACGTTATGTTCCCCTGTCTCCACTTCTGGAGCCTCCAGGTCCCTCTGGATGGCATCCTGTCCTTTAAATGTGTCAGGTGCACCATTCAGCTTGATGTCTTCTGCAAATTTGCTGAGAGTGCACTTAATACCTTAATCTATTAAATTAAAGGGGATATTAGGTAACAGTGGTCCCAGAATTGACCCCTGAGGTCAACACTTGTCATTTGTCACTTTTCCATTGGGATTCTGAGTCATTGACCACTGCCCTTTGGATGTGAATATCCCACCATCTTCCTATTCATCTAACAGTCTACTCATCAAATCCATCTCTCTCCAATTTAGAGATTACCCCATCTCTGATTTGGAGAAGGATTTTTTAGTTGGGATCCTTCCATTCACCCACTCCAGAAAAGACGAATCCATCTATATAAAGCAGATATTTTGAGCACTTTTTTCCTCTTTCAGCGTCATTTTGGACTCACAAATTATGTGCCCTGTTTTTATAAATTCTGCAGTTCATATCTTTCCCTTCAATGACACCCAGGTTCAACCCAAACACTGATGTCACTGCCAGAGCTCTTAAAAATAAAAGCAATGTTTCCTTCCACAATCAGATTACTGCTATTATTTTAACACTGAAAATCTCATCCAAGAAACAGGAGACCAAAATTTGTCACTTCAGCATGAAGAATTTAAATGCATAGCACTCATATGCCTGGCTGACTGTCCTAATAATGGGAATATGCTGGTTTATGCAATATTTGTGACATCAGAGAGAGAGAGAATACAGGTGGATGCTTCACTCCATAGTGCATGGCTGAAGACAGTTTGCTGGAATTTGAATATACCTAAATCCCTTGAAAAGTAGAATTTCAGAATAATTTCAATGAGGTTGGCATTGTTGAGAATATCAGTTACAGCTGTTAACATTAGATACTTTGTATCAGTCCTTAGACCTTAGACTTTGACCAGTTTCCTTAAAAAAAATGAGGAAAATTGACAAATATGTGTTTATGCATTTACAATGAAACAATGCATCTCTGGCCTGCAGAGCACAGACCACTAAAAATTAATGAATAAATAAAAGTAATACTCACAGAATCCATGCTGATTTTCATTTTTTGCTATGAGTATACCAGTATTCAGTCTCCTGAAAATCTCCTTCCATGACATTGTGAGTATCTTGAAACCTAACAAGACTCTCCAAAAGGAGCATTTTGCTAAAAAAATGCTTCAATAAATAAAAAGCATGTAAGGAAGGCCTAATGTGCACAAACTACAGTGAAGAGCAAAAGAAATAATGTACATACTTTTATGTCCTCATAAGCACAACCAATAGGGAACTATCAAGGTACATTTTATCTTTATGCGTGTTTTAGCTAAATCTGAGATGTAAACCCAGAAGCTCATACTAAAGGATTCATACCTGTATCATTCACCAGAGTGAATTCTCATAACAGCCAAGTTCCACTGCTTTGTACAGGAGGCAGAACTGTATATGACAATGTTATCAGAAATTGGATTTTCAATTTCTTTTGCTTTAACGGAAAATATAATGTGATGATGATTTCAATATGAAATGGGTGTAAGAAAACATCGTGGTAATGCAAACACCATCCTGTCCCATCAGAGTGTTTTAACAGAGTATTTTACTAATTCTTTTACTATGCCCTGAAAAGCACAACATTGAAAAAGACACACATTACAAACAACAGTTAAGGATTCTACTGGTATTCCTTCCAATTTGCTTTACTTCCAGTCACACTTTGCCCAGGTCAAAGTTTCTTAATAAACAGTATTTTGAAAGGAATTCTCCATTTAGCTAATTGCACATGAAAATAAAAACAACAATAAACCCAGATCTAAAACCACCCAAAATACAAATATTTTAAATTTTTCAAGTACACACTTTGAAGGACATGTTTATTCAACTCCTTAAATTCCATGGTGCTTTTCTTCATAAGAACATGATATGTTTTGCAAAATCTTTTTAACAAAATATTGAAGCCTAACAGGATCTAAACCCAACAAAATTTCCTTAAAAAATAAATTTAAATAGTGGTACATTTCTGGAACTTTCTCTATTTTCCCTTTTTTCCCTTACAATAGAAGTTCTAACCCAGAACACTAATAAATCTGTGAGACAAGTGTCAGCTCATAAAATTCTGTTCTTGAAGCAAGAATTTGTGTTACTGTAGAAATTTTTAAGATAAGTTTTATTCATAAAGTATCAGGAATATTTATACACAAAGACCTCTTCTGTGAATTTGCATTTTCTCTCTTCTAGTCTTTCATTTTTGTCAAAAAAATCATCTGTTTATCTGTTATAGAGGTGAGATTTTGTGAAGGTATACGTATCATGCAGTGTGTACATGTCTATGTTGTTTTCCCCATCTAAACAATGGAAGCCAAAAATGGGCGCTTGAAGTCAGAAGTAAAAATTTGGAAAGCAGTAATTTGGAAAAAATTATGGGAAAAAAATTTGGAAAGCAGGACCAGGGAGGTCATTCTCCCCCTGTACTCAGCACTGGTGAGGCCGCAACTTGAGTGCTGTGTGCTGTGCTGAGCCCCCCAGTTCAGGAAGGGTGTTGAGATGCTGGAGCATGTCCAGAGAAGGGCAGCAAGGCTGGTGAAGGGCCTGGAGCATAAGGCCTGGGAGGAGCAGCTGAGGGAGCTGGGGGTGTTTATCCTGTCTCATTCAGGGGAGACCCTATCACTCTCTGCAACTCCCTGAAAGGAGGGTTCAGCCAGGTGGGGATCAACCTCTTCACCCAGGCAGCCAGTGACAGGATGAGAGGACAGAATCTCTTAAGCTGTGCCACAGGAGGTTTAGGCTGGATATTGGGAACAAGTTCTTCACAGAAAGAATGACTGGGTAGTGGAATGGACTGCCCAGGGAGGTGCTGGAGTCAACATCTCTAGAGATGTTTAAGACTGGATGTGACATTCAATGCCATGGTCTAATTGACAAGGTGGTGTTAGGTCATAAGCTGGACTCGATGATCTCAGAGATGATGACATAAAAAAACAGATTAATGATGCAAATCAAATAAACACAGCCATTTTCTATGACCTGGTTCACTTTTGAAGGGTTATATTTAACTTCCTTATCTCCTCCTCCCATAAAAAAAAAAAAGAAAAAAACAAAACAAAAAACAAACCCCACAAAATTTAAAAACTTTGGTTCTGTATACTGATATATAGGGTGACTGGAAAACCACAGATATTGGTTTAGACATCTTAAGTGGCAGAGATGTCATTACAATGGTACTGAATGGTGATGTATGTCATTAAACCAAGATGTTGCATGACATGTCTTTCAATTATTTGGTTGCGCTGGAAATACTGCAGGAATTTCTTTTAAATAATGTAAAGCTAATGGCATGCCAATCAAATTCAATAGAATGTCACAAGAATGCAGATAGCAGGAAAAAAATTGCATCATTCAGTTTATTGTGTCCCCTCCCCCAGTAAAGAAGCATCTTTCACCAGGAACGTGAAAATAAGGCAAGCTGGCACTTGCATCCAGCTTACATCCCCCAAATGGTCTAAATTCAAAAGAGGGGCTTGTTATAAATATTGCTGAACTGGTTCGAAGTGCAGCAAACACTCTCCTTAAGGCTTAGGGCGCACATCTGCCTCAGAGTTCACACACTTGCAGAGTGATTGGAGGTACATAATTTGACAGGCCAATGTGTGGGGCACAGGTCTCTAGTACGCAACATAGAAAAGATACCAAGACAGATTTCCATGACTTGTAACTGAAAACATGGGAAATGAGGCAAATATTGAAAGGAAATGTTTTATATTTACTTACATTGTAACTACATTAGAACTGGCACGCAGGGAATTTTGTAAGACTTATTGCCCAGCAGGAATGAATTGCCCTTGACTATGCTTTAAACTATTATTATCTTTCCAGTGATCATGAATTCTTTCTAAACACCTCAATCATTATTTCTTTAATACTGATATACTTTTAACTAGAAGATTCTGCTTGCAGAGATATAATTTTCAGGTAAGCAGAACAAATCAGGTCATTTTATACGGAAATCAAAAAAATATAAGTGAAATAAATGTATGCTCTAATCTCATGCCAAGACACTTCCTACAAAGGAATGAACGGAGAATGAATCATATGCAATTAGTCCTTCATTTACAGTAAGAAAGCAGGAAAATGTATTGAGTTGGGAGCACAGACAGGTCAATGGAAGAGTCTTTTCTGCAGGAGTCCATGCATTACTTTCGGGCAAACTGTGTGTGCTCTTAGGTTAAGAAAGATTTGAAGAATACAAGAAAGGAAAATTACAACTTCGGCGGGTTTTTTTTTTTTTTTTTAGTGCCAGGGTGAGCAGTTTTCCCAACAGCAGGATTCTTAATTATGATTATCTATTCGCAATTGTGGAGGATAAAGTATGTTAAGTGTCTGCATTTTCATCAGGATGAGAGGATGGGCTGTTGAGTTTTCTTCACAGGAAGCAATGGCCCTTTCAAAGGCTTATCATTGACTAAGTAGGAAAGAGGCTGTGCATTAGAAATATTACAGGGTGGGCCTTCTTTTGAAGTCTTATACCAGAAAGTATGCTGTTGAGCATGCTGCAGAAAATACAAACCTTCTCTACCTTCTCTGTTACAAACACAATATAAATATGCGAACCACTCAGATTAAAACTTGCTGTATTTTAATTAAAATTATTCACACATTTTGGGCGCTAATACTGGTAATGATAAAAAGGAAAATGTTCCTACATTGATATAATGGATGTGAAAAAGGGAGAGTTGCAAAAATTTTCATTTTGTTTCTCAGGTTCAGAGAGGAAGGTAAACAGCTGAAAAAAGCTTGACTTATAAATCTACATGTACTTGATACTTCCTCAAGGATCTTAGCAATTTCATGTGACCCCTAGTTATTCTCCAGCCTCATCTTAGAACAAGGACAAAAATAGCAAAGCAAAATACTTACTGCTTACTCTGATAACCTGGTCTATCATATGCCTAACTCCATGTTTCATGTTTTCTACAGCTGTTTACTGAAAATCCGGGGGCAGGGGGGATTTTACCAGCAATGTCTTCCATTCTTGCAAGTAATCTCAAGATACAGTAAAACAAAATGATGGGGGAAAAATCCTCCAAAATCATAAGTTTCCCTTTTATGCATGCAGAAAACTTACTCATGACAAGCATGAACCATTTTTATATATGTACATGCTTGTTAAAACTTGATAATAATTATAAGTATTTTAGAAATTATACCATTATTAAAACTTCTAATATTTAATTCACTAGTATACAATCAACTGCCATGGCTTATTTACATCTGTGCAATAAAAGCTGAAAATTAAGACAATCACTCAGAGCATAGTCAGTAGGAAAAAAAAACCCTAAGTATAAAAATTGAACTATGTATGACCCAGAAAATAACCTTTTTGGTCTCTGTCACAGTGATATTTAGCCTGCGTTGGGATATAATTCTGTGCCATGGCTTCATAAAATCAAAAGAATTAGTCAGTGTTTTAGGTATTGGACATTAGTGTTATTCTGGATCTTAATAAAGAACTGGAAATGACAGAATCTAGCCAGATTGCTTTTTAATTTTTTTTAGTGATGTAAAGGTAACTCATTTGCCCAGAGAGAATCATCTTCATTTCCTGATTAAATGCAATCAGAGTGCTTTTGCTGGCAATCTGGTCTAATTTAAAAACTATCATACCAAGTGATCACTGTTAATAACTACTAGTATTATACAGCTTTGAAATGAAGGTCAAAAGCTATGGTTTGAAAGCCAAGACAGGATTATAGTTGCTGATGGAAAGAGCTCTTTACTCTTTGCTCAGAGCCCTGATATACCATCCAAATGGTCCTTATGACAAATAAGCATAGCAGATATTTTATTAACCCCTCAAACAAAAAACACTAGCAAAAGTACAGTGGAACAATATGGTTTCTCAGCCTTTCTACTTGCAGAATCTCAGATTATACTGCTTATGGAATTTAACAGAATTTCCTACTGTAGCTACATAGAATGACTCATTCCATATCAGAATTTTTGAAAGAGTACATCAAAATTGTGTGTATACCCAACTGTCCTTAAGCCTATTATGGCCAAGGGGTAAGTATCATTAAAGTGCATTTCCGCTGAAAATGCAAAGAACTAGCACCCAGGAGCCAAAAGAACAGTAAGTAAAAGAAAAGTAGAGGAGGTACCACCCCTAGTTCAACCAATCAGACCTAGTTTTCTAGGGCAGTGGTCCAGTCTAGTATCACATTAAACAGGCAGGTTTCACACCACTCATATGCCAGCAGTTCTCATCTTTTTTGTTTCATGACACAAAGCAAAGATGGAAAGTTTCCCCTACAATCAATAAACATAAGTAGAAGTCAAAACACAGTTTTTGTTCATTTTGTCATCAGCTGCAAGTTTTAATTATGAATGAAAGGGCAATGCTGAATGGCAAGAAAGGGGCCCTGTCATTCCTGCCCAAGATCCCCATGGCTTCCCTACAGTCTCCAAGTGCAGTATCCTGGCAGTATCCACTCTCTACAGTGTAAAATAAGAGTTTTCATGAAATCCCTCATTCTGCAGGGGTCTACATAGTTCATGTAATTTAGGCTCAGTCTTCTGTTTGCATAACAGTAATACAGGGACTGAGACCCTTGAAACATTTTTACAGTACCACTGCTCTGCACATTTCAGTGGTGAGATCAGCTGCTGCTCTTTCCGTGGGAAATAGTGATTGCCAACACTGCTATGCAGAGGATTGTGACAAGGCTGTACGTTCAGCCAGAGCTTCCCTGCTGCCCCATCTGATTCTGGTGATGTGTTTTCTCAAAAGGCACTCACCTTCAAGCAGCATGGCAGCTGAGAGTGGGGAGTTACAAATACCATGTCTAATAATAATAAAATAATAGCCACATACACCAGTACAAAGACATTTTTAAGCAACCATAATTCAATTTAAATAGATATGTTAGTTCACAGAAAAAGCATTAGTTGCTTTTTATAAAGCCTAGTCAAAATAAGCCTGGTGAGGGGGCACTAAGATACATTCTTTTGTTCACAAGTAACAAAGAGCTTTAACGCCTGCCTCAGTTTCAAATCTCTGTGCAGCCATAACAAAGTCACTGCTGTAGCACATCCATAATCTGTAGTGCATTTTGAGATTCTCAGATGAAAGACCCTATATAAGTGGAAACTATTATTATCTATATAGCAGATAGATCCCATCTCTGCTGTAATATGCTGTTCTCCTCAGGGGGCTCAGGCATGTGAGCTGCTAAGTACTCTCCATTTCCATTGCAACTCCTTGCAGCTGAGAGCACTCAGCACCTAGGAGGATCAAGCACGGAACTGATTCTGGGCTTCAATCTCACAACCTTTACTTATGCAAAGCTTTCATCATGGTTTTTAAACTGTGATTTTGGCTATGGAGAACGAGGTAGAAAGAGGAACACTGGAGGAAACAGAAACACTGGAGAAAAAAAAAATAAAGCAAAATTCAATAGAACTGCAAAGATGCAAATTACTTAAGCCATTAAAAGGGTTATGGCAGTTTGAAGACTAGATTAGTGAGATTACTGTCCTGCCATCAGATGACTAAATAAAGCCCCACATAAACCAAGAGATATTGTATCAGCAATAAAACTCATAATTTCAACAAAGAAATACACATTTTTTTAAATTACAAAATAATGAAATAATTATTACATGAGTATTAAATGTAAAAAATATAAATGACTAATTCAAAATCTACATGTGCATAAACTGAAACATTTGCTTTGTTTTGTTCAGTGCACACACACAAAGCAGTAAATTTCTCACTAAGGGTTTTCCCCCTTCCCCCCTGCCCCCACTGGGAACAGCACAATTTCAAATCCTCAGTATTTCCACCTCTAATTGCTAGAAGGGTTCATTATCAGCTGTCTAAAGTGCAATACATCAACCTTGCAAAGCTGATATACAAAAGACTTTCACACATCTGATGGGCTGCTGTGCTAAATACATCTTAATTTGTGCTGCATCTGCTGTTTTCTAATTTGTTTGTCATGCTGTGAATGCTACAGACTATGCTACAGCAGCTCCCTGATTTTTTATTTTTAAAAACACAGCAGCTATTCAGGAAAGAAATGGCTGAATGCCACCATTGTTCCTCTGATCCACGGAATGACATCAGTTTCCTTGTATTAACCATTAAATACTTGAAGATATATGTTTAATATATTACATGTACATGCTACCATATATTTTAATATACAAACTGTATGTGTGTATGATATTTACACCTTCCCTATCAACATTCATTAGAATATAGATCTCTTCAAACCAGTTTTTCTACATTTGAAAGAATGTCTAATTTAAGCCCCTTCATGTGTGTCCTCAATTTTTACTGGCAAGCCATTTTTCTGTTGAAAATCTGGAAGAGTGCTGCTAAAATCCTGAGTCTTTGTGATTCATATACACAAATAAAGCCTGATGTCTTTTTTACACATTGAAGGGTATTTCATTGAACCCACATGCAGTCCTCAGTGAAATGAGTTTGGCGTTCTCTGTTCAGCCCCTGCTGAGCTGAAGAGCAAATTGTGGAGCAACATGTGTAATTCAGCATGATTCATAATACATCAAAGACTGTACAGAAGAAGCCTCAGCTTGAATTGGCAGGGAAATTAAATTTCTACTCTTCTTAAAGCAGAGTCCTCCCAGGTACAGTGAGCACCAACACTGGGCAGAGCATGATGAACTCCTAGAGAAACAGCCTTTGCTGTCATCAGCCTTCATAATCATGAGAATCCCACACACACACCCCTTCTCCAAAAATGAGAATGAAACTTCAAGTGGTATTTTGCATACATCCTCGTGAAACTTCACAGCTTACAAGGTTGGAAGGAACTCACTCAGCACCACATACACTTTCCAAGAGATCTTGATCTCTCAGAGCTCTTTTTTTGGGGAGGTCAATCCACTACCAATCACACCCCCACCAAAAAAAAGCTCTCAAAGACATTTAAAACTCATATCACCAAAAAGCAGAATCTTGTCATTGCCTAATTCCCATGTGATGTACACACAAAGAAATACCATAACCTCAGCCATAAATGTTGCTACAAATAATGTTCCTTACTTATTTATGTTTAGCTGTCAGTTTTCCCAGCCAGACAAAAAATGTGTTTTGTTCAGGGTAGGTGGCATATAATAGAAAGGATAACTCCCTTTGTTTCAGCAAGCCCTGACTTCAGAGGAGCAGCTGGAATGCAAATTTCCTTCTTTTGCTTTTGCAGTGTGATTCCTGACACTAAACCCATGGAGAAGTATTTACATAATCATAGAATCACAGAATCATAGGATCATTTAAGCTGGTAAAAACCTTCTGGACTGAGTCTCACTGTTAAGCCTGCACTGCCAAGGCCACCAGTAAACCATATCCTTTAGCTGCCCATGAAACCCATCTTTTAAATATCTCCAGGAATAGTGATGCAACCATTTCCCTCAGCAGCCTATTCCAGTGTTTGCATGTCTCCATTTTCCAGTCAAATGCCAATCAGTCTCCAGTGTTAAGACCAGCGCAGGAACAGGCAGCAGCTATTACAGAGGCAGCTTTATGACTGGAGAAGCCATAGACAAATCAGTGCTACCATAAAGAAGTATGTTTAATCAATAAGGCATATTGTTACACTAGTGTGGAAGAAAAAACACCTTGTAGAGTAACAGCATTTGTAAAGGTTAATCAATTCAACTAATTGTAAATGCTCTCAGTTGCCAGTCTTTAAAGGGTTCCTTCTCTTTGTAGCAGCTAATTCATTGGGATGCAGCAGTGCTAAGCTGGAAAGGAAGGAAAGGAAGAAAAGCAGTCAAATTTCTCATTACTCTCTGTGCTGTACTGTGCCTCTGTCTGTAACATCAATATATTTACCAGAGGGAGATAATCTTTTCTTTCTGCTAACACTGTCTTACCTCCTTCATTACACAATAAACAAAGCAAGAGGTCTATGCTTCACAGTCCAGGCAGATGAAAAGGAAATCAGGTTATTGATCTTTTTGTTCAGTTCTTTAAAGGCCAAATGTATGACTAACCATTCAAGTAGTTTTTGCATGCTCTTTATTTCATGGCCATAAGGAAAGTTTTTTAAAATTCTAAATAATTGTTTCCTGTAGAAAAAGGGACAGTCAACATGATTCTTGAATTAGTTCTCTCATGAGTTCATGAGAAATAAAGATAGGTCCACACTATAATAAAGGAGATATGGCCTGATTTCAATTTTTTCTTTAGACAAATTTAAAATGAGCCTATGAAGGCATGTTGATGGTCTCTGACACTTGTGAACTGTGTAATTGTTTACTGTTTATGAAAGAGTTCATAGTTTTCTAAGGTGATGCCAGGTCCCTCTTCAACCTACATTCAATGTCACACTTCCATACCTTGTGTTTGAAAATTAAAACCTTACATTTAGGCACCTACCTTAAATAATGCCAGAGTTATCCTATGGGCTTGAAAGCAGTGTTTGGTTTTGTCCCTGATGTATTTATGGCATTTTCAGTAGCTAAAAGATATCAGCACCTTTTAACTTTACTTTTGCAAAGCCAGACAGAGGTCAGAGACTTCAGGTCTTCACAAAATCAATCAATATTGATTAAAGGTCAAAGCAAGTACTGAAAAAACTGTGTACACTCCCACTAAACAAAGCACTGTCCTCCCCATAGCAAAAAGAAAATGAGAACAGAGGGGGAAATAGCGGCTTGTCTCATCCTTTCTGCCTTCTAAGCCCCAGGTGCCAACATGGTCCTTGTCCTTTCTGTGCCCCTGCCAGCTCCTCCTGGATCAGTGCAGCCAACTGACCCCACTACCTGCTTGGATATCTCTCAAGAAGAAAAATCTGTGTATTTTTTTCTTGTATTTCAGAAATCTGAACACAGGCTGTATTTATCAAAACTGCCTGGACCAGGCTCTGAGGATCGGTAGCAAGGATACATCCAGGAAACATACATATTCATACAAGGTAATTCAGCTAAGCCTATCATAACACTCCTACTTGGACGAGAATTTCATATGAAACTGATAGCTGTATGTTTGCTTTGGCTGTTTACAAGTAGATGGTCTGATAATTAACCTCTCTTACTTTTTATAGAGAGGTCTCTCCCTGCTAGGCATATCATTAATATGTCAACTTTCAAGTCAAGTGATTAAAACTAAAAAAGTGTTACATCAGCTGAAGAAACATCTGAAGTGCAAATTTCATTACTTCAATGACAATTAGATATTTGCTGTGTTTAATAAGTTTGTATCTTTGTTACAAATTTCTAGCAGAAAAATCAAGTAACATGGTGGGTTGGGACACAACAAAAGCAGGAAATGTCATTATGGGAAGGGTGTTTTATTAAGCAGAAATGCTCTTCTTAGAACCGTTACTTCAGATATCAGTTAATAAACCAGTTGTTTATTTCACACAAATAATTGCCACTTAAGTGTGCCACACAACTTCACAAGCACAAGGAATGGTAAGGAAAAATGTGCATCTGCATTCCAGCCCAGTCAACAGCGTAGGTGTTGAAAGCCTAAGATGTGCAGCATCTGTCAGGTGTGCTCTTCCTAAGCCGCAAAGACCTTTTTCCTCTGTCACTATTAACCCGATCGAACCCTCTGGATGGTGCTGCAATAACTTTAAGGAGAGCTTTATGGCTGTGTTTAGGCAGCTGCTCTAAGTTTCAAACTCCTGTCTTTCACACAACAAACAAACCTGTTACTCTATGAGGTTTGGGTTTATATTTTTTTTTCTTCTCATCCTTGTATTCTTCACCACTCACATGTTACCACCTCTTACACCTGCACCTCTGCCCTCTCTCTTCCTCCCCCCACTTCTTTTTCCTTTTTTGAAAGAAATAGTTTAATTTTCTTTCCAGATGGTAAATTTTAACGTCAGTTTAATAATCTCTTGAAGTTATACTGGAGTATTGCTCAACTCACTTCTAAATTAAAGCAATTATTAAAAAACTTTGAAGCACTTTAACAATTTTAAATCACTCAGCACATAGCAATTTAAAATTATTGGAGCAGTTTTATAAGCACTTGAATTTGGAGGTGATCAGAGACCTGAAAATGTGCAATATAGAGTAATTTAAAATTATTAGAGTACTTCACATTTTTTATAAGCTTTTCCATTTAAAAGTAATCGGGTTCTGACTTGTGAGCTTGTGCATTGTAATGCAAGTGCTTCTTATTCTTAGAGAGATACCGCCTATTAAATCAAACTGCTTCAGTAATTGTAAATTACTATGCATGGACATGCTCAAAAATCTGACTTTATTTCTTATATTAAAAATATTTTTCACTCCAAGTCTGTAAAAAAGACTTTTAAGTGACAGAATAGTAATTTAAATTTTTGAAGAAGGCTGATTTATATTATCCCAGGAATAAAAACAAATCAAAATACCTACATAAAAATACAGATGTTATGTAAGAATATTTTTATGAGCCCATATTATGAATCTTTAATTATGTTCAAAATCAGCCTTCCTCATGTACAGCTTAACTTTTTAGTAAACACTACATACGCATTAATTTCATGAATAAAAAAAATTCAGCTCAAGCATCACATATAAAATTGAGAGAATAATACAAGAATAAATCCATGTTTTTCTGGGTTGTTCATAGTTGTGATTAAATGTAATCCCATTAGAGATTTTTACAACTTCTATGTACCTTTGTGCATCTTTAGGATATAATTTCTCAGTCTCTTCTCTCAATAACAGAAGGATCTTATCTGGAACATTGTCTAAAAACAAAATACTCAGGAAGATTCAGTACAGGCATAAGAGATGGTCACAGTGTACATATTGCTGCATATGTACAACCTAAAGGTATAAAATATACTTTACAAAAAAAAGGTCTTTTAGGTGTTTTGCAGGAGTCTGTTCAGGTTGGGTTTTTGCCAATGGAAATCTTCAAACATTAGGTACAGCAGAAAAAACAACACAAGACTGCTTGCTAAAAAAGCCTGGAAACAACGATAAATTAACATTAACAGTGAAAGAGCTGAAATGTTTTTACTTCAAAGTGCTGCGAGTCATAGAGTGTGCTGATCAGAAGAAAGCAAATAAGAGCACATTGAAGCAAGTTGTGCCAAGTAGCTTTCCATAAAATAAAACATCTCTGAGAGTTCAGTGAAAGGGCAACAGTAGCAAGATTACAATGGTCTCTGGTAGATGAAAGCTTTAGACTTTTAAGTCAGATCTGAGAGTGCACGTATTTGTGTTTATATATTGTGACTTGTATTCCTTTCTATATCAAAATTGTAAGAATGAAATGCTGGTTGATTGCTCCCATGAACAACTAAATTTCAGGCAGGCAGATGGGATTAAACACTAATGCCAAAATAGCATCATAATTAATTATCATGTATCAGCAATAAATGCTGTATCTAGGCAATCCTTCGTGATTCAATCTTTATAAAAAGTGAAGCAATGATTTAACATGCAATGTTTGCATATCAGACTGCAAACATGAACGTTATGTGGAAACTTTTGAAGAATCCTTTTAAGCTATCAAAAAAAAATGAGAAAGGACAGAAGGATAAACTAATTGTTCAGTTCCGTTGTGTTTCTCAGAGAGAGCCATTCAACTTAGACAGTCATTTTTTTTCTTAGCTTCTAGAAACCTTTTTTCTTACCTTCTAGAAGGTACTTGACAGTGTAACCTAACCCAGAGCTGGCAGTGAACAAAAACATGCAGTAAGGATCCAGTAAAATACGCAGTAAAGACCTAGAGAATTGTATAACACACAACACACAATAGTATGGAAAAAGCTGCCTGTCAGGGAAGTTTCTTCCTCTGCTATTTTCTCAAAATAATAGCCTTGAGCCCCAAATTACAGGAAATTATATCCCTTTCTATGAAAATACTTATGCCACTGGATATATATTTGTTCACATAATGTGTTCCTCTCAGAGTCCTGTAGAGTCCTTCACATAATAAAGAATTACACAAGTTAATCCACTGTACTGAGCTAAGCTCTGTATAAAAAGTGGTTCCATTTATCTGTTTCAAATGTGAGTCTTCAATTCCACAATCATTGAAACAGCAGCTTTCCTGTTTTACAGGGTCAAGCTTCTTAATATTACTCATCTCTTAAAAATGTCAAACTACTTTTCAATTTCCTTTTATCTGCACTTCGAGTCTGGAGTAAATGTCCCCTTTCTTCTGTTGTTCCCCTAGATGCAACTTCAAAGAGTACTTCAGAAAAGGTTTCGCAGGGTTTGTATTTTTCTAAAAGTTTTTTTGGAGGGACCTCCCTTTCAATCTTTCTGCACATCTCTGATAGCCCACACCAGAGCTCTTTACTAAAAGATGTTAAAACCTCTTTAGAGGATTCCTGCTGTTTGTTAATTCAGTAGCTATACCACTGAGCAGTTCTCACAGTCACCACATTAGCAGCCATCAGCTGTTGTAAGCATTAAACCTCAATTGCTTTTCCTCTGCAATATATATAAGGCCATGACCCAACACTATGCAGCAGCTCCTCAAGTCACCTATGGAAAATTTCCTTCTTTACGAGAAGATGAGCACCAATTACAGTAGTTTTCTTATCTCTTATATTTTGTTCCCTTTTCCCTCATTTTAGTCTTTTTTCCAGTAAATAAGAGACACTCCTTTACTCTGTGATGTTTCCATGTAATTCCATCTAATATTGGATTTGGCTTTGATGCTCATTCCATTCGGACAGCAGCATGGCAGTCAATAAACTGCGTGAAATCTGCTCTGATCTTCAAGCTAGAATTAAACTGTTTATTTTACTTTAATTTATCAGTTCATATTCTGCTGTTTAACTAGGAGTTATGATTATTCTGTTTTTTTAAACATATTTTATTGACTGCAGTCAACTCAAAGTTCTCCCCATATTCAGCAAACACAGGGAAGCTCCCTTGCGACTGCACGCAGCGTCGTCAGAGGATTTTCTCAGCTGTTTCACTTTACAAGATCACTTGTCCCTAGTAATACATATATAATTCACATATAACTGAAATAGTTCCCCAAAAGCCATTCATCCCCAGAGGAAACTGCTCTTTAATTGTTTGTTATGCCCTCTCAGCAGGGAGGCTGGCTTACACCATACATGTGCATCATTTTATTTAAATGACATCCTACCTTGCTATGAAAGCTGCCAGAGCTATTTGATCTTCTTCCACTAAGGCTGGCAACTACAGAAAGCCCCCTGAGAACAAAGCAGCAGATGAAAAAGAAGTGCTGATGCTCCAGGCATGCTCTTTTAGTCAGAGCTGTACCAGCAGCAACATGCAGCAGGAAAAAATGCATGCTTCAAAGGTAATTACCTTTGTGTGCTGCATCCTCCTGTCTTTATTTAAGATACTTGGGATTGATTTCCATCCCTTAGCAAGGGGAACTGCCCCACAACATGCTAAATGACCAAGCATGAATTTCAGTCAAGAAAAAGAGGCCTCTCTCCTCCACTCTCTGCCATTCTTTCTGCAAGGATCACACCTTGTGACAAATTACACAAGGCTGATGTCCTGTGGCAGCACCTCTCCCAGACATTCTGGTGGTGACTTGGCCATTCCTGGCATCATCTTCTCACTTCATTCCCCTGACCATGTCACTTACAAGTTGCCACAAGTTGGATTGGGATTTTTTTCCAGAAGGATTTGGGATTGGCAGTGCCTATAACCTGCTTAAATGGGCAAGATGCGGACGGAACTCAGTGTGAGAGGATAGCATCTCACACAGCTATGCAAATGCACAGGCCTAGTAAAACTTAGTTGTTTTGCTTGTCAGATGTTTACATAAACCTTCTCCACTTCTAATGTTTGGGAAAACTTTTTCCTGAGGTTTGGGTTAATTTCAAGCTCAAATGAAGCATTAAAAAATATTCCCACAACAGAAAGTAGAATGGCTGAGTTTCTCTGTGTTTTGAATGCTAAACCTCAAAATCACTTCCAGGTTTCTCAAAAAGCCTTATTGGGGGAAAAATGGGGAAGAAAAGGGGAAGAAAAAAAAATTTACCACACCACCCCTTCCCTGAACCCAAGCTAAGTTTCAAGTCTGTTGCTGAATGAAAAACAAGCTATGTTTAAGGGATTTTTAAGGTTTCAGTATAAGTGGTAGTCACAGGTTTATATTCAACCCTAAGATAATAAGTAACCACATTTGTTTACAATATGCCGTGACGCCCTTCTGATGAAAAACACCATCAGTATGAGAAAGATTTTAGAATTTTTACTTCAGAATTCTTTTCAACTCAAAAGGTGTCACTGAGTCACTGAGTTTATATCTCTGGCATAGGGTTTAAAGGGCATGCCCTGCAGATCCTTCAGCAGGATTACCAAGCAAGCAAAGTCTTCATCTTCAGGGTCCAAATCAACTTTTAATGGCTGTTGGAAATGCTACCAAAAAATTTCAATGTGTATTTTTAGGCTTCTTCATTTAACTCACACATTATCAGTAAAGGTCAGAGCTATTTATCTCCATCTCTCATTTCAGTGTTGATTGGAAGAACTCCTTGCAGCCAGCAGCAAGCACAGCACAATTCTGCTTGGGATAAAGCTGGCAAGGGCACTGGATTTTTAAGTGGCTATTATCAATTCACCCTGTTAGCACCTGCTGCTGCTGCAGCTCATCCAAGAGCAGTACTGGCTCAATGGGTTTCCATCGTTCTGACTGGAAGTGCGAAGAAATATGGTATGGATCAAACGCCTCAACGGCAGCTGGAGATCTTAGAGGAGGATCAGAACAACCTTGATTCACACCAAGGTAACAAATTCAGAAAGAGGGAAGAAAAAACAGACAGGCAAAGGAAAGTGCATGTGTGCCAGATGACTAATTCATGCAAACCTCCAATTTTATAAAAGGATCAAATACATTTTGTATATTTATACACTCCCATTTCTTTCTTTACAGGCCAATGACAGCCTGCAGAGTACTGCATAGATTTGCCAAAAATAATTACTCTGGTCACTTAGCAAAGCAGAGGATCTGTCATCCAGAAACATATTGCCTAGCAACAGTTTGCTTACCCTTCCTCCCTCCCTCGCAATAAGCAAACACCGCCTGCCCTCCCCACCCCCTCTCGTTTATATTGGCTTTCTGGCTGCTGGCAGACACAGCTGCTCACCTGGGTGTAAAATCGCTCCTGACAGGAGGACTCTGCGCTGTTTAAGTCCAAGTACACATGAGAAGATGAGTAGTGTAGTTCAAGAAAACCCTGGCTACCAGGAAGAGGCGCAGTTTCTGCCTGTGATAAAATTGTCTCACAGTTTGCTTAGAGAAAACCCACTTCAAATGAGATCACCAGTGTGTTAGCTCTTGGCAAATTGTGGTCTGGCATGGTGAAGGAAGGAGAGGAAATCAAACCCGTCATACCAGACAAGCAACCACCCACAGACTTAGGACACCCTATTTTCCGCAAAAATGTTTCATTAATATATATTTTATTATAACTGTAGTGTACAGAATTATAAACTTCTTTCCATTTTTTTAATACAAAAATATTTAGGCAGTGATTTATGGAAAAGAACCATACTATTCCTCCATCCCCCATGGAAGCCCTCATGCTTCTTCCACACACAGAGACCACACCATTTGCCTTTTAGCTGATGGTTGTCATCAGTACCAAGGTTTTTTCTTATTTTTCTAACAGCAGTATCTTGGAAAATTGCACAGATCATTTTGCTAACAACTTTCTGTAACGTTGTGGAAACAGTCTGGACATCTTAAAGCTGCATACAGAGATCAACATGAGAGAACTTTTGCACTCTGCTACACCTCCCACCTCTGCACAGCATGTTACAGCAGAGAAGCCTCAGACCTGACAGCTGCCCTAACTCTGAGTAGTGGCACAGCTGTTAAGTACCAGATTTTCCAAGAGCTGTATGCACAACAGTGACAATTATCTAGCATGATATTAATATCCCCTTTTTTTTTCCTATGCCACATCTGCGCTGTTTCATAATGCAAAACTTACGTTATATATAATATATATGGCTGTACTATATTTGTCACTGCTTGGCATGCCTATATTAGTAGAAATATTTGAAAAGTAATTTCAGGTTTAAAAAATTTTTAAAAGTTCTCTTTCTAAATATTTTTTTCAGTTAGTCAGAAATATTGTCATAAAAAATCTTGACCCAAAAATACATAGAAACTTACACACATTTTTTTTAACTGGGCTGGGGCTTAATACCTAAACGCCATCACACAAAACAGGAGATACCAGGTATAAATCATTGTTTACACTACTGTCAGATGCTAGTCTTGAAATACACAACTTTGAGATGAACTTTTGTGTTGCCTTTAAATAACTTAATAACTAACACTCAGATCGTCCTGTAAACAAAGATAAAGGGGGAAATGTTAATATTCTATATATTGAAATTTACTACAGTGATTACTGGAGATTTCTTTGAAGGAAGGCATGGTGCCCTTATAACTGTTTTCTATCATGTTTTATTCTATTTTATATTATTCTATTTTGAAAATAGTTTCAAATTTTTGCGGAGGTCATCTAGTCATTTCAGTACAGTTGCTACTTTATTGCTTTTCATATCATGTTTCAGTCTGATACAAAATATCTCTCCTTAACATTCATGTCCCTGCCCATTTGGCAATGAGTTTATCTTTTGTTTTAAATGCTGTAAAAACTAATACTGTCCTTGTTCATGTGTCAACATCCTTGATTATTTCAGCTGCAGTATGAACAGATTCATGAGGTGTGTTTGATAGTTAAGTACTGATGAACACCCTGGAAATTGAAAAGAATACTTGCTTTTAAACAGATCTTGTCATTATAAGGAGACCCTTTTTTTCCCTTGTTTTTCATCCTCAACATGAAAATGGCAGTTCATTAATGAAAGAGGTGCAGCAAATCCCCAAAGTAGTCTCTGACAAGTTGCAATCAGTTCTAATGTTGATTTAGGTCCTAAAATTTGAGGGGTTTTGCTTGTAAAATATTTGGCGCACACATTTAAAATGAGGGCAGAACAAAAAGGAAAAGGTAATTATTATAAGATTCTGTATAGTTTTCAGATCTATTAATTAGTTCTAAACTTATATTTTTTGCTAATAAGCATCTAGCCACAAATTTAAAGATGCCTCTTAAATGTAAATTGATTGCTACAGAAATGTCCATACTGTACATAACATGTGCTACAATTCCACAAATACAAATGCTCATTATAATACATTATCTTTGATGTTCGTAGCATTAGGCTTGATCCAGCACCACTGAAACATATGGGAACTTTAATATTGATCCCTGCAGAAGAAGAAAGACACGAACACTTTTGAGCATATGTCCTGATAGAAAGTCTGAAACTCATTTTGAACGTAATGCCAAAGAGAAAACAAGTTGAAGTGGAAGAAGTCAGTTTCTAAATGTTCAGAATGAAAAATAAACAGAGCACAGGAACTTACAAGCAATAAAGCAGGGTAGAGATTGGACAAATTGATTTTGACTACTAGCAAGAAAAAACTGTGTTTCCCAAAGTTCTGTATTTCAAGGAGTTCTTACTCATAGGATGTGTAGTACCAAAAGCAAGCAAAACACAGATTATATAATACTTCAGAAACAAATACTCTTCTGATATCACTGGAAATATTCACAAAGCCAAATCTTTTCCATTGTAGAGAAACCAGTCCCTCCTCACTTTTGCTGCTGGCTGTTTGCTGTCATAACAGTGCATTGAACTTTCTCCATCTGTCAGTGAGTTAGAGAAAAAGTATGGTGTGCTTTAAGTAGCAGAAGTTTTTTCATTCAGTAGTGCTCTGCTGAGCCAGATCTTGAAAAACCTGTTCAAGATCAGACTACCCCACATTCAAATATTTTCATTATTAACCTACATTTCACCCATCTTTGACTCAAAGACTTCAACTTCAGAACACAGACTTTGCAGGGCTTAAAAGCAAAGCCAGGATTGCAGAAGTGTCCCAGATTGTTACACAGCTCTGTAGCAAAGCCCACAGTAAGCACTGGCAGGAATTGATCTATTCATACCAGTGGAAAGAATCAATTTCCACCTGAGCTGATGGAGCAAAATTGTTTGGTCTCTGCAAGGGCTACCAGCATCACGTGTACCAATACTACGTGATGGTGGAAAAATGTTTGAAAGTTTTAATCTTAAACAAAGTCTATTTTGAGCTGAGCATATCTGTACCCAGTTTCAATGAATTAACTATTTGTTCTTGCTGTTTATTCCAGTCACAAACTGTGACCAGCTGCTGATTTTGTTAGCTATTTTTCCGTTAATTTTCAAAACTTTTTATTGCAAAATATTTCTTTGGCTTATTGTTTTAATTAAGCATTTGTTTGGAATTTCATACTTGCTTATAATTGTAATGAGTCCACACAGTCAGTGAGAAGCAGCAATGAAGGGAGAAAGAACCTGCCAAAAATGAGAGGCTTAGGCCATATGGAGCCATCAAGGGATATCTCTGATGTGGATGCTGCCAGCATTGCTTCTTCCTCCCTGCTTGGCATTTCTGAAAACCACTTCATACTTCTGAAATTCTCCCAGGCCTTGCTGTGTAGCACAGAGAACTGTCGTCCAGTAAATGAGACATCACTGAGCTCTGTCTTTTCCAAAATGCCTGGAGTAAGAAAATAAAAAGCAGACCTTCAGGTTCTCCCAGAACTGGCATACAGCCAATTTTGATAGCAGACCCAGATGCCTCCATACCTGCACTGAAATTAACAAGACTAGGAAGGAAGGGGAACAAATGACATAAAGGTATGTGTATAGAGCAGGGATGACCAATTAGAACAAAATTATGATTGTAGCAATATCTTTCTGCAAGACAATCAGCTCTTTTGTCATGCCTGAGGCTAGACATTTAAATTCTTATTCATTTGATGTCCATGCCCTAATTGAAGGTTAAGACCTACTTGTGAACAGCCATAACACTACATCATCAAAGGATGTGGCTGAGCAACTGAGAAACTGTGTGTGGAAGAGAATGGAGTGGAGGAAGTCCAAATAGAAATTTCCACATAACTATTCATTCCCATCTGATTTCTGTGGGTAAAGAAACATGCTACAGTAAATCCAGATCTTGGAAAAATTAGCTCAGAAATATAAAATTGTGCATTCACAGCTGCAAGGTTCTTTTTGGCCTTCATGAGCTGAGCAGACGAGTGTGGGAAATACCTCCCACACTAATTTTATGTCTGAATCCTAGTCTCCCACAGAACTGAACAATATCAAGTTGTGTACCCCAGATGCCTTTTGGTTTAATTAGCTGGCAAAGAACAGTACAAATTCTGTGGGATTATATGTCTATGATGGGCAAAACATTTTGGTCAAATTGATTTTTGACAACCGACTGAATTTTGCAAGATCAAAAGCTCATTTTGTGTATTACATTTGCTTAAAAAGGAAATTAAAATCTTAGCCATTTGCTTGCTATATAACCCTTGCTCCTGCAAAGTGTGTAAATACTCACTGCTTACATATCTACTACTGGTTCACTATGGTTTTCACTAAAGCCATTGACATCGTTATTTAATACTCACATTAAAGTACTACAGGTAAGATTTGATTTCTTTTTCTAAGTTTTCAACAAATGTATTGGAATGACCTCTCTTCCCTTTGTGCATGGAGCATAGAAATGGGGGAGGTGAGGAGAAAGTCTCTCTCGTTAAAGTGTGTGTTAATTAAGCGCACAACATTTAGCAGCTCACCCCCACTGTATTGATAGATTCACTGTGACTGAGGATTTTGAAATGAGTAAGTCACAAACATCTTGGAATACAGTTTAAAAAGAACACGTTGTGGTCTTTTGACCACTGCTTTTTTTCAGCAGACATATGTATTTCTATCCCAGTATTTGGAGATAATTCCAGCACATGAATGCTCTTGGCATTGTTGAGAAGCAGCTAGTTACAACAACATCTCAAGAAATGCCTCTGATATAAACCATCTCCACAGTGCAGAGGAAATTAAATCAAGGTATTAGGAATACCCCTTCACATTTTTGCAAAGTAAAATTCTGCTGTCACATTGGAATAGAGAAATTAAAGTTGTAATAAAAATTAAATACACATTTTCTTTAGCTTTTAAAAAACACTTAGCTATTTACTGTAATTGTTTTTACTCAAGCATGGACACAGAATATCTGGCATGGCTTAGTATTTCTTTGTCTGTGATGCAATAACAATCTAGACACAGGGAAAGAACACCATGGAAAGTCTTTCTGTCTCAGTAGCCACAGAGCATCAACTCTAAATACAAGAGTAACAAAGAGAAGTAAATGTTTTGACTATTTTAATACTCGATTTAATATTTTTTTCCATTTCATTATTTCAAATTCAGGAGTTTTAGCTTCTTGAAAGATTTGGTTTTTCCCCAGGTCATTAGCAAGCTTTCAGTTTTGGCCAAATGCCTGTAGAATGGGAGCATCATCATGAATTAAAACCCCTCTTTAGTGAATTCTGCGCACCTGTGGATAATTAGATGAATTTTTCTTAGCCCCATCCTAGATGACACTCACAGTAACAAGGGCTTCTGCATGTTACAAGGACTTCTTCCCTGTGGAGTACCTTGTCTGCAAATCTGCTTTCCAATCAGAAAGTAGAAAAGCAGGCAAGCCCACAAACATGCATGTTGGGGTTGTCACTTCAGCCAGAGACAACCACTAACCTCTGTGAGGTAAGACATAATTCCTCAACATGATGAGACATGTAAATTGATGCTGAAATATAAAGTAATGTGTTTTGCTTTTGGCTTTACATTTTGCTAGGGTGACAACCATTCCTTCACCTTCAAGTCCTGAAGAAAAGAGAAAAACCTTTTTTTGGTCCATCCCCTCAATGCTGGACACCTGGGCATGATCTATTCCTCAGCTTATTGCAGAATTATTGTGTGAAATAAACACTGCTGGTCTAAGTAACATATCTGAGGAACTTTCCCTAAACACTGTGACACTTCACAGCAGGGTATTTAAAGGTGTGTGGTCAGCTAACCTACAGATGAGCCAGTTAGAAATGCAGTGTCTGCTGCATGAACTATGGAGTCCTTCTTTTACACTCTAACTTCAAAACAGGGACTGTATGCCAACAATTCCATGCAAAATTATATCTTCCAATAGGCACAACGTGGGATGAAATATTCTCTCAGCTGAAGGTTAAAATATACACAGTGAAGTATCACAATTGCTATCCTATTTTGATCCAATTCTAATTATTAATCATTAAAACACTAATAAGGTGTTAAAGCAAGCAAGAGCTATTCTGCAAGGATGCTCATCAACAAGTATTAAGGGCCCCTAGCTGTAGGAAAGGAAGGAGGTTGGAGTGTGTTAGTGATTTTTACTATTTCTCTTGTGGGTTGGCTAGTCGTTTCTTTCCTTACCCCACAGGTTGTGGAGGAAAAAATAGCCAGCATTTGCTGGACTGAAATCTGAAGGATCCCAGAAAGGAATGTGTCAAAGTGTAATTCCATCCAAATATTCATATATTCAGGAAATGTTAGTCTTCAGATGCATACTACGGGGTCTGCATGGGTGCTTTCTTTGGCAGCACTGTGTTGCATACTGTAATTTCTCATTATCAACAAAACTCTCAACCACAGTCTAGCTCAGGGAAACTGTAAATAAGTTTTACATTAGACATTTTGTTTCTCTATTATTTTCACATGTTTCTAATATGGCTCCCTGCTGTGGGAACTGTTGGACAGAAATACGTCCAAGAAAGCAGAATACCTCCTTAACTTATTTCCCATAAAAAAGATTGGCTATATCTAATTGCAGCTATAATGAGAAATGATGGTTTCAAAATAATATCATACCATGTAGTTTGAATGATAGTTTGCCACTGTGAGTGAGACAGGTAAATATACTTTTTTCAGTTCATTGAGGTGAAACTTTAGATTTAAAAGAAGTTTTACAAATATTCCATTTCTACTGCACTATTGCTGACATGATGTTGGTTAAGAATTCATATCAAGTCTGTTACCTATTTATTTAATTCTTGAATTTCTAGCAGGAGTGTTTAATTTCATGTGGATTGTGGGCAGATTAGTACAACAGAGAGAGTTTAAATTCCTACCATTTCTAACATTCCTGTCTTAACACATGTATTTGACCACTTCTAATCTCTAACAACCTAGAAGATAAATTATTTTAGATTCTGATGTTTCAACTTGGAAACACATATTTGAACTAAATAAAATACCTCAGAGGAGTTATTTCAACAGGTTGACATCTTTTTCTTGATAACATAATTGCATTGTTTGGCATTTTAGGGCAAGAGGTTTCACAATTTGTTTGTTATGAAGAGATAAAACTAGTCATTATTACCATAGCTGTTCTGCTATCTTCACATCTATGACCATCACCTCAAGATCTAGCCTTCCAAGCAGATGCCCCTTACAATCCCCACCCACCTCAACTCCCCCCAGCTAGTCAGCCAGTGTCTGTTGCTTTCCTCTTTCTTTTCCCATTCTATCCATTTCTTTTTCCTATTTTCCTTTTCTAAGGCACCTAAGGGAGGGGGGGAAGAAAATAAAGAAGGAAAAAAGAAAGTACCAATCGCTTCCATTCTGCAGAAGAGGACAAAATATTTCACACTAAAACTTCACAAAGACTTCAAAACTGACCTCTTCATGGCAGTTACTTGATTAAATTATCTTTCTGTTCTGTGTCCATAACCTTTTATATGTTACACCTCCTATGATAAATTATGGGTTAAGAATACCTATAACAAACCTCAAGATTCCTTGGGAATGCTAAAATGGAAACTAACAATGATGATGTAGAGTAACACTTAGAGCTGGACTCTCTTCTCTCTATATATGTTATCAGCAGACCTGAAATTTTCAGTTATCATAATTCCTGCCAAGTAACACTGATCTTCAATATTTCATCATTCAAAGAAATAGCCCTATTTTCTTTAGGTGAGAAAGCAGACTTTATATCAACGTAATTTTGCCTGGTTTGTTATTAAATATTAATGTGGAAATTAAGCAAGGTTTAAGCACTGGGCTTTAAGATTTAGTTTTCATTTTGTCTGTTATACCAAACCTTTATTAACATTCTGTGAAATAAGAAATCTACAGCATCACTAATAAAACCTTTTAAGTGGTAATCCTTCAGAACCCTTCCTTTTAATGGTTGAGCATTTGCAGTACTAAACCAATGAAATTCACACGTAATGTAATGGAGTAGTGGAGCGATTATTACAACATTTTTTCCAAAGTACCATGAGCTTTAGATGATTAGAGAGTAGTCCTATGTTTTAAACTTTCTGCCAAAAGTGGGGCTTTAAGTTGAGTTGGATTGGGGATAGATTGCAGTATAATGTATGTTGACAGTTTAATAACATGGGTTGCTATCCTTAGTTTGCTTTATGATGTAATACATCTTTATAGGAGTCCTTAGAGATTTCTGCTATGATTTTCAAGGCAGAGAGAACTCAATAAACTGAAATACTCTGAGCAAGATTTCTATTTCCTGTATACTTTGGAAATTTTCCTGAAAAATAAATAGGTGCTACAACTTTTTAAAGTTTTTCTGACATGACTTTTTGTTTTTCTAGTAATGTAATAGATTTTAAAGGTACACTTCATATAAAGTTATCCATTTTTTAAAAGTTCCCTTCTATAATGAATGGTTTTATTTTTCAGATCTCTAGGGGAATTTTCTTTTCTGTAAAACAGAGTAATTGATTTTATTTTCCCCCTTTTTCAATTCATATCATATATACATTTAGATGATACAGTTTGCAAATATTTTCAAGTAAAGGGCACATACATTTGGACTAATTATCCCTTATGTTTTGACAATGAGATGCAAAACAGTGGTTAAGTATCAAGCAAGATCAGTCTAAATAATAAAATAAAATATAGGAATTATTTCAATCTTTGACTGCTTTCATTTCATTCTTAGAGGTAACCAGGAAAAGAAACTAATTAGAATGGAAGGAAAATGTTGCTTTAGACTATATTTCAGTCTAAGTGAAAGGATACTCAATCCACTCTAACAGTAAATAAATTCAATTGCTAGTTTTCACAATATTCATGCCAAATTAGATTTCAGGAACTACTGAAGGCAAATTTTTTATTTGCTGATCTCTGTTCAAATTGTATAAAAAGAGATGTTAATTTTCAAAGTGTAATTGCTTTTCAGAATGGTGCCTGTAGACTATGCTGTTCAGAGGTTTTCAATGTTTTCAAAGGTTACTGCTAACCTATGATTTACTATGATTATGATATTTGTTTAAATAGATGATTAGCTAAATAATATGGTATTCTTCCCTATACCAATTTGGCAGAACACACAGAAAAACTTTCAGGATACTTTTACAAAGCGTTTTCAGAATGAACAATTCACATGAGCTAGGTTCCTCTATCCACACCAGTACTTATGACACATTCTTTCCACACATGTTGAGTAAACAAAAACTTGCTCATCTGAATGTTTGAAGTGGGTGCATAAATGTAGGCTGCAGGGCATAAATCTGTACTGCTTGTCAAATAAATGTTAGCACATAATTTCTTAAAGTATGCACAAGGTATACTTTCCTGTTAAAATAAACCTAATGTAGAATAAGATTCATTAGAACATTCCTGAAGAGACCACCAGTACAGAGAAGATCAAATAGTGTGATATAGATACTCCATAAAGACAAAAACCAGAAACTGGAGCATCCATCTAAAAGCTTTTTTACCTATTGTTTGATGCCCTCTCTTTTCACCATTCTTTTGTTGAATCTGGGTAAAAGCTACGCACAGTGATATCCCCGAAGCCACTCAGGCCAAAATCACTTTCATATTCACCACAGGTGAAACACTTATACCTTTTGCCATCAGTGGTCACGCTGGCCTCTTGCCAAGAGCCTGAGAGCCATGCCTAATTGACATTCACATCGACATACATTTTCATCCCTGGAAAATATAAGCCTACACACAACCATGACAATTGCTTAGGCTAGTACCACTGACAAGATAATCCTGACTGTTTAAATTCACTGAAAACCCATGGTTTGCTTCTACCCCCACTGCTACACTGCACTCCCACAGGTTGTATTTGAGCATCCTGCAGGCCACAAACCACCACAGTGCCAGAAACACAGGGGAGCAGACATCTAACCATCCTTAGCAAATTGTGCGCACAAATAGGTGACAAATGAGGTAGAAAACCTGGAGTTTTCATCCCCAACGGCCATTGTCAAAACAGAGTTTTGGTAAAAATTTGATCCTGCAACCATAATTTTGGCAGCCTACTGCAGCTTCTTGGGTCTACTCCTTTTTTAACTTGCTATGAAAATGAAAATCTACCTAGCTCCCTGCTATTCACAAATGAGATGGTTCCTGATTGTGTTGCTAGGCTTGCTGAATGACAGGCAGACTTCATAATTATTCCTGTGACTGATCATGTCTGTTACTCTGCCTGTGCATCCCAAGAGGTTTGCCAAAAGAACATTTAATGTTCAAGCCAAATTTCACTGAGACAAAAGAATTACTTTAGCAAAGAAAATTATTGTTACTATTATTTTCGCTTTACCTGAAATTTGTCTTATGCCTACATGTGCACATACCCACCCTTACTATTACTCTATAAGATGTGTGCCTGTTTGTATGTGATCAATTTTCTCTTGACCAGCACACAGACAGCTCCACTGGGACTCTCTGGGGTTGAGATCACATCTTACCACAGCTTCACCTACAAGGGTGTCTGGGAAAAGGCAGTAGCACATTGCACATTCTGCAAGTCATTACAGTTGAGCAACTGCAGTGCTCAGCTCACCAGCCGTCACTGGGCTGCAGAGTGGAAGCCTCATTTGCCCTCTACACTATTATGAATATATAAACTCAAAGATCAGGTCTCAGTTTCTGGACCACTAAAATAACAAATCATTATATTCAATAGAGGTATTAAAAAAGAAACAAACCAAGCCAACTCATGCCATCAGTCAAATAAAAATTATCCTCAGAAACAATATAGATCTGTTGCAACTTCTCACTCTACTTCATCACATTTATGGACATGGAGAAAAACAAATGTGTTGGTAACCTAAGGGTTACCTTGAACTTCTACAGGAAATTATTCTTTTAGATGATTTTGAAGAATAGAATGAACTCAAATCCTACAAAATCTGTTTAAAGTCTAATGCAAAGAGAAGTGTTTAAAACCACCGACCAGCACATTTCATAACAAAAGCAGAATCTTGCTTCCCTGTCTTTTTTCTACCTCTTGCCACAAGCACCACACATTTGCAGCTGAAACCATACAACTGTTAATATCAGTACTTGTTGAACCTACATCTAACATCTTCTGATACACTTGTGCCTAAGTAATTGAGGCATCAAACCCTTCCATATGCAATTACTTGGTAAATATGCTCAATCCTGTCCCTGGAGCTTTTTTGCAGATAACAGTGAATCAATGCCAGACGCCTGACCCACTGATCTTCACTCTCTGTCTTCTACCACTAATAGCTGATAAATCTGCTTTGTTGAGAAGAAGCAAAAAAGAAATCAGGACAGGACTCCTTCATGTGCAATATTTATTTGAGCAGCAAAAGCTGTCACTGAAACTGAGTGACAGCAAACAAGGGTACTATTTTGACCATTATACAGAGCAAGTACAGCAACTGGGGTGTATGTCTACAAGATTAAAACATTCAATCAATTTCATTGTAAACTGAGGAATCCCCCAAGCAGGTTTATATGGGATCCTAGCTGGGAGTTTTCCCAGCTTCCAAATATTGTTATATCTAGTTGAATAAACTATCTAAAGAAAATATATAGATATCAAAGAACAGAGTAAAATGGCTACAGACAATAGGTTTCTGTAGCACTTGAGTCACACAAAACAGTAGTGCAACAAAATGTTGATGCATCAAATATGTAAAAGATTAGAATACAATTATAAAAATAATTTCAAAGCATTAAAGACATAATGGGCAGAGTTCCTACTAGTTAAATCTAATCTCCAGTACACATCAGCTGTAGCTTGGTTTGTCTTGTTAGGTAAACAAAATGTGTCTTGACTGTCATTGCCATAAAATATTAATGCACTGGAAGTCTCTAAACCTTGCTAAGCATAAGGCCTATTATCACACTTAAGAGCAAAGCAATCTAATAAATCGCTGGCAGTATAAAAACTAAGTCAGCTGGCAGAGACAGTCATCTCCCTAAGGGATAGTAAGAGACTAATCTTCAACTACAGCAGCTGCAGTTCCAGAGAAATTGTGTTTCCACTGCTCAGTAGAAATACATTTGTGCTGAATTCTGTTATTTGAACTCTAATGGAATCATTAGGGGTGCCCATACATTATGAGCAATACAAAATGAACTAACCATCTATGATCTGGGTTTATTGTAGGCATGATTTTTTCTCTATTTGTGCTTAGTCTTTGTTGCTTTTAGTTCCATCCAAATAAAAGCTGAACTGCATGATTCTGCTACACATTTTCTAACAGCATCAAGCTCATACATAAATAATCTTCTGCATTTACTAAGCACTGAGACAATGTCCTTAATTGAAAACAACTTACTTGTTTGGCACTGTCATGAGGTCCTTGAGGCTGTATTTAACAATAAACACAATATTGTCATATACTTTGCAACATAACAGATAACATCATGATTATGTTATTTTTATGGTGTACTTTGGGAACATACTGTATGATTCCAAAGAAGCAAACCACCAGACATACAAGACTACACACACAAAAAGTAGTTAACAGACAAAATCTCTGAGTTAGGATATTATCAAAATTATTTATTTTCTACATTTGGTATTAGTAGGGATTAATATGCCCTCAAAATGGACCAGAAAAAAAGCCCTAAATATCAAGAATTCCATCTTTAGATGCTACAAAAATATTTCATTTCGTCAGCATGCCTTCATAACAAGAATGCATGCTGACAAAAGAATCTTAAAATATGTTACAAGCAAATGTTGGTTGTTCCTGCAAAAGATTTTGATATGAAAACAAAAAATAAAATATTTCCTTTGATTGTACATTTTCCATTCAGTTCTATTTTAAGTGAATAAAAATAACACTATATGAACTTTTAAGATTTTTAAATGTGAATCTTAAGAATTTTTTTTTTTCTTGACCACTGGAGTCTATTTGATCCCACACAAATCTGTGAAATTTGAAGAGGAAATGGGTAGTACAAACCTTGCTTAAAGTCAACTAAGTCAGGCTGCTCAGGGCTTCATCAAGTTAGGATTTGAAACTCTCCCGAGACATAGATCCCAGAAGCTTACCAGTTAATCTGTTCCAGTATTTAATTGTCCCCATGGTGAATATTTTCCTCTGATATAGTCAGAATTTCCTGTTTTCCAGCTTCTGACTCTCTTTCCTACCACTCTGCACCTCCAGGTCTGACTACATTTTCCCTATTTCCTCCTATTTGATAGGCATAAGTTGCAAAATGGTCTCACTTCAATCTCATTTCTAAGCCTGAACAAACCCAGATTCCTCAGCCTCTTTCTATGTACCCCATGCTCCAGTCCTCACCTCTTCTGGAGGACATCCACTGGACTACTTCCACAGCGCTCCAGGTGCGGTTTCATGAGCAATGAACACGCAGGAGTAATTATCCCGCTGAACCCACTGGCTGCAATTTTGTCAATACTTCTGTACACCAAAACCCACAGTAGCTGTAGCTGTGAGTTTGAATGTCATTCAATACTGTGCCAGCGTGGACTGATACAGTAAAAGTGACTGTCATCCAGTTATAAATTACCTCCATGGTATTGTGGGAAAGGCAGGGGGAAGAACAGAAACATATGAACATGCAGTGAGAACTCTGAGACATTTATGTGGCTAAATATTTAACATTTCCAGTCACTGCCTGTTATATTTTGCATTGCAAACCATGCCTTTCCCCCCTCTTTTTCAGAAACAGAGAAAATTGCCCTTGTATCTGGCAATTCTTGTATCTGTCTTTTTCTTTTTCCTACATTTATTTGGGTTTTTTTCTGTGACATCCTCACCAGTTCATCAATTTTCAATGTTGAACATAACTTTAAGTTTTCTGGAAAGGCATAAAGACTGTAAAAAAGCTCTATTTACCTCCTAGGGATGTCAGCTCATAAAAACACATGAGAAACTGAGAAAGCTGGAGTTGTATACATTCAAAATAAGATAGATGTATATAAAAGCATATTTGTAACAGAAAAACATACATCAAGCAGCTCCTGCCTGGCAGTCTTCATGAGAATAAAGAGGTAAAGAAGACAGTGAAAGGCAGAAAATTTTAAACTGATAAAACAAAACAATATTTTAACAAAACTCCAGAAATGCAGAAATCATTGATAGAACATATCACTAGGAATTAGCATCCTAGCAGGTATCTTAGCAGGATGCCAAGATTAGGCATTACTGTAATATTGGTTATGATTGCCTACATTTAAAAATCCTTCAGGTTTCAAAGCTCAGTGTTCTACTCAGGAAAAAAACACAGTGTGCAAAGTTGCTTAAGCAAACCTAATTGGCTCCCTCATGCGTATGTATTTTGATAGAATCGTCATGATTACCTACTACATTATTACTTGCTATTGCCTCAAATACTGGTAATTCCTAGTTTTGAAGTGTTTGCCTTTTCACCCCTAATAGCCCTTATAGTTTCTTCCCTTTCTTCTACATTTAAAAATAAGTTTTCAATACAGGAAACCACACAGAGCTTCAGGATGTTTAAACTGTTAATTCCAACAGATGAGCAGACAGTGTCTGAACTAATGATACAGTTGCCTCAGTGGGAGATTCTTTCTCTGTTAAATCAATTAGCACAGGAGGGACAGAAGGGACTGTCACTGAGTTTTGTAGTTTTTTCTATCACCAAATTAGGTAAAATCTCTAGATCAATATTCAAGAGCATAAGAACATCTAGTCACTCCTCTCAGCTGGAGGAACACTTTTTCCTGTGTTGCAGCCCCCCTACCCTGCATCTCTCCATAGCTCTAGCACTTTCTTTTGCCTGTCTTGGCTCCTATGAAATTTTGTACTACTTCCTTATACTTCCTTCTGACAACCTGTCCCTTAGACCAATTCTAGTGTTCCGCACAGACCAATAAAAGTGTTGCTTTCTGGGTAAGGAAAAATTTGCAAGGATCCCTATCCAGTTCTGAAACTTTGGGATTTTGCTTATACTGTGAGCTGGATGCAGAACCAACCATCTCCCTGAGGCTTTACTCTCAGGACACTGGCGGAGTCAAGGTGCCTGCACAGGAATGGCTGCTGGGGTGACCATGCAGTTCAGGCATGCTGCCTAACGTCACTCTTCCTGTAGCTGGGGTGATATTCAGTGAACTTTCTTCTACCACAATAGCTGTGCTTTTCTAGGTATCAATCAAAATACGTGGTCCAGAAAAAGGCAGTAAAATGTAGATGAGACAGTAAAATAATTTGCAGTAAAACTGTGGATCCATGAATAACCTTCTCAACTACAGTCCAGCTGCAATTCTTCATGTATTTCCTGACAAGTAAAATTTGTGGTTTGCAAGAGATGTTAATTTACTCATATAGATGCCTAGAAAATGAAAACTGTCAAGCTATTAGGTGCTTTTTTACTGAAGAGGCATCTGAAAACAAATAGCAATTCTCTGTTTTCATCACTGAGAAGTTTCATCAAGGTTGAGACACATGAAGCTAGATCCTGATCTTGTTTTAAGAGACAAGAAAAGCTTAGCAACTTAGCAGATTCAGTACAGAGAAAAATCAAAGTCTGGCTCATGGAGTCGAATCACTGAACCATTACTTAATTACATTTGTTTAAAGTAATAGGAAAACAGTGGCACCTACCTCCACAAGAAAACAGGAAGGCTAAAAGGATAGATTAGTAATGTAACACTTTGCTAAAGTGCTATCTGCATTAGGCCAGCTAAATGGAATCAATTTGTCAGAGACTCTGACCTACTCATTAATATTTCCTTTCCATCAAATGGGAGAAACAACTCCCAGATGCATTTTATTCCTCAGAGCACAAGGGATATAATCCTAAAATACAGCGTTCACTCTTGTTCAGGCTGTATTTTAAAACAGATTAGAATAGTAGCATAGACTTCTTTAGCTCTGAGATCACACTTATTTGGGGGTTAAATGTTAATGAGGCATAGCTGTTGAGCATTTACTCATTGGCACTCATAAGCAGATATTCTCTGTAAAGAAAGAAATCGTCAAAAAGTGATTATTGTCTTGGTACTTTGTATACAGTCTCATTGATCACCCTCCTGAGTTTGTAACAGTTCAGAAAAGTATAAAAAAAATCATAAAGTGCATGAATGCCACTAGCACAGTTCAGACCTAGAAGATATTTTGCACCTAAGGTTCACTCAATGAATAAATAAACAGTCCCTTTAAAAGTCTTCCAAAGGAGCACATTCAAGCTGATTCTGTACATCTTTGTTGAAAGCAAGGAGCATCAACTGGACATTGAATTATAGAACAGTTTGGGTTGGAAGGGACCTTGGAGATCATCTAGCTCCAGTCCCCCTTCCATGGGCATGGATGCCACCCACCAGATCCGGTTGCTCAAGGCCCCACTAACCTGGCCTCAAACAGTTCCAGGGACAGGGCACTCAAAAGTTCTCTGGGCAACCAGTGCCTCACAACTCTCACTGTGAAGAATTTCTCCCTAATATCTAATCCTCTCCTTTTTGAGTTTAAAACCTCTCCCGCTTGTCCTATCACTGTATACCTGTGCAAAAAGCAATCTTCCCATTTTATAACCCTCCTTTTCATACTGTAAGCTCTCCTTGGATCCTTTCCTCTCCAGCCTGAACAACCCCATCTGTCTCAGTCTGTCTTCACAGGAGAGGTTTTCCAGCCCTCTGATCATCTTCGTTTCTAACAGTTTCACACCCTACAACATTCTAACAGTTTTACATCTTTATTATGTCAGGGATTCCAGAGCTGGATGCAACACTCCTGGTGGGATCTCACCAGAGCAGAGCAGAGGGACAGAATCCCCTCCTTTAGCCTCCTGGCCCTGTTGCTTTGATGCAGACCAGGATACATTTGGCTCTCTGGTCTGTGAGTGCACAGAGTTGGCTCAGGACATATCAGGTTCTGTCATCCTCCAGAACCTCTGGGATTTTATCCTCAGGGCTGTTCTCAGTGACTTCTCACAGTTATGAGATGCCCTAATCCAGGTGCAGCACCTTGCACCATGATTCGTGGAATTTCGTGAGATTCCTATAAGCCCATTCCCCTCTGGATGGATTCCCCTTCTTCTATTGTGTGAGCTGCATCTGGTTATTTTGAATACCATCATCTAATATTTTCTTGCGCTACCCTCTTAATATCTTTTACATGGCTTTGCAGAAGAAACTGAGAGTCTTTGGAATAGTTGATGATTCTGTTTAAAATCAGCAGCTGGATTTAAAGGCTTTATTTAATTGTTGCAAGTACTATGACTCTCAATCCTCCTTCAAAATGCTTAGTTCCTCAGAAGTCTTTGTTTATTTGAGAGAATTTTATTGATTTCATCTCACTCATATTAATTTTTCTGCAAAGTTTCATCTATTTCCAAATGATTATGTCAACAGTGTTAATCTAAGTGCAGCGATTTCCACTCACATTTGGATATTGAAGAGAGATATATCCCTCCTGTGGTGGTATTGTATAGGCAAGTGGAATAATCCCCTTTTTAATTTGGACGGTGTAGTCATAATCACTTCTTACTAGAGATGTCAACTTAACTTCATTGCATTTATTACTGTATTCACCCTTTGCCTTTGGAATTCCTCATTGTCTGCCATTTGAGGAAGAACTCAGATGTTAATATAGCAATTGGCATGATGAAGCAACTAATACTGCTCAGTCCCTTTTCATGATAGATAGGTGCCAACTGCTCAGTAATAATGGCTTCCTATGGCTTCAGCCACCACTTTGGGCAGAGCTGATTGTGCAATCACACCACTCCCTCTCCCTTGCAGTCAGGTTAGGGTCTTGACAAAAGCACTTACATGCATTTCTGTGGTCTTGTTCCAATATCCCTTATTTCTTGAAAAGAAGTTGAAAATGTGTTAAGTTCATTAGAACATCTCCACTAAGTCTGGACCTCATCTCCACAGGATCTTTTGAATATAAGCTGACATGTTTGGTGTAATTCATATGATTTAAAGTACTTTACCTTTAAAGGAGGGGAACAGCTTCCTTCCACCACAGCTATTCTATTCAATTTTACATTGCTACACTGAGACCTGGTGTCTTGGCAGTGTCCCAGGCATGAAACATCATGAACCCTATCCTTTCTTCAAATTATTTTCAGCTTCTGTTTCTCATATATCCTGCTTTCTAGACTGCCATGGATATTACCCACTGAGCTATGTGTTGTGCTTAACTACATGTTGAGCATAGCTCATTCATCTACAACATCAGGACAGTATAACCAGACACAGTCACAGGAAATAAACTTATATTCTATCTTCTGCTCAGCTTTCTGCTTCATTACTCTTCAAGATGTTCGTTCCCAGTGGTGACTAAAACCTGTTATATTCATTGAGAATAGCCCTTCTGAAAATAAACTTTGCTTTTTGGACACTGATGTGGTGTAGCTCCTCCAAAAATTGACTGCCAATCCTGCATAAGGTTGAAAGTTTTAGAGTCAAATGTTTTGCTGTACACATCATTAAAAAATTAGTTTCTTTAAGTTTTACAGGTGACTTTTCATAGCAAAATTATAAGAATAATAACTGTTTGGACTTCAAGCAAGTTCAGTTAATTATTTAACCTTATCACCACTAGAGCAAATAGTTACAGTACAAGTCTACCATTTAATGCAATAGAATAAATTGCAAAATAAACCAAGACATGCATTGTTCTGTTTGAGTGGTTCAGATGTGGCACACAGTATTTCAAGGTCCTGTAAAATTAGGAACTATTAATAACTTAAAAATTATTAATTAAGCTCCCAAATTCTTTAGACTAAGTATGTTTATTTCTGGAAATTTAGGACAAATTCCAGACTCAAAAAACTGAGAGTCAAAAAAAAAAAAAAAAAGGAGTAGACTTGCAGCAAATCTACTAGAAAGTCTGCAGGATTGTGGCAAAGGACCAGTAGGTAAATTGCAGAATGTAATGCATGTCACAGCAAAGGAAGCTACCAGCAGGTGGTAATGCTATTATTTCAATGGCAGGTATACTCCCATGTGATTAAGCAGCTGGTATAAATCATACTAGGTTAGAGCCAATTGTGTAGCAGTAAATAAAAAAAAAGGTAGGTAAACTGACCTGATTGATGTATATCACAATAAGTTAACCTGTATAGTAATAACATTAGATGCAAGTAAATTCCGTTTTCCTGGCATTTACTTCCAGCTACATGATTATTTAGAGCCTGATACTGCAAATATATTGTTAAGATCACTGTCTGGGAAAGCGGGTGACTTGGACTGCTGGAATTAGTCTTGCTCTCATTTTTGTGCTGCTGATACTGAATGTGCCATAACTTTATGGAGCTGTTGTTCTATTGAAGCAATTTATTTTATAAATACCTTCAGTAATACTTACTAAATTTTGCACAAGAAAGACCTTCCCCAAAAGAATGTAAAGAAGTAATTTGTTGACAAAGTACTCATTTTCTCAGTTTTCTATAATGCAAAAAATTTGTCATAGGAGCTTTCTGCAGAAAAAAAGTATTACAATACAATATTCATATAATATACTGCCCAACATAAATCCACACAATTTTTTCATTAAATTTCCCGGTTTAATTAAACAGCTTAAGGTGATGGCCTTATGTCATTTTACTTTAAAGCTGTTCAGTGACATATATGAATCTCAGTAGTGGGAAGATAATGCAACACCCTCCTCCCCAATCTAATTTCAGTGCAAATCGTAGGCAATTTCAGAGCAAACAGCAGGAAAACTGTGTAGATAAAGAATTTTGTCTTGTTTCCAGAATTGCCTAAGCTGATGAGCCTCTTCTGGGATGAGAAATATTCTTCTTCACTCTTTCTAAAGACCTGCAATTCTGGGTAATTTAATTATGTTGAGACAGAGCTTAATTGTGTGAAATGTTGAGCTGTTGCATATTTTCTGACCATTGACTGCACTGCAAGTCTGGTTTGTAAAGAAAAATGCACCATACCAAAATAGCCACATTGAAATTTTAGCTCAGTACTTTTTTGTTATTTCAAGTTATGAATATAATCATGCTAGATGAAAACATCTTTTGCTTATAAGGGTAGTTTCACAAAATGTTGGAATAGATAAACAGTAGGAAGCCATTTGAAGGCAACTAGAATCAGATTTTTGAACTATTAGCACTGAAATTACAGTTACACAACAATTCAAAAGGGTCATATGAGAATTTTTAAGTTTTCTCTAATTCATACAAAAATATTATTTCCTGATTAAATAGTTGTCACCTGCTGCACAGTTGTCTGAATATCTCAAAGTTGCTCAGACATTATTGTGGCTTAAATGCTACCTTTGGTGAAAGACTTGGTGAATCCCTTTCCTTTCTATGAGTCCTTGTGAAACAACCCAAGAACATGGGGATGAGAGATTAAAGAGGAGTTAGACAAAAGGTCCTCTCCCCTCCCCCTCTACCCCTTTCAGAGTGGATCATTTCCTCAAGAAAATATGAGGACAAAATACAAGTCCATGTTTGTTTCTTAGCTTGATTTCAGAACAGTAACAAATCAATTTCTACCAATTTCACCACTCTTTTGTGCATGCTTAAGACATATACATTATTCTTCCTCCTCTGCAGAAGATCAGAATCTAGGATATGAGTTTCCAAATAATCAGCACAAAGGAATAAATTAATATTAGAAAATAGTCATTGAACACATACAATTATGAAAGGCAATTTGGCAATGAAGTGAGTCCTGCCATCACTAAGCAACACAAACTGCTGGGTACCAAACAGCCTTAAATGCAAAGTTTTCCTTTGCAAACCCTGACAAAGGATAAGCATATCTTTTGGATGGGAGCAGATAGCAGAAAACATGTTTGGTTGGCAGCAAGATCTTAATGAACTGTTGAGTCATTTCAACTTATTTGCTCCTCCTTGACTATCTGAAGTCTAGCATAGACCCTGTCACATCTGAAATCCTCAAAGTGTTTCTGGAATCCCCTGGAATCCCCAATAACTCAGCCACAAACTTGCTAACAGGGTCCAATGCCACTGCTTGGGCTGACATACACTTGTAATTGTTGCTCACCTCAGCTCTAAAACTCACATTTTCATGAGAATTGCAACCATAGAGAACCTTTTTGCTGATATACAGGATTTTGTTTGTTGAAAGAAAACCACTGTGAATACAAAAATCTTTGACACAAAACCAGGAGGAGGGTGACCTGAAACTTGACCGACTTCATTGCCTTTCTAAACATATATATTCTGGCAAGGTTTACCATGCCTTGAATTTTCTGTGCAGTGTAGCTCTGTGTGTGTGCAATGACGACTAACACATGTATCATAGAAAACAATAGCCTCACCACCGCTGGAAATGTGGCAAAGTGAGTCTAGTAATCAGGGATGTGCAGTGTCATAAAGTTTCTAGATTTGGATATTTTCAATTGTATGCAATGGATTCTCCTTATGAAACACTTCCAGTGTCCCTAAAAATTCCTTTTACATTCATCTTCATACCATCAAACATCAACTCATGCTGAAATTCTTCATACAGCACAGAGACATCAAAACATTTGAGGATTACTTAATCAATCAACAGTTAACTCTGAAGTTCAGGTTCTGGGAAGATATTTGTTTTCCTGTGAGACCAGTCTCTTTTTCAGAAGCATTAAGGATATTGAAGAATACTCACTGTTGTACCTGTGACCTATGCAAGGAACTGCACTCACTTGATCACAAGCACATCTTTGTCCGCAATAAAATCTCAAGCCTTGTGATGTACACATAGATGAGAAGCACTGAATATGTAGATAGAAATTTGGTTTGGCATTCACTCCTATATTACCTGTTGCCCCTGAAATATGTTGACAGTGTCTCTGAGTGAATGAATGAATGAATGAATGAATGAATGAATGAATGAATGAATGAATGAATGAATGAATGAATGAATACATGAGGGACATACTTAGTGCCATCCAGAAAACTGAATCAGGAAATAAACATAAATCTCCTGTTTTCACAAGCCATCTCAACAAAAAAACAATGTATCTGGAATAAGAACAGATCTCTCCTTCTTCACTATATTAAATCACTGTCCTTTGTAGTACCAGCCACTTTATAGTAATATGAGGCTATTTTAAACTATTTCTGTGTATTTTGAGCTGGCTAGCAAAACCCCTATTTTCTAAATTCTTATTGTAGTGGGCATTTCCATCATTTGATACACAATGCTAACTACCACTTCTAGGAGAGATGGATTCTCATTTTTTACAGTTACTTTTTTAAGTTGAAAATATTATTTTGCTATAACCCACTCTTATAAAAATGAAATGCATAAACACTCACAAGATAGAAAGAAGGACAACGTTACCTATAGAGACTAAGCATACAACAGAACTTATTTCAAAATGTGAAGCAAGTTGTATGATGAAAGTACCAGTTGCCTAGAAACTACTTCATCATTTGAGTAAAAGTATTCAGAAATAGTAAAAAAACCCCATTATTTTCATCTAAAATTTAAGATGAGTAAAGCACAGAAGTTTGAAACTGCTAGATACAGTCAAAACTATAGTCTGCTAAGGTACTTGTGTATTTATTGTATTGCCAAAAGTCATAAGGCATTGGATTTTAACTGGAAACAGATAATCTGCAACAGCTCTGACACCTATATCCAAACCAGTTACCACTTGCAATATTTCTAAAGCTAATATATAAATAAATCAAATACTTAAGAATATCTATGACTTATAGACTGACAGGTGCAGAAGGCTTGGCCTTTTTGACTTTATTACAGAAAGATGTAAAACTGCAGCAGTCCATAGACAAGGAAAAAAACCAGTATTCCTATACTGCAGCAGTCTAAGAGAAATTCCACCAACTGAAATCAAATTTAGTCTCAATTTAAGGTTGTTTCCTTAAAGCTGTAGTGGTCCTCAGAAATTTTCCAGAAATCAAAGACATGAGAAGTGAAACACACCACAATGCAGGAAAAAAGTCTGGAATCAACACTTTCAAAAACTTGTTTTCTGACTCTTGAAAGATGTTCTGCATTACTTTTCTCCTGATATGTCAAAAAGCCCATGTCTACACATCTTTGTAATATGATTTCACTAACACAATATATCTGAGTGTATATATCTGAATGTGATTCTCTAGTGTATATATATATATATATATATATAATTCTCCCTCTATATATATATCTCTATATAATATCTATATATAATTCTCTCTATATATATAATTCTCTCTCTGTAGATAGATAACCGAGTGGTGTAACTCTCTAGTAAGGTGTTGCTATTCAGCACTCATACCAGGGAACATATTCTGTGTTTTTCCCCATCTCCATGAACAGGAAAGATCTCTGTAAGCTAATGAAAGAATGAGAGCATCATATTGCAATTTTTCCTTTTTGTTTCCTTCCAAATTTCATCAGGTTTTTTAGCTCATTTAGTCCCTTCTCAGAAGTAGTTTATCAAATAATTCCAGTTACTTTTACATTTCTTGTTGCTTATTACAGCACCTGCTACCCATCTGAAGGGCTCAGTGTTGGCCATTTTGCAGGAGGACTAGACTTCTACATGCTTCCTGGGCAGAGAAGCAGATTGCTCAGCTTTCTTAATAGCAATAGCTTTTTCCTCCATCTAGTCATCTTTATTTTCCCCATCTTCATATTTCTTTCTCTAAACTGAAGAACATGAAAAAATTAAATAGGAGGAAAAATATTACTGAGTATTTCCCAGCTGAGAATGATTGCCTAGAAAGAGTATTCCTCTTAGTATATTAGGGCAGATCATACATCTTATAGGACCCTTTTCACCACTGTTAACTTAACAATGAGTCCAGCCCTAGGTTGCCAAAATAGACTTTTTAATGTATGCTTATGAATGATTTCTAGTTGCCTATAAAAGGTGCACTGTTCAATACAGTTCAATACAATCTTATTCCCTCAAAAATGGTTCCAAGACACCTGGTTCCTAAAGTGGTGTTATGTCCAGCTTAGTAAAGCTTAGAAAGAGAGACCTAGTCTTGAACCCTTGCACTTCAAGGGCCCCCCCTTACAGATGGAGATCCGTTGCGTTCAATTGCCAAAACCCCTCCATAACTGTGACTGCCATCACCTCACCTTCAAAGAATTAAGCAAGAACTGCTGTTTCACTTTCCCAGGAGGCAAGAGGAGAGGAAATTCTCATCTTTTAGGAAACAGTTCCTCAGACACAGGGTTAGAGATGTACCAGTGAAGCAGATGCTCTGCATTCATTTTTTTGCCTGTCAGAGGGGTTCCAGGTGGGACCCAGAGCTCCTGTTGCAAAGCTAGGACTATCTTTGTGAGCTGCTGCTGTATTACTCTGTGCTCCTGTAGAGGTGGTGTCAAAATACCAGCTTGTCCCTGTAAAGACTGGACAGGGACCATGTGCTATTGGTGAGCAGGGCAATTGCCCTCTTCAACTTGCTCTTAATGAGCCTTGTGAAAAAGACTGACTCAAAGATGAAATAAGAAAAATTACTTACAGGTGTCACTTACAGGCCTGACACCTGTAAACCACACCCAGATGAGGAGAAGAGTTCTACTCCCTGAAAATGCCTGGGAGAGGGTTATGTCTTTCCTTTTTTGGGGAATGCACTTTGTCTGCCACTAGACACTGCAGAAGGAGAGCCATTGTCTCTGGTAACACATGTATGATTTATTGATGGTGTCATCTGCACAGTGGCACTCCAAGAAATCTTATCAGATCAAGCCCAGTGACAGGCTCAGCCATAATCAGGTTGTGATGGGATGTCTGATCAGGCAAGTTATTCACTACTCAGCCCTGCTAGTATGTAGGCTCTGGAGGCAAACCTAAGCATTTTTCAGGGCACTTACAATAATGAAAATTATTATTTTATTTTAAAAAACACATGAAAGGAGTCTATGCATTTAGGGCAGCTGGGAAGTATATCCTTAAGATCCCTAACTGTGTATTTTCTCACTTTTTAAAATTACAGCTTTTGGACAGCAAGTGTATTAAACTATAATTTGGCATTTAAACATCAAGATCTAGGTACTGTAACTCCTGACAAGTGTTCTTTAGTGAAAAGCATTACAGAAGGAATCAGAGAACTGTTAGGGTTCGAAGGGACCTCTGGAGATTATCTAGGCCAGCCACCTGCCAAGGCAGGGTCACCTAACACAGTTTATCAGCCAACAAAAATGTGACAAAGAGGCCAGCAAAATTTGCTAGGCAACCAACAGAGTTGTGATAATAGGTTATCTGATATCACCATCTCCAGATTTAAAAAATTGCTCCTGTGTAAACTCGGTAACCTGGGTCCAACTATAGCAATTTCTCACAAATGCACCCAATGTTGACCTGAAGGCTCACAGGCAATAGGACAGGGAATAACGTCTGCTCTAGTATTTGTTAACTTTTCTATTAAAAACTTGCTTAATAACCTAAAAAAGGAGAAAACACTGCAACATAAAATATCAAGATATACCTCCCTGGTGTTGAAATGTGAAAAATACATGAAGAAATAGCTATTTTGCGTTCTTTGTTTTGTTTCCTCCTCAGTCAGATATCTTCAGCATTTTTTGTTATTTTAAGTATACCTAGCTTGTGGTTGTTTTTACTCCATAAAAAATAGAGTTTACTTCCTATTCCTTACATAAATATTTTGTGATCAAAATCCTCTGACATTCTTTTTTGTGTTACTGCTTACTAAAAAATCTTTTGCTATCAATAATATTTTCACATAATAATGAAATTGCCCACTAAGTCCTACTGCTCTGTCCCTGCTGTTATCCTATGTATAAACCAGATGGGGAAGTTCTGTCTGGGCTCTCCTCCAAGAAGCTATCTGTTCTCTTTCTTGTTGGCCAAGCATATCACCTTCAATTTATAGCCACTACCTGCTATCCCAAGGACATCAGGACTCTCCCTAAATTGTCTTTTTATTGAATTTCTGCCAATCCCCTGACAAGGTTGGGATCTGTGTCTCCGAGTATGTTATACTTGAGTGATCTTCATGCTACACTACAGCCACAGGATGTGCACCTGTTTTCACATACAAATAATGTTTAGAACTGATAAAGATGGGAACAGTTTACACTTGTGTGATTTTTTTTTTTGAAAGTGGAATATGCTACATTTAAAAAGATAAGAAAACCCAGAATACCAGGTTTTATCAGAAATTAAAAATAAAACAAAACAAAACAACAAGGCACCAACATTGGCAGGGTCAGTTCAGTGTTGATTTTTGTCGGAGTAGTTAGGACATTCAGTTAGAGGTGTTTCACTCCCAAGGTTTGATTTTGACTACCAAGACCTCAGCATAATTGGGGTTTTTGTAACAAACACACCGAGAGATTCATGCCAAAGGTTGGATGGCTTAGCTTTTGCATGACTTAGTTTGCATGACTTAGACAAAAGAATGAGAATCATAACATGACAGAGTATTTTAATATTAAGAAACACAAACTTTAACAAAACTTATCAATGTCTCTTTTTAATTGAGATCTCAAAGTGTTTTATCCTGTCAAGCAGTTGTTTTACTGAGGCAGAAAGAGCTGGCTCTGTTGACTAATTCATATGTATGACTGAAAGGAGCTTTTCCTGACTTTGATAAATGGGGTCTGAAACCTAGGCATTATGGTAAAGAGAAGGATGATCTGGCTGGTTTGACCAGACCAGGTGGACCTGTGTGTCTGCAGATTAGGCAACTTGCTGTTCTCCATCCCATTAGGTGCTGCTGTCTTCGGCTGCTCAGTCTCAGGGGTCTGTGAAAGGAGAGTGGGAAGAGAAGGAAGGAGAGGAAGGTGGGAGCTGGAGGCATTTCATGTGTCTCCAGAGGGTTCCCTCTGCTGTACAGGCTGCCTGCTTCATACCCTCACCAGCAGGAGACATCAGATGGCAAAATAATGATGATATCCACAGCAGCAGCAGCAGCAGCAGCAGCAGCAGCTGCTGTTGGCATGCCTGTGACAGGGACTACACTGGTGAAGGGGAGCAGGGGCACAGCCTCTCCCTCTCCTTTCCACCAACATCTCTGGTCACAAAACCACAGAATCAACTAGGTTGAAAAAAGGACCACCTAACGATCTGCTGTGAGCTCTGTTATCTTTTTTGCAGGTGTCTGGAAGGCAGAGAGAATGGAATTACCTGTTATCTCCTTTCTTTATGCACAGGATTTAAATTCAGAAAAGTAGTATATCATATTTCCAGTCTCACCTATCTTCTTTCTCAAAACAGCAGTTTTACAGCTCTAGGTCCATAACACCAAGCTATTGTTAGGTTTAGTTTAATTTCTACCTCTTTCTTGCATTTTTGGCATTAGCATTTTGCTTACACTCACTGCAGTATTTTATTTCATTCTATTTTAAGAAAAGAAATGTGTTGTTTAATTTGTAATTACACCATTTTAGAAAAGAGATGAACTTAGAATTATGGACTACTATTGGCAAAAAAAAAGTGAAAAGTTAGCAGTTGCCATTATTCCTATATGCCATGAGAAAGCATGCGGCAGGTAGAAAAGAGCCTTGTGACAATGAGTCTTACTAAGAAATTTCTGGGTTTGGAGAATAAATCTGCTGGGTATTACCAACCACCAACTCTGCAATTGTATCATTGTCTGTTTGTGCCTCGGCCTTCACATCAGCTTTTTGCCCCCTGCTTACTCTCCCAAAATTAAATCCTTTAACTGTCATCAAACATCCACCATGAAACAGAGATCAGAAATCTGGCATGAAATTCCAAACAGTTTCAGTAAATTGGCAAACAACTTATTTTGTAATCATTCCTAAAGCATTGTCTCATAACAGACAACAGCTGAGCTTGCTGCATTTTTAAACTGTTGTGCATGATGTCTTGGTTTAGGTGCCTGCTAACATATGATCTGAAAACTTAACAATGCCTGTTTTCTGCATTCAGCTCCACACCATTTGGTATAAGTGATAAAGGCTCAGTTTTGAAGACTAAGCAATGTAAACTGGAGTCTAGAAAATCTTTTCACCTAAGATTTGTCCTCTTTCAGTAACTCTTAAAATTTATTTTGTATTCTGAAGTGAACCACAATAACTTAGTCATTGGATAAACCCATTGGTTTGACAGTTCTCTGACATACATGATTTGATAACCAGCAAAGTATAATGTGCAGTAAATTCTGAGGAGAAAAGTTTATGCAGAAGGTCTTCTGCTTTACACTTCACTTGTTCACTATGAATCTGCATAATTCTGTATCCTGCCATCCTTTTTGCATCCATCCTACTACTCTGTAGTTACAAACTGACTTAAGAACTGTTATCTGATAAAAGTTTGCGCCCCACTAAGTGAATGTGCAAGAAGCACCCATGATGAACAACCAGAATAAACCATGGGGTGAAACAAACTCCAAATAAAGGGTAAAAATAGATCACACGTGGATGGACTGAATAACCAGGAAGACACTGAAATGAGCCTCGATGGAAAGTAAAATATTTCTTAGCCGTGCCATTTTTTGGCTATGCAGACTCAAAGTATGACAGAAGAATCTTGTTTCAGATCTCTGATATTTACCACAGAGAACCAGGAGCAAAACTGTGAAAAGAACTCATGTGAAAAGGTCTGTATGAATTCTTTTGCCAACCAGGCAACCACCTACACTCGTTGGTTTTTGATCATAACCAGTATAAATCTACAAGTGAAATTTGAAAGTGCCATGACACACACTCGAAGTATTTATCCCATACCGCTCTTTGTCAGAGCAATATAAAGTAACAACATCTATTGTTTTTATATGTTTATTGAATACTGTGTAAGCTGTACACTATCTATGTTACCAAATCTCAAGGTCTGAGCAATATTACTGTAAAAACCCAAAATTTTCAAGCACTAGGTTTGAATTTGTTTAGCTGTGCTTTGGCACACGGGGGAGTTAAGCTATGCCTTAAAATGCTGGAAGAGATTTTATTACTTTTATTATTTTATTGACATAGCAATAGGCAGAAGTACAACAGAAGAGAATACAATTCTTCTGAGTAAATATTTTCTTGGGATAAACAGGTGTATCACATGAAGCTTCATAGGGATAATATGCCACCAGTGAGATGATAAACTCAGAATGTTGCTGAAAATTCCAAGCAATCTTTGCAAAATATTCACAGTGAGCTTTTTACACACTTACGATGGATATAAAGCAAACTTTATGACAAAAAACGTTCTAATTTTGGTCTAATATTTGAAGGGCCAGACTGCTCTATCTCCTTCCTGCGCAGGGAGCTATTTTCCTTCAGTTCTGCCACATCTCACAGGGGACTGTTCTGGCTATTGTTTCATCTGAAAAAATGTTATTAATGGGTTTCCACGCTCTCCAGGCTGGCCTCTGCTTTCACAAATGGACACATTTATTTTCCAAGTAAAGGAGTGATACATCCTCTAGTGTAATAAGTACCAGCAGTGCTAACCTGCTGCTGTTCTCCCTGAGTAGTTCTCCTGGTCCTCTTTATCCCTCTCCTTCCACTCTCCACTGACTCCTGTGTTCTCTTAAAGCCACATACAACATCCTGATCCTCAGACTTGCAAAGCAATCACATACCACTGTACACTGATAATAAGCAAATCCTCCCAGAGCTACAGAAAATAAAAGAGAAGGGTCTCCAAGGCATAGGCTATCACTTGCCAACGCTGAGAAGAGTTTCAAATGACAGGAACTTGAAACTGAAATGGAAAATATTTTCCATTTGGTACCATGGCAACTGAATAAAACCCAGTAATTGTCTGCTCCTCTCCTCACCTCCCAGATTCAAGGCAACTGGGCTGACTTGCTTTTAAGGATTGGAGCTTTATCTATTTCTTGGTGCCTGGCAAATGCAACAGAAGAAGGGAAAGGAAGAAAAAAAGGAGTAAAGAAGATATCTTCAGAAAACTCTGAGCAGTCTTCACAAAAAATAATATTTCCTGTATTTACAAGGGGACGGACAGGACTTCACTGCAAGCTAAATAAAGAGCCAGGAAATGCAAAGCTCATGGACAGCCACAGCTTTTTACTTGAAAACATGCTGGAGAACAGTTGTTCTTATCTCTAAAGAGCTTGAACATAAAAAACTACTTTACAGTTTGCAGTCAGCCAATAGGCAAGTCCAAGAGACTGAATTTACACACAGTTTTAAACTGATAGTCAAAAAAAGTTGCACACTGCACTGTTAGAAAAGAGTTGGGCAGTCATGATTATTTGTTGATTGGCCTTACAACACTACTTCAGTGTATTGAGCTCTGTTTCTGCACTTTTCTTGTTGCTAATTCAAATATCACAATTTGGCAGAACTTGATAAAATTTCCCCTCCTATTTAAAAATTAAAACTATTTTTTAAAATATATTATTTTATTATATAAAACATAATTAAAGAAAAGTATAACTTTATTAAAACAATGTTTCTTAAATTAGGAAAGAGAGTTTCTGAAAATACTGCAATTTCATAAATATTTTATAAGGGGCAGTATGATTTCATGAGTTTTCTCAATTTTGTATGAAATATTGCAGGAGAATTATATGAGCACTAATGAATTATTAAATTCCATTTATATTTCAGGTAATTTCATAAAATATTTTTGTGCTTCTGAATGCCTGTACATAACACCAAATCAAATCTTTATGAAATTAACTTGGTTTTAGTTTTAGCATAGAAGCTTTTAATCTTGAAATCAAAATAAAGATTTAACCTGGTCACATATCAGCAGAACACATTTTTAGCATGTGTTGTTTTACCAGCTGCTTTCAAATAATCAGAAAATGCTAGTACATTTATCATCTCAGACAGATTACTTTAGGTAATGTGCAAACACCATGCATCTGTAAAATAAAGGAGTCCCTAACCTTATCATAAGGCAAAATCATCATTCTGAGTCCAAATACAGCCAGATATGATGACCAAGGACCCACATAAAGAGAAGACATTTCAGTCCTGGAACTCATGTTCATAGGTAATGAAAGATAGTGTCTCTTAAACTGTCCAGTATTTAAATAGATTTAAAATTCTCAGCTTTCCCAAGTATAATACATCTTTTCATATCTTTGTGTCTTTAAAATGATAGCCCTGTCAACGCTGAGACATTGTATTGAAATATTTCTTTCCCCCCAGTCAGTGTAAGGTCCACTGCAGAAGGACTGAAAATGTTTCCATAAGTCTCATTCCACATGCATATCTACAGCTAACGCTCTCCACTGCTGGGCTGAGAAACATTATTTTAACAGCAGAGCCTACCTAAAATCAATCTGGGTAAACAAACTGAGCAAAAAATCCCTTCTGCTGTCAAAATGCTGTGGCAGAAGCCAAGTTCTGCACACATCCCAGAAAAGTGTCACTTGCCATCACAGAATTTTGCGGCCAGTACTGGTCAGCAAAAAAACCCTCTAGCTCAATCTTTTCTCATTAGTCAGCATGTACTGCAGAAGCCCAGAAATGACTTATCGGAGTACAAATCTGATCCAAGGAAATGTCAATCCACATTTTCCTCTTTTTACTCCCACTCCTGATGCTACTGGCAGGGCAGATGTTTGTGCTTCTCTTCAAATTTCAGCAAGAGCTTGCCAGCAGTGCACCTGATGACCTTCAAACCTGTCATAAGACAATGGCACATTTACAAGCCTCTGCTTCTCCTTGACAGGAACAGTGCTACATCATCATCATCCTATCTAGCAGCAGAATCTGAAATTCTGCTTTCATGCCTAGAGAAAACCATCCACAGAGTATCAGGTGAAGAACTCCACTCTCATGAGACCCACCTGGAGTACTGCTCTGCGGTCCCCAGAACAGGAGGGGCATCGACCTGCTGGAGCAAGTTCACGGGTGGGACATGAAGATGATTAGAGGGAGAGAGCACCTCTCCTGTGAGGAAAGGATGAGAGAATTGCAATTGTTCAGCCTGGAAAAGAGAAGGCTTTGAACTTAATTGAGGCCTTCCAGTACCTGAAGAGACTTTACAAGAAATTTGGAGATAGGTTATTTACAAAAGCCTAAAGTGGCAGGACAAAGGGGATGGATTCAAACTGAAAGACAACAGGTGTAGATCAGATATTGGGAAGAAATTCTTTACTGCGAGGGTGTGGTTGAGGCGCTGGAACAGGTTGCCCAGAGAAGCAGAGGGCACTCTCAAAGTGTTCAAGGTAAGGCTGAACGGTGCCCTGAGCAACCTGCCCTAGTAGGTGGTGTCCCTGTGGTGTGAGGGTTGAAATTAGGCAATCTGTAAGGGGTGTCCCAAAACAAGGCATATGATTCTATGAAGAACTTGCACACTTCACCCAGAACTTTCACAGTTCAGATACCAGAACAGCGGCTTTCTTTAGAATGACTTCCCAAAAAACCCCCATGATATGATAAAGAAAAATCCTATAATGGACATACCCAGCAGTGAGACAAATTTACTGGCGCAACTTGCACAGGCTGCTGCCTGAAAACAGGATAGAGTGGTATTAGATATTCTTGCCATGGGGACAGGCCTCTCAGACACCAACCCCACTGCACATACTGTCTCATCTGAAACAGTTTGCTACAGACTACTGAAAAATAAGAGCCCTATGTACATAAAATTTTATTAAAATATTTGATAAAGAAAAAAAGATCAACAATTTCTCTCAATACCCTAACTCATTATTACCTGGGAGTCCTCTCTTTCTTCAAAAATATAATTTTTTAAATTTAAACTATAAGAATAATATATTTTACTTGAGCAATGAGAGATTTTCTACAATGTAAAGAAAACTTAGCATATTTACTACTTTTTCATAATTCATATATCACATGTCTGACAAAAGCAACATGTCTGAAAAATAATGTAATCTTGTCTGAAAACAGTATTTGTTACTGCTTTAAAACATCATCCTGTAATCTTTTGTGTATTTTGTGTTTCATGTTCTTGATCTGCTCCTTTCCAAGTTTAATTTGCATACAGGCAAAATTTGAGGTCAATTTTTAATTCAGTTAATCATCTTATCATATATTTACTATAAATTATTTATACATGTATCTCTCTCACTGACAGAAAATATGAGTGACACAAGTTGCAGTGCATTCATTCTTCATTAATTAACAGATAAAATGTTTAGAAGGACAAAGAAAGACATTTAAAAAGAGGCTTTGACTAATTTCTATCTTAGATGCTAATAGCTCTTGTCCTTGCCTTTATTGAATGACCTTTTCCACACATTCCTTCCTTACTGAAGTTCTCCTGGTACTAAGAGTACACCATTCAGCTCTAGTATCCTTCCTCGTGTAACAGCATGGTATTACATGTTGTTTACATGGCAGTCAGCACTCAGGGACTGCAAATGGCCAGGTGTTTGAAAGAAATAGACTGTAAAGTCCTCAGAGAGGGAAAACACCTCCTGTCCTGACTATTACACAAAAAGGTGAATGAGAAGCAGAACTTTTTTTCCCTTTCTACAATAAAACTGAAACAAAAAATAAAGCCTGGATTTCAAAGACATTAAATAAAATTAAATGGATGCTGAGTTTAGGCTTCTGCCAAGCATTTGGCCAACAAGAGCTCTGCAGCTGGGTCTGGAAGTACAATGCAGGAAATCCTATAATGATGCACGCACCACCTTTGCCAGTTTTAATCACTATGGATCACATCTAGATGAAGAAGAGAGCACAAACAGTGTGGAGGAAGGACATTTTACCTTTAACATGATATCATATTAGCCCTTTTACTCAGGTTTTGGAAGCCAAGCTCATTTGTCTGTCATGAGCTAGAGTAACTTCTTAGCTTGTGACTGTATTTCAGAGGCAGCTACACCACATTCCTCTCCTCCAACATAAAATATTTAGCAAATGTCACCCGGCATCAGTAACCTTTTGAAGCCAACAAACCTTTTTCTAGCTCAGTGGGAATTGTCTAACATATTCCAGTGTGAAAAAATGTTGCTTGGGGTTAACAGTTCTTTTTTGGAGGAAAGACATCTGACTTCCCCACCACCTCCCCTTTTTTTTTCTTACATTTTGAAAAACTGGTTATTTTTAATGCAAAGGGCAATGGAAAACTACTTCCTTCTTTTATTTTCTTTACTTAGGAATATTTTAGCAATGATGTATAACTTCTCAACACCCCACTCTTTGTAATATGTGCATGCCTCGTCTTTTGCAATCTGTTAAAAATGCTGCTTATAACACATTTAGACTGCTATCAATTTAAGGAAGAACATTCTTCTGGTTGCTTGCTAACATGGTGGAAATTTGCATCCTGATGACTTTTAAGCAATTTGTAGCAAAAGAAAAAGTGTTTAATAAAATTGTTAAGGGTTGCTACTAGATATTTCTCAAGCTTCTCTCTCCCCTTCATTAGGTACATTAACTGACTTTTTTCCACCCTCTGGTCTAAGCTGTTTCTTTCTGTTCTGCTTTTGCCTTTGTTTATTTATTTTGCAGTCAGGAAAAATTATTTTATCCCAGACATAGAGCTAAACACTCTCAGAACAACCAAATCATTCAGTGGTGCTTGGTTTCCTGTGTTTGTCAGCTGAAAATGGCATTTAGCACGGGTTTTATCTCAGCTATGGTAATTACAGTACTGAAATGAGCTCTCATACACTGACCAGAATGCTTTCAACAGATGCAACCAAGCAACTCTGACTTCTCTGAAATAGTTTATCTGGCTTTCACAGTGTGACAATATTCAGACACAAATGCACATAACCCCTTAAATATATAGAGACTTATATAAAAAGCAGGACAATGCTAGTTTTAAAGCAGTATGTTCTTTCTTATTTTTGTATCAATTCAATTACCCCATGCAAGTATAGAATAGACTCTCTCAGTTGTACATAGCTCCCACATTATATGCTGGCTGTGCATCTTATTGCACATGAAGGTTATTGTTATTGTAATGTATCTCAGTGGTATACCAAATGTTAGTTTAATGATGTAATTAATATGCTTGGATTTACCATCTGATGTTCTTAGGCACCACTTGTGTTACCACGTTATGCTAGCAGTTTCAAACATACTTGGAAACAGTAGTTTTTTATTAAGGGAGTTAGCAGAAAAAGATAAAGGATTAATGACACAAGTCACATTCTCTAACAACATTTTAAAAAAACTTGTGTTGGATGTCAGCTCAGAGTAACGCTGCCTCTGAAGCTTGTACAATATGCATTATTTATATACATATATCTAAGCTTTTTCATTATTAATATTGTCGAGTATAACAGGGTTTAGCAGAAACAATTCTACAGTCTAAATATTGTAATCAGTTGAGCTCATTTGATGATGGACTGCTTTCAGTACTACAAAGTTAACACCAGTTTGATGGACAAATGTTGTAGACAAGCGAGAAATTGAAGGGATTTTTTTTTGTTTTGGTCTTGAGGAGCACTTCTTTCTTCTAGAAAAGATAATGATAAACAGTTGGATGCTGCTTGAAAACGACATTCAGGTACATAGAGTATGAATCCGTAGGAGTCCGAAACAGATTCTGAATTAGTCTTTACCAGCATAAAGCAAGTCACTCATTACTTGCTAACCATAAATTACTCCTTTTTTTAGAAAAGTAATTACAAGCCTAATAAAGAAATTGGGTGAAACTATGGTATATTAATGGTGAGAAGGATTTAGGAACATCCAAGACTACAGTGAGAATAAAAAGTTTAGAAATTTGTCTGATTCTTTACTCTCCATCAACATTCTACATTGCCATTCTTTACCATATCTCCACTGTGTTCTTAATTTCACAGAGCAGATTGTTTATGATATAACTTCCAGTTTTCTTTTAAATCATGCCAGAAACATCCTGAGAGTATCTTTCCATTTTCCATGCAGCAACCAAATATTTGCCAAGGAAATAAAAAGACACAGAAATGTTACTAATGTATCTTGAAATATAGATAAGAAACCATAAAAATAAATCAAGGTGTTAAAAACATAAATGAAGGGGTTCCTTTTGAAAAAATAAACATAAATATAAATAATATGGGAAAATTTACACTGGAATGTGCTTGACATAAATAGCTACGACTTATCTGTCAAATATTTAAGTAGCCCTTGCACAAAATAAACCATTCACTTAAAAAATATTGTAACTGGAAGGTATAACATTGAGGATTTTAATTGTCAAATATTGAATGCATATGGTAGTCATATTTTTTAATTCTTTGAAAAAAGTATCTATAGAGAAATCAGTTCTTATTCAAAACTTTATATTGAGCTACATGTAATCACCAGGTGTAACAGAGCATCCACAGTACAATAAGTATTCTATTAATTTCTGGGTGCCAAATACATAATAGTGATATTTTTCTCCACCTTCTCTATTCTCCTTCACTCTCAGCATGGATTGTGGGACCATGCCCACTGGTCTGGCAGCTGAGTTCCTTTAAACAAATAACACTGAAATGAGATATGTGAATATTTTAAGTATGCCGTTGCTAGAAATACAGAATACATTTAGAACAGAAAAAATCTTTTAATCTCTGACACTACTGGTTTGATCCTGCAACCACTCTGTCTTAAAGTAGAGAGATACATTAGAAAGCATCATATCCCCAGAGGAAGGCAAAACTGGCCTTTTGAACTCTTCCCTCTAGTGAATGTTTTGCCTGTGGATTGGTGCCGGTTGACACCTCAGACTCATGGTGTGAGTAACTTGATACTGAGTCCGAGGAACAAGGGACTCTTTAGGTAAAGCATATCTAGAGTGCTGAAGAAACAGATTTCAAGTATTTGATTTCATTAGGAAACCTCTCCATGCGACATTTTAGTACCCTTGCTTTCTTTTGCCCTCCCCATACTCAACTTCATTGGAAAAATATTTTTTTTAAAGTTCTAACTCCTATGAAAAGTCAAACACCTGGAACTCCTAATAAATTCAATCCAACTAGCAAGAGGTTACAGCTGCTCATACAACTCAGCATTTAAGCCAAGACAAAGACTAGTGGTGGGAAAGCAGATATATTTCAATTACATAGCTCATTCAACAAGTTCCCCACATACTGTGGTTCTTTACTTGTACACTGACTTGAAAAGACCAGCACAATGGAATGAAGCACCACAGTTTGACCTGCAAACTCATGGTAATCAAGGTTTTTAAAGACTTGTTTATGTAATATCCAAACACAAGCAAGTTTCTATAACCTTGGTCTGACATAGTCCTGCAAAAACAGCTGTGTGAATTCTTAGTTACACTATTGCCTTAAAAGGAAAAATCATTTTAGAAGGCTTCTCTCAGGTCAAGAAACATTGACATTTCTCCAGTTACACAGAAACAGAGCCTGCATATTAAAGAAAAAAAACCAACTCAAAATAGAGGTAGAGGGTAGAAGTGTTTTCTTATGAGAAATCAAACATCTTTGAATTTATAAAACATAGCTCTTGAGTTGCTTGAGTCCTGTTTAAGTAAAGCAGGTCAACTAAAAATGACAGCAAGATTTCAAACACATACATGGTAAAATTATAGACCTTCAACTGTCTGAAACACTCAACACTTCAAAAATTTTTAACTAATACATTCTTCTGTTGAATATAAATATCCCTTTTCTTTCAACCTATCTATTTACTCTTTATATAAATGTTTAATAGCAGTAGATGAATGTAATAACAGTATTCTAGATATTTTTCCTATATGGTTTAAAAAATAAGAAGAATACTGTTGAGGTGTTAAGATTTAGGATGATCAATTTCCAATATTTTAATTTTTTTTAAAGGTAGCTCTGTAACAATTATAATTCAAAAAAGAGAGAGGACCATGTATTTCTAATATTAAAGAACACCTAGTACAGCATTATTTCCTTCCAGGTACCTTATTTTTGATGCAGAACACAAAAGCAACAAAATAAAACACAAACACACATTACCACAGATAAAGTATCTATTTATCAAGGAGGCGCCAAGAATAAACTAATAATTGGTAGAAAGGCATGACAATGAGATTCTATCACAGACCAGGCAGGGGGAAAAAAAAAAAAAAGGTGATTGCTGATTATAAATTTAGGGCTTAACGGTTATTTTAGGGGGTTTTCCAGCTGAAGTTCTCTATTGCTCCTTAACAGTCACTCCTTATAGAAGTTAAGGGTTCGTGATGACTTAATCTTCCTTGCAGAGAGACAGAGCAGCTGCTGAAAGAGTCTAGTTAAGAACTATGCATTTTTCTTTGCTGCCTCCTTTGCCTCAGGAGGGAAATAGTCTGCTTTTGTCAATGTAAATGTAGGCTAGTAGTTGATTATTCCTTTTTATCACTCCTTCCTTACATGCCAACTCAGCAGTACCATGAGATGTGCAGTAGGCAAGAAGGAGAGAGTTATTTTATCCAGAACATTTTATCCTGTATTACAATGCATAAAGCTAGCATTAAGTGGTAAATTCATTTGGGGACCAATCTTTCCTCTCCCACATGGAAATCAATGCCTGTTTTTCTACTCGCTTCACTAAGAACCAGATTGGATGTTTCATGCTCTGGGAAAGGAAGCTTGAAGATATTCTCGTAACAAAATACAAATCCCTGAGACCACAATATTCTCAAAGCTTTGCAAAGTGCTACCGATGTTAGCGTTCAGAAACACATAATCACAAGAATGATTATATGTAGGTGATTTCATTGAAGAGCTCTGGGTGTCAGGGGTTACCAATCCAAATCTGACTCTACCGTGGGTTCGGGATGAACATGTTTTCATATTCTATCGTTATATAGCTTTCATGTTAATTATTAAACTTATATTGTTCTATTGTATACATAGATTTCAGCCAAGTATGGCTCCTTGTGGCCCCCCTGAAATTTCTAACATAGTTTCTCATGATTCTTCTTCTGATTATACAATAATTATATTTAATTACTAAACAATCACATCTAACAATTATATCATTTATCATGCTGCTTACACAGGTGCAATGATCTGGCAAAACACAAAGCCTAACATTTTCAGAGTCTATCTCTAACATTTTCCAGGGTCCCACTATCACCAAGACTCTCAATATGCTCCAAACCCAGATTTGAGTTTTAATTTATTTATACATGTGCAATGAGAAATGCAGCTTTGTGGACATATTTTTTTGTCTATATTTCCTACTTTGCAGTTTTTCTCAAGGGTTTCATTGTTCCTTAAAATTAAGGTACTCTCATTAAAAAATTGAATAAGAATTCAGTAGTACAAAAGTTTCTGTATGTTTTGAAAATGGTTCAATGCTTATTTTATAGGTGAACAATTTTATAGAAAGAAAAAAACCTTATATTCTTCCTTACAATATACTTTATGAGAGAGCCACTGAATAGACATATACTCTAATGCCAAAGTTTTGAGACTGGTAAAAGAAACCAGGTGATGTAACCAACCACATAGGAAATATAATACAGACATATTAATGGTAGTGGTAAATTTTTGCAGTTGCACAAGATGAGCCAGGGAAGAAACTGAGGACAGATGAACATCACAGTAACACACAGTCTTTGTCCTGAGTGAATTTTCTTCAAACTTCACTGTGATAGCAGATTTTTTTGCCTTTTCCTCTGTAAATGGAGGAAATCAGGAATAAAAAAAAGAAACATACACAACAATCTATTGGTGGCAGCCATTAAGGGAATTACCTTGTCCATTGAATGCCATTTAGCTTGGAATCAGATCTACTGCTATTAATTTCTACCTTTTTAATGCACACTTTAGCTAGCACATGACCCACACTCTGTAACAGCAGTTACACCCCAGGGACTAGAGATTAACAGCATGTGCTACGAGTGGTTTATTTTACAATTGCCGTGAAATAAAAGCTGATGGAAATGAGCTGGTGAATGACTCTGCCAGCAGAATCAACAATATTTTTCTCGTCATGGAAAAGCTCACATCTTCTGTCTTCATATTTTTTTTCCTAATATTGGTTTCATGGAGGAACACAATAGTTAGGAGAAATTTGGGGGAGGGGAAAACCAGAAAATTGTGGTGTTACTCTCAATCCTGCCATTTTCATTGTATGCTGCGGTTCATCTGAATAAATTTTACCAGCTAATTCTCTGCGTCATAGTTAATTAAAACACAATCTGGGCATAAAAAGCAGCACTCAAATGAAATAAAAATTATTTTTCTACAAACTCCAGTCAGTTAGCTTTTCCTTCTCATTAAAGGAACATTAATTCAGCTGCTACACAAGTATATTTTTGGAGTGCTAAGGAAGAAAAAAATTCCCACAGAAGGGTATAAAAGAGGCTCGTTGTTTTGTAGCCCAGAAGGAATTAAAAGGACTGCACCAAAAAGTGCACTCTCCACAGCTTTACTGTTAAGCAGTAAATTAATTTCAATTTTAAAAAAGAAAGCTAATATAAAACAGTCTGTATTGTTAAGGAGCATTGGTTACCAGACACACAAGGAGGTTTCCCCTCTCCCAGCATGCTTCCATCCACAAGGAACTTATATCACTAATAGAATAAATCTTATCAGGTACTACTTCTCTTGTGATAAAACATGCTGAATTCATCCTTTAAAGCTACATCTTCTTAAAATAAGTAATAGAAGAGTAATGGAGAAAAGTAGTATCAAAGTTAGTCATCTAAAGAAGGAGTAAACATACTAGCCAGTCACAAATAGACTTTGTCTACAATTAATTGGATGTTTTACCCCTTTGCTGAGATTTATTTTTTCCTTTTTCACTCTTGTCTGCATTTAAGCAGACTTCAAGCAAATGATTACTCATCTTTGGTATTGCTCTAGATTTCAGAGAAATTTTGAATTTTTTATTCATTGCCTCTCTCTTAGTCTGTAACACACAGCAGTTATTGCTAAGAGATACAGCTGACTGTCTGGCCTGATATTTTAGCACCTCAGCAGCCATGCGTGCCTTACTCAACTCTATCAGATAATGATTTACATGTTCAGAATTGAGAATTCACTGTGAACTTATTTATAATTACAACACAGTTGAAAGAGAAAGATGAATTAATAGGTACTGTAAAGATCCTTGACAAGGCACAGAGACATGACTCCACAAGCTTATTTGTGTTTGGAAATTGGTTTTTATCTGTAATTTTGAATGTAACAAGTATACTCAATCTTAATCCTTGCTTCATCACAGAGGACATAAAATTTTGCTGATAACCTTTAGTTGTAGAATAGAGTCAATGTACAAAGAGAACATGGAACAGACTAATAGGAGAAGAGATGTGGACAATTTTTTAGAGACCATTTTCTGCTGATCTCCAAAGGCATTTTAAGAAACACAGCTACACCTTTTCTATCACTATTCCTGACCATTAAAAGAAATTTCTCAATGCCATTATTCAAGACAACCAGCCCTTTTTTGCCCAAAAGCAGTGTTTCCCTGGCAGCTCACCCACAATATGTATTTAATATCACCCTGTGGAACTTAGCTTTGCATTCATGATACTGCTAAATTTTCTAATATATTCATTTCTCTGTAAATCTGCTCACAAAATACTGAGCTGCTCACAGAATGAAAATCAAACTATAATTTATTCCAGTGATCATCTGAATTCGCTACAGTGTGGACAAGATCTTACCAGAGTCTGGCACCAAGCATGACTGAGTGTTAATAAATCTTCATAAGGAATTGAAAAAAAAATTTAAAAACCAAACCCAAATGGAATTAACATCTCAAGGTGAACACATAGGCTATTTTCTATTAGTCTTACATAGATGATCATTCTGTCCCCAAATGTCTATGCTTCATGTGTCATTTACTGGTGAATAAGCATTTAATTACATTTGAGGTGGGGTTTTTTTCTGTTACCTCAGAATACTTGTATGCTCAAATACAAGAAAATCTCTTTATAGGTCCTTATAGAAATCTTAAACCGGATAATTTTTCTTTGACCCCATGAGTTTGCACTGTGGGATCTCAAATGCTCTGGTATTAGCTTGGCATATAAGATAGCTAGTACAGATAAAAAATTCAGATTTTGGCACTACTGATGCGAATCTGCTGTAATTAGGACAGGTGTATGTGACAAACAAAGAGAACAACAGCTCAAGATCTCAAAGATGAAACTAAAGCGATGGGTGAGCATGCATTTGCTGACTACTGTGACCCTTTATATAATAGAGACACAGAAAAGCTCGAACCACAGACCATTAATAACAAAAAAAAATGCTATTTTTTTCTAAAGGAATCAGGGGTTTTAATTGAAAGGGATGGGGGCAGTAAAATAATGAGCAAAATAAACAATAAAAAAGAATGTAGCATCCGAGTGCACCACTGAGTCTTGATAAAACACAACCCTGTCATTTTGCTGTTTGCCTGTTTCTCACTATGTTCTGCTTGTATACATCTGAATGTTGCTACTTTATTTCAGCAATGCCATAGGGACATGGATAAACATAAATAGGGTCATGCTAATTTTATTGTTGACCAACACTGACGAGGTAAATCCAAACTTATTAATGTTTCTTCTTAGATGGTGCATTTCCAAAAAAGTGCAGCTTTGCTACAAATAGAAATATGTTTCTACTAAAGGCAGCTCATACCAACTTTTCTAAGTGACTGAGTGAGGCAGCAGTCCACCTGGAGAAATCCTGAAAACTTGGGCAAACTGCATATCATAGCAGAAGAAACAAAATATTTAAAACGCTTGATACTCATGCCTTTCCTGGTCTTAAAAAGTTGAGAGCCAGACACAGTTAAGGGATAGGGGATTTTTACCTTGGTATTTTAATAAGGATCCTTATGGTGCGCTGTTTCACCAAGGTGGGATGTGCTGCAATGCACACACACAATAGATCACATATACAATTTATAGACCTTACAAATTAGCATATCTAACAAGGAGGTCCCAATGGGAGGCCTGGATGAATGTTGTGATATTCCCTCATCTGAGGAATTCCCCCCTGGATGGGCCAAATCTCTAATATACAGGATGTGTTCTAGAGGGAGCCTTGGTTTCTCAAGATAGCATAGGGTTTTCTGGCCTCCTACTACAAGGCCTCTAGGATGTTTGGTGTCCTGGCCTAACAGAATACCAGTGTTATGCTAAGTTATCAGACTTAAGGAATTACAAGTAGGCATGCTAAGAATACTGAAGATTCATAAAAGTTATATAAAAGAAAAGACCAAAAATTATCTTGGCATCAATACCACTAATGCACTAATGGTTGCCAGGTGTCCAGTTACCTCTCCTCACACTGAGGGGCACAAGATAAAATGCAAGATAATATTCTTTAAGTGAAGAGGGGACAGGGCAGGAAAGAATTCACATGTATCTTAATAGTCTGTCTTCAGGCTAGCAGATGCTTGAAACTTGTATGGTTTGCAATTCTGAAGAACACTTTAGGATCTGAAGCCCAATGGCTTCAAAAAAAATTTAATGAAAAGGGCTCTTACTGAAACAAAGATAAAATTTTTAACCACGGAAGTATCAAAACACATGTAAAAGGAAAAAGGAGCTAAATTACTAAATACCCCTAAAAAACAGATTTTGGGAAGAAAGCATCACATGCTAAAGCAAAAACAACCAGGCAAGGTATATTCCAGAGCGAAAAACAGCTAGAACATAAAACATTGCAGGTTTCATGGTTGCAGGTACCAGTGACTCAATTTTATGCTCAGTTATTAATTGCCAGTACTGATAAAAGTTTTCCATTTCCAATTTTAGAACTGTGATTGTCACAAGCCACATATAAGAGAAATATATATAATTGATGCTTCTTTACACAACACCCTAAACTCTGATATTAATGGCTGAAACTATAATCCCTTTTTCCTTTTCTGGCATTCAATTATTGACGTATTTGTGCTTTGGCAATAAAGTTTTATGATGTAGTTGACTTATCGCATGGGAAGCATAAATAAATATCATATTGATATTGTCCACAGCCAACAAATGTAATATTATTTACAAAGTAAAGCACCTGAAAGTGAAATTTTAAGAAATATTCATAGATGACACAATCACCTCTAAAGTGTTACTTGAAGGTTTGCACTTGGTCAGCTCCTGTAGGCAGCTGAGAAGAGAATAAATCCTCAGCTCTATTGTGCCACAAAGTCCTAAAGATGAAATCCTTGTTGATGTAAATGATGTAAATTTGTATGAAAACAATTGCATAGCAGAGCCCTCACTACATCTTTTCTTCATTTCTCTGTTTATAGTACTATCAGTACTATAGTAGTATTCATTAATAACAAATGACCAAGTGGTCACCCCCCACAATCCCCTTGCCCATGAGAATTTCAGAATTTGAAGTACACAGCCATGACACATTTATAGACACTTCAAAATGTCTGGAAAACTTTTTTTAGATTTCCTTCTACCTGGAAAAATACATATTGCACAGATGTTCTACAGGTGCATTTGCACAGGAATCAGTTGCATGTGAAGCAGCTAAAAGGTGTTTCTCAGGAAGCTGTACATTGTGCAAATGCCTGTTTTATACTTATTCTACTTTAAATATCAGAACCCAAATTTATCTTTTAAGAATAAAGGATGTTGTCACAAAAGCTTTTTAGTTAGCAGTTAGGAGGTTTATAGTGAATAACACAAAGTACACAAAAGCAACATTACAGATATAGAAATATCCTGTCAAAGTAATTTGCACAGGTCTGGTGTTAGAGATAATCTGTTCTGTAAGTCAATATACAAAAATGTGCACATTTGATACTTACTTCATACTGAAACCTATTCTGATGTACAAGATTGCATTTTTAACATATGAAATATGAGTGATTGTAGAATTCATGTAGTCCATGTATTTTGCACATCTTCTCATTGAATATTTTATAAATGCATCTTGAGGTAATGATTTAAAGATTCAACTGAAATATAATGAATATTTAAATTTAAGTGCTGCAGCAATCAGTATACAAATCTGCTTCATGTTTGACACTTTTGAATGACATATGCCCTCATGTAAATCTTGAGAAAAAAATGAGAGTGGTGTTCATTCTAGACAACCACTTATGTTCACGTGACCAGTATAAATCAAGGGTTGAATCAACCACTTCCAGCACCCAACCTCCATAGCACACACTGCACTTGCACGGTTGCTGTAAAAAGCAGTATATAAAATAGCCACAAGGGAAAAAGGGAAAAAGAAAAAAAAGAAAAAGCAAACCAAAAAAACCAAACAAATGGGATGGATAAGACTTATAAGGTTTTCCTAAAAACACAGATAAATTTAACTTTTCATCATGGAATAAACTGAGATTTCCTGGGGCTGGCAAAGCATTGTAATAGGATTAATTTTAACTGACTTCAGTAAGCTGAAACTGGACTTGTTTTGGAGCACATAGACCTAAAGTATGGTTTTGATGATACAGAGCCAATGGCAGAGATTAATTACAGTTCTTTGACACAATGTATATTTTAGAGATCTGATGAAAGCAATGTTCTCCCTGTCACAAGCAAATGGGTTTGTTAAACTTGTGTAGCACAATAACTCTAAATTAAATGGTATCATTAAACTTGTTGTTACAGCACATGAGTTGGAGAAGAAACAATCAGTCATGTACTTGCAGAAACACTGAGGTTCTATTCCATATAATAAATCACCTTCTGGAGAGAATCAGGCAGTGTTCTTCACAAAGAAATTACAATTAAAAAAAAAAAAAAACTAACCAAAATATTAGAATTGTTTAAATATTCTTATTTTCTAAAAAACTAAAAGGTTATTTATGAAAAAAACCCCAAAAATTAAAACCAAAAAAGCCAAACCAAAAATTAACCCAAATCAAACTAAACCAAAAAAAAACCCAAACCAAAACAAACACACACACATGTGTACACAAAATAAATCCCTAGTAGATTTTGAAATTTAACGTCTTTTCCAACAATGGCATGATAATAGTCTTTCTTCAAAACATTTACTTTGGCTTCTGAAGGAGCTTTCTCTGAAAGGCAGCAGTGATCACAACACCGCTTTTCATGCAAAAACCCTGGATACAAGTCAAATTAAAACTTGTTTTCAAACAACTTACAAGGAACCTGTCCTACTAAAAAGTGGTTATGCATTCCATGTCTGCAGCAAAGTTTTGGCCCAACATCCCCATGAGAAAAATTTTTCTTTGGATTCAGAAATCCTAGAGGAGAAACGCACTACTATCTTAAAATTAACAGACCTTGCACCATTAACGTGTACATACCAACAGAAACATCACATGTTTTTCTTGCTTCATCATCATTATCATCCTCCTTTCTCTTCCCTCTATTTTTCATCTAATTTCAAGTTCTGCACTAATTTTCGGAGTGTTTTTAGGACCATTTTTGGACTCTGATTTCTTGAAGTCTGATTTCTGTAAGTTTCATGGGACCACTAAATACTTGACCTTTCTGAAGTCCAGGTTTCTTTATTTAGATGATTTCTCTGAAGGAGAGGAAATCTGATAGATTACACACAGTAAAATGGTCCCAAGGGGAAATTTGTCTTGGTTTAAGGAATTTGTTCATTTCTTCAACCAAATTTTAATACGGTGTGCCAAGGAGAAAGAGTTCCAAGCATTAGAATACAGTTCAGACCTATAAATTCGCACCTGGGAATGTGTGAATTCCCTCTGGGACAGAGATTTCCAAAACTTAAGAAAATAGTCTTATCCTTTTGTGGCATAGTTTCACACTTGTGAAAAACAATATTCCTCCCAACATCTTCATCTCATTGATTTCACTGTAAACTTGCTGGGACATGACCAGCCATTTTTGGTGAAGCACCAAGCACACATTAGAATGAATTTTGATTTAGCACCAGCTTGCAGGAAAAACATTAATACTGCCTCAATATTTTAAATGAAATGCAAGTGAGGCTTGTAGACAACTCCATAAACTGTTAGATAATATTAATTGAAATTTTGATTTGTCCTACATTCTTCACTACCTGAAGATAATTAGATTAAAGGAGCATTGAATTTTAACCTCAGCAGTAATGCCACTTCCTTTTATTAGGCATTTTGAAAGATGTCACATTAGGTAGCTGTATTTTCCTCAGCCTTTTCATAAATTTCTATCTTCCCTCTCACATCGTATTAAGCTGTACCATGGCTGAAATTTCAGGAGCAGCTGTAATTCCTCACATGGACCAAACCCATTTTGTAACTCTCATTATTAAATTCTCACCACATATGTAAACTTGTAATTAACTTCATGGACCTGATTAAGAAGAATAGGTCCTTCAACTGTCCATGGGAAGAAAACAACACCACCAATACCAACTGTCACACCTGAGTGTAGCGGTTTCAGAAACCGGGCAGAAACACCAATTAAGTGTACTGGTTTTGGTTCACTAATCGGAGTTTCCTGGCCAACACATTAATTAATGTAGTGGGTCTAGTACTGGCCAAATGCTAATGCACCTACTAGAATTATTTACTCATTTTCTGCTTAGAGATAAGGTTTAGGAGGAGGACCAAAGCAGATTCAAACTTTAAAGGGTATAAAGAAAACTTTATTAACAGAATTAAAAGAAAAATAATAAGAAAAACAGATTAAATCTTCAGAACACTTCTCCTCCCCTCACACCCTCTTTTCTTTCCCACTGACAACATAAAGAGGTGAAACCTGGGACTTTCAGTCAGTTTACCACTTCTAAAATAGTCTTACTTCTTACTTCTCTCTTAGGGAGAGGAGTCTCTCTTGCCATGCCAGGGAGACGTCTTCACAAGAAACAGTTCTCTCATGTCTTTAATGTCACAGCAAATCAGCAGCCACCAGGAAATCTGCAATTGTGAAGTTCCTCCCACATTTTGGTAGTTTTTCTCATAACTAGCACCATGGGCCATTTCAGCTTATTGGGGTACAATTTTAAGGATGAGTTGTTCTATTATAGAAACACAAGTTCTCTTCTTTTATCTCTGGGAGCAAAGGTTTTCTTCTTCTGTCTCTGGGGCAAAGTTTCTCATCTTTCTCATCACTGTCTGTTCAAGCTTCTTGTGCTCACAGCTACTGCAACATCTGCTTATTTCAACACTGGTGCTTCTGCTCACAGCTGTAGTCAGAATGCTACATCCCCCCAATGCATTCCATTAGTTACAGGGAAAAAATTCTGATATATCAATTATATCTTCACTATAGCCTTACAAGAGAATTTCAGCCCAAGACTAAGGCATCTCTTCAATCTCCTCCATCTAGAATTTGATTCTTTCTTTACTGACCTCAATGTCTCATGTTGCTTTTTTCTTTACATGTCTTCACCCTTTCCTTTTTCCTGATTCATGAGACAATTGGTAGGTTCATTTATTCTCAAGCTTTATCAATTGAAACAGTTTTTAGGGAGTTTTGCAGCACTGAAAGGTTCATCTTCTCTAGGCTCTGAATCGGGGAAATCACTCACTGTACCTCTCTGTTGTTTACGTGGCCTCCACCAACACTGTGAAGTCACACTGGCTTCCGGCGCCACCCTGCCTTCTCTTCATGCAGAGCACCAAAAAGAGAGAAAAGCTGCCAATGCTTTTTTTCTTCTGTCCATAGCGTGGCTAGCTATCTGTTTCTCTGGGTCTGGACTGAGGGCACTTAAGACGGTGGTTCGTGCTCAGACTCAGGTGTTTATTATTTTTATCAGTAAAACAGTCTCACAACCGTGAGTTCAGCAGCAAGGCACAAAATGGCTAACAATCTCTTGTTACAAGGTCTTTTAAGACGAAACTATCCAATTAAGAAAGGACACCTAGATTACTTTCCCTTTTAACCAAATAACTGATCCCTGGAAGCGCACAATGCAGACTTTTCTGTCCAATTACAAAATGACACCCAAATCCATGAAGAAGAAGGAAGAAGTATGAAGAAGAAACCCAGGACAAGACCCTTTGCCCTCCATTCTGCTTCCATCCGCAACATACTAAAAATCCCAAAACCTAAATTTCTCACCTAAGCGATACACCTACACCACTCTCTGTAATCTATTTCATACTTTTGTGGATTCTAGTCTATCTTGAAGTCTAGGAAACTTTCTCCATGAATGAAGGCCAAAGTCAGTGCTCTCCTGGGGGTCAGGGCATCCCAGAGCAGACAGAGAAATATTCCCAGTGCCCTGGGTTTCCACAGCTGGCTAAGCAAACAAAATCCATTGCGAGACATGCCAAGATAGCCGCAGTTGTGCAACGCTCCCCTGGCCATGCCAAATTTGGCTGAGCAGTCCCGGCCGATCCCAGCCTTGGAGCTACCTCCAACCCCCGTCGTGAGGCCGCTCCTGGCACAGGTCCCAGCTGCATGGTTGCTCCCAAGGACAGGCAGAGTCCAACAGGAAGGAGCCCAGCCCCACTGGGAAGGGGTCCCAGCCACCCCACCGAGACAGGATGCAGCGGGCTTCCTCGGAAGAAGCCAGCTCTCCCAGGAGAGCCTGCCAGGCTCGGCCTCACCAGGACACATGGGACGTGTGGGGCCAGCCCAGCCACCGCCCAGTTATCCATTCAAAGGCCAGAAGCAAGAGAGCTTTTCACAGGCCTGCCCGTCCTTTAATGTGTTTTCACTGAGGTATATCCTGCTCTTTTAGGTGTCACTGACAGGTGTCAGTCTTTAAATTTAACCAGCTGATTGGTTCCACCAGGTCTCCACAGGGAACTACTTCCACAGGTTATGGACCCCTCCCCCCCAGCTGAAAACCAAACCTACATTAAACCGCCCCAATGAGTTAGGTGGTTATTTCTAAACTGGGGGTCATCAGCACTTACCTGAAGATACTACCGCTCTGAACTGGCTGGGCAGCAAAAGAATCTGCTGCATCACAGTTATGTCTGTACTCCCAGAGAGTCTTCCTCTCATTGTAGATGTACGTGAAAGATTTCTAACTTCCTCTGACCAATTAATAAGAAAGTAAAAAGAAAACTCTAATATAGAAAAAAAGTAATACTGTATAGCTGGAAAAAATCTCAGAAAAAATAAAGTTACTTTTCTTTGAATATACTTTATATGCTAGAAATATGAAAGCTATAAAAAGTGCAGGAAAGTGTACATTCAGTTTTATCCAAGAAACAGAAATAATGACATGCATGTCCGAAGGCTTCCATAAAAGCTGTTACAAGTGCAGCACTTTTCAAAAATCACATCACTTTAAGCATCTTAGTCTTATTCTATTTGTCTTCAATCTACTTTTCATTTCTTTAAGTTACTTTGACAAGTAACACAGCAGCCAGATAAATAGACTTTCATTTGTCATAGACCTATACAACTGTTCACAACCCTGGAAGAGAAGAAAAAAGCATCAACATACATCCTTTTGGAAAGAAAAATACAATAAATTTTATCATTGAGATGTTTTCCAGGGACTCAGAAGAGGCTCAAACCATTTCTCCTCTCTGCTCAGAAAACCCATGCTCTTAACACTACCAACTTTTTGTTATCATAATCAAGCACAAAAAAAATAAGTTGGTGTAGTTTTATTTTCAGAGTGTTGAACTATTTGTTCATGCAAAGAAAATATGGCCTTGATACTTGAAGATCATGACAGAGATGAATCTGAGGCAGTATTTCATACAGCTGCAAAACGAAAAGCAAGGATTCAGGTTTTAGGGAATATAACAAGCATATAGGCCTAGAACACAGAAACCCTATGGAGCTTGTAATATAAATTTTAATACACTGCATGCAGCACAGTGACAGATGATGAGAACATATAACTAAAACCATGAAAGTAATCTCATTCTAGGGGTGAAACAAATATCTGACTTGCAGGAGTTTTTAATGTATGTTCCCAATATGTCTATTCAATAAACTTAATGAGGTATCTTGTTGAAAAACATGATGCTTTACTCCTACAGACTACTCTTTGCAGTATTGCCCTTAAATTCATTGACATGCTATTGATCTAAATTAACTGTTTACTCATTCATGTGTGCCACTTTAAAGTGAAATTATAAACCTTCTGTTCAGTTCTGAGCTATTTCCAAGATATTTCATTTGTTTGTTGCCTGATTTGCCAGTTGCTGAAGTCTGTGATTTCAGAATCTGGTTTCATTGTATATTTTATTACCTGCCCATGCTTTAAAATCCTAGGATGACCTTCAGGCAGAAAAAAAACCCCACAAAACTACTGAAGAAGTCAGTTTTCTCAGGCTAGTACTATTCAGTCACCTGGTGACAACAGGTGAGATGTAGCCTGAAATATATTTCCCTTTCCTCATCTCTTGTTCTGAGGCTCAAGCAGAGTCACTTGGAGTGCAGTCCAGTTGCAATTTGGGGAGAACTCAGACTGGGCTCACCCAAAGGTCTATCATTGGCAAAAGCTGTCTCCGCCTTGAGGAGCAACCTTGAGAGTTGTACCACCTCCAGGGGAGACCACCACTATCCAGCCACAGTGACAAGAAGAAGAGCCCAAAGAAGGTTCACTTAGGTCATTTTATTTATGGGGTAAAATATCTGGCTCATGGTCAAATTGCTTACAATGGGAAGGGTATGAATAAAACTCCCACAATTATTTTTTTGTTTCTTTATAAAGGAATCTTGGAAAAACCACCCCTTAACCATATGATTGGTGTTCCATTCTCATGTGCATTGATGTTCATAAAGTCACTGTGTTCCTCTTCAGGTTTCTTTGAGGCTTTATTGGACCGGCTGTAACTCAGGACTGTACCTCCATTGGAGCCTTTACACAGTGTTTTGAGTTTGATTAAGGAGTGGGGCCCATAAGTCACAGACCACCCCAAAAATACAGTCAATCTACTTAATTGATTAATAAAGGCATTGTACAGTTACATCGTATCTCTATACCATAAGTACATGGCAGATCAGCGGTGAGAGCCCAATTAATTGATAAACTGTTTCATTTAAGTGCCAAAATTAATGTTAATTACATACTATGTTTGCACACTTGCAGACCCAAAGTAAGTGAATAGCTCTTAGTATAAAATATTATGATTAATTATATTATAGGAGAATTTGTCATAATTAATAAGGAGCATTTTCTTTATGATTTACCTGACTTTTGCATATAAAATTATTTTAAGCAATAAGCATAATGTTAGAACCACAAACAAAACCACAATTGGATGAAGCTTCAGATTCAAAGTTCCTATTGCTGATGTCCCACCAATTATGTTCTCCATCCCATTCCAGTCTTGCTAGGACATGGTGTATCTTTACTTTGTGAAGATAGATGTTAATCGGGATACTTTGCTGCTCTGGATTCTCAACAATGTACTCAACAGTGATCATATTGCAATTGTATTATTACAAAAGTGAGTTTCATTCCAATGGAGGTAGGCAGGAATATTTTAAACAATCTATAGTTAGTTTGTAGCTATTGGTAGATTGTGACAGGAGCTCAATAGTTAAAGTCACATCCCACAATTTCAGTAAGATTACAATTATGGGTATTTCAGTGATTACACATTTCTACAGTGGTGCTGTCTGTAAATATAGATTCATGAAAGGTTCTCAGACAAACACATCCATTCCCAGTATATACAACTACAGTCTCAGGGGTTTCATAAGGATTTATTTTAAAGTGACAAATACATTGTTCAGTGTCAAGACAAATGTCTTGGGACTTAGTGGTACTATTTTCACAAATAAATCCCTGTTGTTCACGTTCAACCTGTGCATCAACACCAACAGTTTGTCATTTGTTCCCGTTTAGTTTGGCTCATAATCTATGCACTGATGGATAGAGGACCTTTTGATAGTGATTTTATCCCAGCACAATTTCAGGGCATATGGTATATACTGAAGCACTATGTACTATCAAAACATCTCTCCTGGATAATTTTGGATAGGACAGGGTTTTTCCATGTGTCCAGCTAACCATCCTGTATACCATGAATTCAGGAATAGTGAGCAGGTAGACTTAATTGCAGAGATATTAATTAGTATTGATAGTGGTGGAAAGATTTCAATTTCTCCCATCAGAGTGTGTTCCAACATTCCCAGTGCACCTAACATGAGCTTTAGATCATAGTCACTCTAGGGTTCTTCAATCAGTGGTTTGGAGAAGCAGCATTGTCAGGCTTTTGGCTAACATGAACACAGAACTTTTGCCTGCCATCCTCTAGAATGTTGAAAGGGAAAATAAAGACTTGTTTGTAGGGGAGAGTCCTAGCTGGTCACCCTATTAGGAAGAAGGAAAAATCCACTATGCAGTAACTGTGTCTTGGCCAAACACTGCTCTGTGCAACAAAATAATGTGGTTCTTTTTAACTGTGTGACACAAATTTTGGTGCAGCCATTCTCCCAGCTGATACCACTTGGGGTTTAAGGAGTTCCTGCTTTTATCTTTGCAATTTCAGGAAATGTGCCTATATTTTGTTCCATTTTTAGCCTTTTTTATTGTCTTTCCCATGAATTTTCACATATCTCATCTTGATTGGTGCTTTCCTGGCTACATTTGGTAACAATTGCCAAGCTTTATTTCTCCAAACTGGACACTACTTTCTCAGTTCAGTGACTCCCACTGTCATTGTGTGGCACCAACCCACCCATCACAGAACTTCCCATATTTAATTTTTGCTCCATTTGGTACTGCAAAACAATGATCCTTATACTCCTGCTTGTGTGCTACATCCACCACATCCTATTTTTTGTTTGCCAGCTGCACTGATTCATGCACTAGCCTTATGTTGTCTTTTTCCTGAGGCATCAGTGAATCAAATATCTTACTGTGGTGTTTCTTTGGTGAGGAGAGGCGCATTTAAAATTGGTGACAATTTATGAATTTATTGTAGTGCCAATAAATTTGAATTCCAAGTCATCTGTGATTCGGAACCTCTTGTATGTTCCCTGGTTGATTGTCAAGTAAGCAGATCATTTTCTGACCAAAGGTATTTGTGCAACTCCTTTTGGAGCAGCAATCCACTCTAGGAATGTTTCAGACATTTTTTGACCTTGGTGAATGTTTAAAGAGTAATAAGTCTGCAACACACAGGTACACAAGCAACTCTTGAGTTGTGTTTTTGACTATTCAACAAAGAGGTAAAGAGTATAATTATTATACAAGACTTGAGCTAACAATATTCTGACACTTTATTTAGTGTCAAGTCACTTTCTGTCTTCTTGTAATAATAATTAACGACAACAACAACAGCAACAATAATAATATTAAAACAAGGTTTTAATATATTAAGAACAGTAATTTCATTTGTATCTTATAATAATTGCAGTGCATAAAAAAACTAGGGGAAAGATAGGTGATGTTTATCTTATATTGACATCATCCTCTCTATTTCAATCATCTGCTTGAAACATCAGGTAGAGCTTACAATCCTTTGGATTGACATTTTCTTTCACAAATTTTCCTTATAACTTTTTAAATGTGTTTATAGGCTCTTATTTAGCAATTAACTTCACACTTCAGCAGCATTACTTCAGTTTATTTTTTATTGCATGCAAAATAGCTACACTGCGTGTTGCATATATGTTGTAATGAAAAAGAGTGAACAATAACTCCCTGTTCACTCTGACCATACAATTTGTGATTACATGAACATCTATACAAATCACCTGCCAAATCTCTTTTCTGTAGTGAGAAAACTTGGACTCTTTTCCTTTCTCTGTAAAGTAAATATCTGATTACTTTTGATCAGTCCAATTTCATTCTCTACTGCCCCTACTTCTATTAAAATGTTTCTAAGACTGGATTTCTTGTTGTATGCTCATTTTAAAATGTCTGCAGACTATGCACTAGTTGTGTGATGCCACATTGTTCTGTTCTCTATTTCTACTCTGCTGTAAACACCTCATGTACCTTTCTCACTACTATGAAGAAATGAAATAAGTGTTTCAAAGTGCTGTTCACAGTTACTTCAAATATTGACTCAGGAATGGGGGACTACTAATTTCAAGGCAATTAATTGTGTGTACAGTCAAGATTGTCTCGGCATCTGTGTTGCTTTATATTTATTGACTTTAGATATTATCTGGCACTTTATTACTCACTTCTTTATTGACAATCTTTTGCAATTCTTCCCTACCTTGAGTAGAGTTGTAATGTTGAAGCCTTGCTGTCTCATTGTTCACCCCATTTCTAGAAATTTTCTGAAGATAAGCATCAAATAGGATTGTTGTCTGTAGAGGTAATCAAGGAATACCACTGACAGTATACATTCAAAGTGGAAACTTATCACTAGTTTCCTTATTTTAACTCAGTAATTAATCATGATTTTTCTGCAAATCCAATGTTCTGCTAGCCAGCTGCCCTCATCTTTGTTTGATGGTGTGACTTAAAGCTCAGCAGCAAAAATGCAAGGTGTGACTTTCCACATTTATTTCCCAGTTGACTAAGTCTATCCTTTCTTATAGTTTCTTCCAGTGTGACTGATATAGAAGTAAGATGTAACGGCCTGTAGATCCCCAGATAGCTTTTTGAAGCCCTTCCTGAAGACTTGTTCTCATTTGCTTCCTTACTGTCTTCAGGATTCAAGCAACAAGTTTTATATCATAAAGTTGGTAATGACCCTTTCTAGACCCCTTGGGTGAAACCTTTTGCTCTGAAAATTCATTACTCTCATATTTTGCTCAATTTTTTTTTTCCAATGATGTGCCTATTTAAGACTAATGTGCACAGATATAAAGAAAACATTTAGATTTTATCAGTATTAACCTCAATTCTCATTTTCATATGCCAGACATCTATCAGCCTTATGGAGTAAAGTGCAGGCTTCCAGTTTTTGAAATGTTTGAAAATATTTTTATAACATATTTTTATGCTCAGAGCAATTAAGTATTCAAAAATCTTCACTACCTGCCTGATTAGATGTTACTTCAAATATAACTTACCATAATTTATGTTCCTTCCATTGTCTATGGGCACAATTTTCAATTTTCTGACATAAAATAGACCTCTCACTTTTTATAATCATTTTACTCTGCTTCTACAGCTATGACACTATAAAGCAGTTATATCAGAACATGACTGCAACCCAACCCCCCACCCCAAAGATCTGATCAAAACTTGTAGTCTTTTCCAATATTATAAAAAATATCCAAATGTTTGTGACATTATACTTCCCCATACATTTGTAAGATTCAAATTCAAATTTCTACCTTTGGTCCAAAAGTAGACATTCAAGCAACAATTCAAACTGCATTTTAACAAAAAATTGAACACAAACTTAAGAATGTCCAAGATGAAATCAATTTCTTCAAAACCACACATAGCCAGAACTTATATGCACCAGGAAAACAAATCTGAGAAATAAATAGAACGGGGCAAGATCCCTTTTCTTTTAAGATCTTGAAAAATCATTTGTCTTTGCCATAAGGATCCTTATAATTCAGCTTATCCAGCAGATCCAGGTGACAGGCAATGAAAACGTCAGCTACTGTGGAAGAGTAAATAAGCTGTAGTTTTTATCTTGACACCTAGAATTCTAACTTCTAATGTAATTTTGTACTGTTCTAGGATAGTAATTACACAGAAAACAAATAATAACTGCACACTAATGAGGTAAGGCAACAACAGCTGTGCCCTTCACTGTTGCAATCCAAGGAGTATAGCATGGAAGCAGGCACACATAGTAAGAACTACCAAAAAATGTGTCAGGACTTGAAACATAGTAACGATGGATGCTGTAATGTTGATGCAGGCTTGTTATTTATAAGTTTCCTCACAGAAGTAGAACGCAGACTGAAAACCAGCCTATGTTCATCTGAGTTGTTGGACCATGTACCTTCAGCCAATTTTATTTATAGGCACACCAGATGACAAACATGTAGGATAAGTATCCTGTGTTTTGACAAAAGGGACATTCAGATATACACATAAGATACAATACATAGAAGTGATCAAAAGCAATATATTATTTTTGTTATTGATTAGATTTATAACCAAAACTGAGGAAATCAAGTGAATTGAGTTTCAGTTACTATGCAGAACTGTATTTCAAGACATGAAACTCATTATTTGCCACCTTGTTGAAGATTGCATGCAAGATGTTTTCCATTACCATCTGTATGGCTGATTACCTTGTCAAGTGAGCAGTTTGCCTCATCTCTCTGAATGACCACATTCACACCTTCCTCGGGAGGGGACCTCCGCTGATAACAGACTATTGAATATCAGTGCATGACTGATAAGAACTGTAACATCCCATTGTGAGATGTTCCGCCCAGAGGGAGGAGCCAAGCACTGCTACCCCAATATAGTCTGAGATTCTAAAAACTCGAGCAGAGCTTCTCTCCAGGGGATTCACCAGAGGAACAGCAGCTGCCTTTTCCTCCTGGATCTCCAGAGGAAGACTACATCCTTCTCTACAGATCTTTCTTACTCCAACAGAACCACACCTGATACTTCAGAGGACTGCAGCCACATTTTCAATCGGACTACCACCCCCACCCTGACCAACAGGGTGTCAGGTTGGGTTCTGACTCTGTCAGTGTTGTTGTAGTGGACTGCATTGTTTATTTTATTATTTGTTTTCTTCCCTATTAAAGAACTGTTATTTCCTGCTCCCATATTTTTGCCTGAGTGCCCCTTAATTTAAAATTATAGCAATTCGGAGGGGTGGGGAGGGTTTTCATTCTCCATTTCAGGGGAGGCTCCTGCCTTCCTCAGCAGACTCCTGTCTTTCCAAACCAAGACACACCTAAAGTCAGCAACCTTATTTAAAGTCATTTCCATAAGGATTCTTTAAAGTGAGAAACAGTGAAGTCTTGAAAAACTGCAACATAAACTATTTCAAATATGAAACTAATTTCATAGCCAAATAATTGGGGAAAAAAAACAAACATATAACTCAAAGAAAAGAAAAATCTAAGGAGGCCGTGTCACTTTGCTCTCCTTCTGTATCTTGAGGTTTTTGTCTATGTAGTCTTCAGAGAATACATTTCAGACAGCATTTCTCCAGTTGAAATACATCCTCTGTCATGGAGCCTTACTCAGTAAGAAGTCTACACAAGGTAAATGCAACAGAGCTCGCATTAATGACAGATAATATGAACAAACAGCTGTGGTTTATCATTTTATCATAAATCCAGCTCAACCAAAACCTGGTTTTCCTAATTCAATTTGTCCTAACCTCCATGTCCTATACAGCAAAAACTCTCCCTAATGTACAGAGTCATCCCTCCTACCTCACCTGTCCTTTCTGAGGAGCTTATTTACAGAATTCCAGTCATGGAAGTCATCACACCATGTCTCCAGGATGGCAGCTACACCACATCTTTGCTGCTGCACCACAGCTTCCAGCTTCTCCTGTTACCCATACAGTGTACATTGGTGCAGATATATTTCAGCTGGGAAATGGGAGTACTTAGAGGAGTTCTACTCTTTGCAATGATATTTCAATATTTAGCAGTCGCAGTTTACCTTGAATTCAATACTATAACAATACTTAAAAGGCTGGGGACTCAGGTGCAGGGACAAATTGATAGAGAATTTTAAATAACCTCTTAAACATAAATCAGTCTATTATAAACTCAGCTCACTACAGAAAAAAAAGTATTTTGGAGTAATTGCAGCAGAGAATGCAAGACTCATCCAGAAGAGAATGAGTGCAAGGACATTATAACCTGTGCTGAGAGCAGTTTCTTGGAGATATAAAGCGGATCCTTGGTGACATCAGTATGTGATACCCGTCCACACACCAAAGACTATTGATGTATCTTAAATTAAATTGCCAGAGGAGTTTTCTTTGTCTCTAATAAATCACGATGTTTATGCAGCTTTCCATTCCAAGGCACTTTCATGATTTTCTCCAAACTGTTAGATGATATAATCCTACCTGAAAAGTCAGCAACACTCACAATTCATTATTTTAATTACTTGTATGTTTATGCTGTAACATCATAGGGCGATTCTGAACTGGAATAAAGTTCATTTCTGTAAAGAGTGAAATCTGACTGCAAATACAAGATCACTATTTCTGTGGCTTTCTATTCTGAGGCAGTAAAAAGAGATTTCAGGGTTCACAGACCTTTTTATGACCTTTGCCTTTAGGCAGAAAATACTTAGGAGTTACATGTTCAATTTTGAAAACTACTTGGCAGCCAACAATAAGTATTTTTCCATGAGTCGACTGCTAACACATTCAGATAAGCACAGCTAACAAGAATATCTCTAGGAAAGAAGCCTTGTCATTGCTAGCAAAGGTTACATTTGCCGTATCTATTTCAAACCAATGCAGTCTTGTTCTTGCTCAAATGCTGGGCAGAAAAAATCTTGTTCTTTTGAGGTGCAACCTGAAGAAAAAAAAACCTAAATGTCTGCATTCATATGATTTCAAGTCCAAAATAATCATTAAAATATCCCGTTGATATGTATGAGATTTTAGTGGATATAATTTAGTACTGCATTAGCACTTCTTTACCTATTCCTACCCTTAGCACTTTTGGCTGGTATGGATCCCAGGAGATTATCAATCTCTGCTGAGCAGCAAATTGCTGTTCAGTTAAAGTCAGGTGTTGCTCTGGGGCCTCCATCATCAAACATTTCCACTATATATATATATATATATATATATATATAATTCTAAAGAAAGGATAAAACATATTTCAATAATTTTCCTCTGCTACATCAAAATGAGTTCCTAATAAGATAGCATTCAAAGGAAGAATTATGAAACGAGATTAAGGTCAAAGGAAAGAAAGAACTTTCCTTTGAAAGAAATTTCCAGTCCCCCACCTACCCCCATATAGACTGCAGGTCCCTCTTGAAAAGAGGATTAGATATGGGTAAGATCCAGGAACTTTGTGGTTGACCCTCATGGCTCAGGCATTTTTTTTCCTGCAGTGAGGTTCAAAGTACAGAGCTGCTTCTGGATAAAGCAACAACAATTTTACTGCCATCTAGCTATTAACTTTACTGTCAATCAAAACATTAAAATAAAAGACCAAGACAGTAGGTAAACAAAAGGTTAGATATGAAGATCCCTTTAAAGCAAATCATATATGTTTGGTCCCATTTCAGATATACCAGTATAATTTTATCAGCCTTCAAAAGCCAATGACAAAAGCACTCTTCTTCACAGTTCCAGTGTCTTATATGTTATCCCTGTACTGTTGTGTCAGAAAACTGTGGGCATCTAAAATGGTAGTAGGCACCTACAAGTGGATTAAAAATGAGAAATCAGCATGTCAGACTATCTGACTATTTTTCAGGTTCACAATCTGTCATTTAAGGGCATTACTTACACAGAGAAGGAAATTCTATCTTCCTACCTTAAAGTCTGGAAAACACCTTCATGAGGCAATCTCTATTCTATTTCTCCCAAATAAACTATGTGTTTTTCTTTAGGCAACAGATATATTAGGGGGGAAAAGGTGATTACTGAAAAGGGACAATCCTTAGTTTACAGATAAAATTGTGCTCTTTGCCTTTTGACCTTCACTAAACTATCATTCCAAAAGGCTTGAAGAGTAATGAAACAAATTTCAGCTACCCATTCTTACCCAACCAATCACCCTTTCACTGTCATGGTTGAAGGACTTTTATATCAAATCCATTCAATTCTTAAAACATTCAGTACTGCAGTCAATTAAACTGTACAAAAACAGTATATGAGTTAAAATTAAAGCTGTCTAAAGCATTTAATGCTGTGTAGAGTAGGTAACTTAAAGAAGCTGAAAGGGAATCTTGGGGAAATTCCCACACTAGCACCAGACAAAAGTGAGATATTCAATAGATGAAACAAAAAATATAAAGACATTAAAAATAACAGAAAAATTAGATGCATGAATTTTTATGACCCCACTCTTAATCTCATATAACTATTTATACACCAAGTTAAAAAAATAATTGGAAATCAAGGAGAAAAAAAAGACTACCTCAAATAATTGCATTATAGTCATCCATGTCCTGCTAGCCACATTCCTAGATGCCAGCCAAGCTAATGCAGGCCCTGTGTATACCAGAAACACCAAGTTATCAGGATCCCACTGCCTCCTAATTGTGCAAGCAGTAATCAATAAAATTTTATCTTGAGTTATATAGTAAATGTCAGTAGATTGAACATGTTCTGACGGAGCATTAAATGTGAACACAATCTTCTCTTGTAAATATTCAGATACCAATATGGTTGAAAAAAGCCTATGCTCCAGGTCAGCAATTTTAAAATCCAGGTTAGTAAAGCTATTCAGGTAGTGGTTGTGCAATTTTCTACTTCAGAAACATAATACTTTGTCTAAAATAAAATGCTTTTTTGAAAATGTCTAGCTGTGAGTGAGTTTCCATTTGGAAAGCTTAATTCAGATGCAAAATAGCATTTCAGTATAGCAGAAAGTCAGACATCTCAGGAAAGGAATAGCCTTGCTGTAAGCTTTTTTGAAAGACGTTTCATGCATTTCTAACCACTATGCTCCTGAATATACAAGTAATTGGTGAATTAAAGATTTTTCTCCCTCTCCCTCTCTCTTTCTTATTTCACCCCTTTTTGTTTCCAAACCCTCCTTTTCTTCAGTTGCACAGATTTTATCACCATTTCATATGAAAATATGTGGAAAGTGCATAAAGATAGTTTATAACACTGGTGCACTCACTCGGAAAATGTAATACTTTTAGTAATACTTGCACGGCAAAACACAGCAATTTAATCAGATTTAGAAGAATGTTTCTGCCAAAATGTTCTGTCTGTCAATTTACTAATCTGTTTTCTTTAAGAGAAAAGAAACAAGTATTTGTTGACGAGTAAAGAGTTTGTTCAGTTTCAAATCCAGTCACGATTTTGATGCAAGAATAGAAAATACAGTTTACAAGACATAGTGATAACACTGTTTACCATCATTCAGCAGAAGGAAATTTAAAAAAAAATTTAACAAGCATGTAATAAAACTGGGCAAACTCAAGTAATTCTGGCTATATCGGGGAAAAAAATCCTTCTGAAGGAAAAACTCAGTGAATGAATAGAAGGAACTTCCTATAAAAGAGGCAGGCTCTCTCTTGTTTGCAATAGCTCAATTATATTTACACTGAAACTTAGACTCTACTATTCTGAAGCAAAAAAGAACGTATCACACCCTATTTTGAAGACTTATTGTTAAACAGGTGTTGCCACTAGCTCTAGAGGGCCACATTTCTTAAAATGCAGCTGTTTGGATATGGTTTGATAAACACATCTAGGAAATCACACCCTTTTAGCCCCAGCAGTGCAGACTTTTCCCTGAAACAGAAGTGTGATGCCTTGTGCCATGAAGACAGAGACTTGAGTGCTGGAAAGACAGCAACAGAGAACTGCAAGGGGATCTATTTTGGTACTGCAGCTTGCTGAATCACATTAGACAGCAGTCAATTATTTGTTCTAAGTTATGAGCAAGTTAATTTTTGTTCCAGCAAGACATAGTTTAAGAGTGAAAGACCCATTTAGAATAATGTAGGAAGAAAAATATATTTTTCATGTCCCCTTGAAAGTTAAACAGTATTTTGTCTCCCTGCAATCTAAACAATGCATTTGCTTAACTCTGCTCTACCCACATCACAAATTACTAACCTCTAATATTTTAATTGGAGCAAATAACTATAGAAATATCTCTGTCCCTAACACCACTCTTGTTATGGAGTACACTCAGTATTCCCTTTACACAGTAGTAAAGAATAGGAAAAAGATTAGGTTGCATCCTCCTCCCAAGTCCACAGGAATTTTCAAAATCCTGATTAAATAAACATATTTAATGTTTATTTAACATTGCTCGAAAGCAAACTTTCCATGTTCGAGATACCCAAGAAACTTCTAGTGTTAAAAAACTATTTGAGTATTACCATATATATAATTAAGAGATGTTGAGAGATATTTCTAGAAAAATCAAGTATTTACATAATGCATTTAAGATCACAAACATGGAAAGTTCAAAAAAACAACAGTGAAATAACTCTGAGGTTCTTGACTTTGGACTTTGGAAACCCTGCATTCAGAGGTCTTGCTTCCATGTTTCACACATTGGAAATAATATTTGCTAGACTCATAACAGTATTTCTGAAAATGATCATTGAAAACACCATGAGAAGCTCTGGAATTGTGGCAATAGAGGTCTCAGAGAGGAAACATCTGGAAAAGAGGAGTGGTCATCAGAGATATAAGGAATTTTTAAAAACTAGACATTTATACTTTCAATAATATTTCTAAGTGTAGAATAAAACTAAAGTGAACTAAAAGGTTAAAAAATGGAGAATGAAAGAAGAATAAGCTAAAGCACAGGTTAAAAAAAAAGGTTATTGTGGAACTCCTAATAGTTAAGAAAAAAAAGTAAAAATCTCCTAGGAGAGATTTTTTTAGAAAAGGGAGGATTACTAAATTTAAGAGACACATGAAAAGCTAGGATGTTTTGTATGTTAATACTCCTCGCTTCAGATTATTTTTCCACTGTGCTGTATTAAATTAACATTTGTATTGCATTGACTTTAGAAAAAAACTTCAAAGAACAGAAAATCTCAAAGATCAAAGACTATCATTTCCCAAGTTTACATGCTCTTTCCAAAAATGTGTACCTAGCAAGTTTCAACAGCCTGGTGACAAAATATTTGCACAAAGTCATATTTAATTAAACAGCCAAAGATTGTAATCACCTAATTATAACACTAACCTTAGCCTTGTGCTGATTCATTAGAGAGGGACTCAGGCAGCAGCCAACAGGGAGAAACTGGCTGTGTCCTGAGAAATGGGAACACTTACTCCATTATTTGTTTCTCTTAGCAAATTAATTTGTAGAGATCAATCATTGCACAAAGTGCTTGCTAGCTAGCAAAACCACATGCTCCTAAGCAGTCACAGCTGCACTTACATTTAAAAGAATATTCACGTATTTAAAGATTTCATCAGCTGGCTCTTAGAGACATATGAATCTCATTTGTTTCGGTTCACTTTAAGTTCAGTGATCTCTGCTTTATTCATTTTTCTCTCAAGTCTGTTTTGAATTTCAGATATGAACAGCCCAAGCAGGCTATCCTTCCATCCTGTGTGACTTCATCCCATTCCTCTTTGAACTAATCCTCCTGCCTTCATATATGTGGTCTGATTATAGCTACATTCTGTATTCATATGATTCTTGGGCTGCCCTCTCTGTTCTTATAAGGCTCTGTGAATTCCAGAAAAATCAGGTTCAAGTTAAACTGCATATTTTGGACTATTTTACTAAAAGTAATCCAAATTCTTTTCCTTTGCTTTTACAATATCTACCACAAAATTTCTGATTCATATGAGCACATAGCATCCACCCTATATTCTCTTTGAGATTTTAGTTCAGACTGGATTTATTCTGATCCTCTGAACCAAAATTTGATTATACAGTGACTTCTACAACCAGGCCTCTCAGTGGCAGAGCTCACTGAAAAAATTTTGCGCAGCTACTGAACTGTACACAAGGTAAGTGCTTCATCAATGTTGCAGATCTTGCAGTGAGTCAGCTCACAAATGCAATTTCTATAAAAAAACCAGTAGACAACAAATTTTGTTCTCACAAAATACTTTTCAGGAATGTATATAATTTACAGTGATGTTCACTGCAACATCAGTGAAAGTCTATCAGAATGCTTCATTCAACTATGAAGCACTTATTGCACATTAAATGGAAATTGCTACATTGCTATTTACCAACCTATACTTTTTCGTTTTAATTAGTTTATATAGTTGTAATTAGTTTATATTAGTTTTAATTTTATTATAAAGTGTAAAATTCTTTATGGCCACAATTTCTTAATACATATATCTTTTAGTACTGCATCTCAACCGCCAAATATGAACTGTGCTGCTCATGTGGGCATTTTTTGATGACCAATTTTGATGTTTACTTCTCAAATTAGAGCCCCTAAAACGGGCTTTTGTCAGGCTGGTCAAACAAAATTACCCAAGTTTTTCCCAAAATAAAAATGATGTTCAGATGAATACTGCTTGTAGTGTGGAGCTGAACTCATTCTAGACTGCGCTGCCAGCATCATGAAACATGGGGCTTAGAGCTCCAGTGTGTTTAAAGCCTACAGCACATCTGTCACAGGAAACCTGCCTAAGTATTCACCAGTCTATTGTCAGGAGAAGTCAATGATTTGTTCAAGGTATCTGACACCCTGAGAAGAAGAAAGTAATGAAAGAAAAATTAGTGTACACCTCTGATAGGCTTTTTATGACTCGAGGTCAGAGGATTTCTCCATCTATACAAAGCAGAGAGTAAAAGAAAAATCCAAATTTCAGTGGTAATTCAGAACTCAAATTTCCCACCCTTCAACCAAGGCCTATCTAATGAAAGCAGAAAGGTTTAGTTTACTGGCTTGGTTGCAATTATAATTATGTACACTCTCTCCCATACTGGTAAACCTACAGTTGAGGAGCACAGCTGGAGGAATGAAGATCCTACACCCCTTACTGCCAAGGAAATACCATGCTGTGAGTCAGTCTGGGTGAGGGATATTGATGGTGTCTGTTAGAGGAAGAACTGAACTTACTGAGAAACACATCACTATTGCAAAGGAAGTGTAGCTTAACTGGGCCTACACTAAATCAACCTGGAAAAAAGGAGACAGACAAAGCATTGATGCTTTGGAGGAGAAAGGAGGAGTTCACTATTTGATAGTTGGGGTTTTCTAAAGGAAACTTAAATTGCCCTGAATTAGCAGGGTAATTTTTAAGAAATTTTTCCTTACAGCTACTAGAATTTGTTATTTCCTAAAATAAATGTAAAACAATATATACCTGTAGGATAGATGCTCTCTCAATAAAACAAACCTATGGGAAAGGGAATAATGCAAATCCTATGGAGGGAAGAACTGGTGTTTATAGACTGCTATCAAAAGGCCTGACAATTAAGTTTCTGTGATTATATTTAGAATTATCTTTTAAATATTCAAAGTGATTTAGGGAAGCAAAAAGTCTGTGTAGGGAGTAATGCAGGCCTACAAAAACCATAGTTTAAAAAGATTGCCTTCTTATATAAGAAAATATATGCATTACCTTTTTTAGTAGAAAGCTTTTGTTTTGGTTTGACTGTGAGTATTCTTGTATCTTACTACTTCTAATGAAAATCATATCGTTTCTTTTCTCTGTTCCCCACATATGCACATCTCTTTTTTTTCCAAAATACTACAAGTCATTGTAAATATGACTGTGGCTTAGAGAAAGAAAAAGCATTAAAGAAGAAGAAGAACCTATGCATTCTTTTGGTGAATACAGTCTGCATATATTCCCTGGAAAATCTGGCCCTGATTTGTTACTAAAAATACATGGTTTATTCTGGACGTGAAGATATTCCACCAGCTTGCAATCATCAAAATCAGCTTTTATCTTTTCACATCTGTGACAGAAAATCTGAGAAAAGTGTAAGACACTATTTGCTCTCCCACTGATACCCGAAGTTGTTTGCTTTACTTCTGAGGGTAGTGGAGTTAGGCATGTGGCTCCAGACTATAAAGTTGGAGTGTATTATTGTGTCCTTAACAATAGGCTGCATGGGGGAACAGCTGAATCAAGAATAAAACTTCCTACCAGCCACAAAGCACTTTTAATGACTTCCGGTCAATTAAACACAGCACACTTATTACTCCGTTATGTTGGTGTGGAAAATATTCTGTAACTATTTCCTTGCTATGAAATAAACACATGAACTAACTTTTATACTATGCTCACACACAAACATTCACCATTTTATTCCACATAGAAGCTACAGAATGCTAAGTCATCTTTCCTACATGTGTTTTCAGTTTTCTTGGAACAAAGTGCAGACTACTAGCATTGCAAACACATGTTTTTAATACAGCAAGCAGCCTGGAAAACATCAGCTAGCAGAAATAAAGAAAATCTGTGAGAAGCTGTAGTTGAATTCCTTTAAATACTTCTAGCAAACAGAGTTATTGCAAATTGTACAGGTATCTCACTTGCCTGATTCATCAAAATAATTCTTTAGCACTGGAAAAAAAAGTAGGATGAGCCAAAGGCACATATTTGAGTATTATATGCTTGGGCAGAAGGAAAGGAAAGAACAAAGGAGTCTGAAGGAAGGGTAAGGAATGCTTTCTAAATTTCACATAGGACATATGTGAGTGAGCTGGAATCAGAAATAACTTGGACATGTAAAGTGGATTTATCTCACACACAAACTCAAGCAGCTGATTTTTAAGAAGTTACTATAGTAAATATACTCAAAGGAAACCTTATAAGCCACTGATTTGGTCTGAGTTACTCAAGTGTGCATTTACTTGGGTAACAGAATTCCCTTTGCAGGGAATTCCTGTTTATATAAAAGGGCTGGAAATTAATTTCCTACTTTTTTCTAATGCAAGCATGTTTTTAGAGCACTCTAGAAACATCTGAAGGATTCTTGCATCCTGAGATCATCTGGTTATTATGGTTTGGAGTACTGTTTCTTCACGAACTATGAGACAAGCATAAGATAAGCGACTGTGGACTCCTTAATATGATTAGAAGTTCATTATGAACTGATCATCATGCTTGTCGATTTTTGTAAATACCAATTGCATGAATTGTCTGATGAGATATTTTGCGGTGAGCTGCGCACTACCACTGCACTATTTCACATGGCCCTATCTGCAGAGATGTCACCACAGGTTTAACACAAGAAAGGTAACAGTCTGAAGTAGCATTAACTTTTCTCTGCTGCTAAACACAGAAAAGATGTACTATCAAACTCTGCTCTCCTCCTCACCAATATGTCGCCTGCCAGATATGAAGGAATCATCTGCTGGAAGAGGTGTTTGCCCTGACTGCTTATTGATACTGGGCTACCCATCTGAAATCACCAGCCAGTTCGTCAGCTGTGGCCCTATCAGAAGGCAGAATCAGTTCTGAGACATAGACAACTAATTATCAGGTGTTTCCATTCTAGTCATAAAACTACACCAGTTTTACTAATTCTCAGAAGAACACTTCCTTCCACAGAGGTAGCACATCATCTAAAGTAAGGAAACACTGCAAAGAGCACTTACCTAATTTCTGGGCTTTAATTCTTGCAAGTGAAGTTAAAACTACAGTATAATTGAAAAATCACACGTTTGACATTACTACATGATTGGAGCTGTGCCTTCAAATAAGCCACTCTGTTTTATATCATAAAGGAATGCCTATTCCCAGTCCTGGTTTACAATACTGAATATTTCAAAATTTCACTGAAAAAAAGTCTTGTGGTGTGTTCAGTCAGGATGCACCATTAATCAAGGGGAGGGGGAAAAAAAGTAACTGTTTATTTGTGCTTAATTTCTTTTTCTGGGGGCAAAATTGTGCTGACTGAAAATGAAGTTCTGATTTATTTTCATACAGCAAGTCATTATTTCTAGGAAAGTTACTTTGACTTGGTGCAGTGTGAGGCTTTACATAACTTAAAAAAAATATGACCTATAAGTTTGCAGAATCTCACCTGATAAGTTCATGCAAAATATTATTTATGAGACTGCTTAATGATTTATACTAGCCTACACATCATGAGCATTTACCAGACTAGCTTTCCAATATAAACTATTTCACTAAAATCAAGAAAATAAAATCTGTTAATTACTACTCAGAGGGTGATAGAATTTTTTAGAGGAGCCTTTATTCCCAAATAGAACAAAATTTTGAATTTATTATTCAAAAGCTAATGTATTTTTCTTTCCTGCAACTCAATTGAATTTCTTCATGGTTCACAAATTTTCCAATTTGTAATGAAAAGACGTTTTTTACCTTTGTGGCAAGCCACCACAGAAACAAATCCAGTATTGTAGCATAACATTGTAAATAAAATAAAAATTGCAATTTTCTCGCCAAATACAGCCTCTACTTAAAATATGTTGCTATGCATTACATTTAGTTACATTTAGTTCTTACTTCTTACTAATTTCTACATGGAAAGTTTGAGTTCAGTTAAAATACTTAACAATTCCCTTATGATGCCAGTACATAAACATAGTAAGCCCATTAACTATTAATAGCTGAATAATTATGTTTTATGAAAATAAAAACACAAAAAAATTACTTAGGCACCATGACATAGTTTTTCATCCCATTTCACATACCTAACCAAATTTACAAGCCATTCATACATGCACTATCTGTACTAGTGTACTACCTTTACTTTGTGTACTCCCTTAGTCCAGAGATAAATGAAATCAAAAAGTAGAAAAACAAGTAGAATTTAGTCTCTCCTTGCAGAAGACACACAATTAATAAATACTACTCACACTGTCCTTTCATTCCATTTGCAAATAATTAGGATTTTATTAAAATTACGTCATCCACTCTTCTTTCTTTATGTCAATTCTAATATTAAATGACGGCCTTACTAACATATTATTATAAGTTAATCAGGCATTGCAAACACTAATAGCAATTAGCTGGGTATATTTCCCTCTGGGTACAATTCTAGGTAAACATGTTTGAAATTGGTAAATGGCTGCTATTAAAAATGATAGCATAAATAAAGACCAAAATATCTTCTGTCCACAAGCAGAAGTAAGCTGCTGAATGGTAAGTAATTAAATTAATCAAGATCATAATCTTTCAAGAACTTTAAAGCACAGATGTATCTTGAGCGGTTTAAATAGGTTCCGATTCAGAGGTGGTTTGTGCTGCAATATTATGTTTATCATGATCAAACCATTTCTTTTTACCACTTAACCATCTGATCTTGAACAGTAATTGACGTCACACACTGTTGTCTGCAGAGCTGCACATAAATTCGCTGATATGCTAGTCTGAAACCTCCAGAAGTAGGAGCCCACAGTGCTTAATTTTGGGATGCCTCACTCCTAAATACCCTAATCTTAGATATTAGGCAAATCCCATCTCTCCTATTCATCATCATCAAGAGGCTTGGTAGTCACTGAATTTGGGACCCCTGAAAAGCAGCATCCCCTTCAGGGTCTAGGCTGAGATAATCACAGTGAAACATTAAGGTATGGCTTAACTGCCTCTGAAATGTACCTCTTGCAAGGCATCAGTACTTTTACCAGGCATTCAGGAATCACCTTCATCTGTCTTAGATTCACAGCAATAAATATTTTTCCCATGTCCTGATTTATCCCAAGCCAACAACCAAGTACCACACAGGTGCTAATTCCATCTGCCTCACTGGAGAGAGGATCAGGAGAGTAAAACTGAGAAAGCCCAGAGTTGAGATAAAGTCTGTTTAAAAGGAAAAGCAAAAACTATACACACAAGCGAGGGAAAACAAGGAATTCATTCACTGCTTCCCACAGGCAGGCAGGTGTTCAGCCATCTCCAGGATAGTAGGGTCATGCTCAGCGCCTACTTGGACAGACAAATGCCGTCACTACAAATGTCTCCCTCCTCTCCTTCTTTCTTGTGCCCACAGCTTGATGTGCTACATATGAACCGTATAGCCTGGAATATTCCTCTGGTCAGTTGTGATCAGCTGTCCTGGCTGTGTCCCCTCCCAGCTACTCGTGCACTCCCAGCCTGGTAACTGTTGGATTGGGTGAGGAGAAGAAAAGGCCTTGGCTCTGTGTAAACCCTGCTCTGCAGTAATGAAAACATTCCTGTTTAATCAACACTGCTTTCAGCAAAAGTCCAAAACAGAGCCCTGTACTAGCTACTGTGAAGAAAATTAACTCTGCATAGACAAAACCATCATTTTATCTCACCCTAATTCCATACCATTTATGTTATGATGACAGTATTCAATACACCATCTTTAACCGTGCTCCCTCTTCCTGTTCTTGAATATTATACACAGATATCATTACCTTAGACCTATGGAACACCGCTGCAAAATGTCTGTAAAGTATCCACAAATGTTCACAAAATGTCTTTTGAGTTCATTTAGTCCATGACTTTGGGCTGCACCTGTTAAAGTGGTCTCTCAAGATGGGAGACATAGTGTGCTTCTTGGAGTTTCTGGGCACTGAGGCCATCGCAAGTCTGCTGTAATTTGCATTGCTTTTTGTAAGGCACCTCTTCACTGGCTCAGGTTGTTCCTGTTACAATCCTGTAACATGCAACTCAAATCATGGCTTTCAACCAAGATGGATTTCCATTACATTCTTCATTACATTACATTCTTCACCCGTGATCCCTTTGGGCCGGGATAAAGGATTCAATGTTGCAACGAAATGTTTTCTCTTAGTCTGGTTGCATCAAGGGTTTCCTGCTGTAGTAGTTTTCATAATATGCAACTCAAAACACAACAGTTAAAAGATACTTCCATTAGAATCTCCCCCATCAACATGTGTGAGCTGCAGGACAGCCTGTCTCACCATGGACTTCACCATGGGCTGAAGGGGAGTTTCTGCTCTGACTCCTTGAGCTGCTGTTCTTCCTCTTCAAGTGATATGACTTGTCAGACTCTTCCCCTGCTCCAGGATAGGATCCCTCCCATGAGAGACAGTCCTCCTTTACAAACTGCTTTAACATGGCTTAATTGTTATTTCACTGATGCAGCTAGAAGTCATCACAGAAAGTTACTTCTATGTAATGTATGCTATAAGTATATACATTAATTTAAGAAATAAATTCCACAAACTTCAGAAAAGAAGGGCTATAACATGGATAGAATTCAAAACTAAAAGCGTGAGGTGAAACAGTTTGTTCCCAGATCCTGCATTTTCCTCTCAATCTTCCAACAATACCTTTCTTCCCCTTTAGTGAACACAGAGAACAGTCTTATATTTTCCAGATAAACTACTTCACAGACTCAGAAGGATAACATCTGGTCGCTTAGACTATTAGCTCAACTATTTAAAAAGATTCTTTAAGCAAGAGTGGGATGAGAACATACAGCATAACATTTGTTCTTGTTTAAAAGAAGAAAGGAGGAGGAGGCAGAAGACAGAGTGCAGGGCAGAGGAAGTGACCTCAAGAAAGTCATTCTGTAAAGCATAGTAGTATCAGTGACACCATGAAGCATGACATGGTTCCAAGAGAAAAATCTGTTGTGCATCCAGGAGAAAGTCTAACCTGTTACTGTGATAATCTGTTTTGACTATGAAGTTCTGAGAGAATAAATCATTTCTATTTAGCCTGTCCTCTTATTTTGCTATTAAAGCTGACAAGAAAGCAACAGTGAGCATCACTAGAGAAATCACAGTAATATGTATCTATCACATCATAATATGTTGGGATCAAAGATCATCCAGAGGTGTCATAGTCCTAATTACAGAAAAACAAATTCTATTTAGTATCTCTTTAGTATTCTGTATATCTTCAGTGGGTTTTTACAATTTTCTGTCTGCTTGCATCTACTCCGGTATGAGACATTGTGTATCATTAAATACAGTATAAATAAGTTGTTAAAGAATAGCTTCTCCTGAAATGAGGACCTACAGAGTAACCTGCCCTGCTTTACAATATAGAAAGTTCTTTGATGTGTGTGATATGTGAGGTATGAAACAAAATAATTTCAGATACTCTAAACTTTATAGAGCTTTAAAGGATGGGATATTTTTCTCTCCTTTTCTAGTTTCTCACAAAAATCAGGCAACAAGTGCTTAATTCATCTTCCAAATCATAGTCAAGTTTTAGTCTTACCTCCTTTCGTTTAAGCAGGACAGTGGATCATAATATCTCATAAATGTCTGATAAAACTCTTGCCACTTTTATGACGTCATATTATCAAGCAAAAGGGGAAAAATTGCTTCACAATTAATTAATTGCTTAATTTTTATGTAGATTTCTAGAGTGGTATCATAGAGAATATTTTTAATCCACTGTCTGTTTCTTTCTGTTAAAGATTGCTGCTGAACAAATTATTGCAACACTTAACTATTAGACAGGCTCTGTTTGCTCTACAATTTTTCACCACTATGATTTACTTCTATATTTCTCAATTAATATATTTTTGTTCAGAGGTCTGGATTACATTTTGGGCATGTCAGTACCTCCTTCTTGATGCATGACATAGGCAATCATAGCTAACCTTCCTCCAAGAGATTCACAGAATCATAGAATACTCTGAGCTGGAAGGGACCCACAAGGGTAATTGAGTCTGATTCTTAAGTGAATGTCCCATATGATGGCGGTCAAACCCATGACCTTGGCATTACTAACACCACGGACAATTGCACAGAGATGACATAAATTCTCTCCATACTAGTGATGCACTGGGAAAAAAATTTCAAATTCTTAGGTATACTTAGGTATTTGTCACCTACAGCATTGTGTTAAATTAGCATAAACAAAAATTCTTTCGTAGGTGGATGCACAGAGAAGCCTTAGTATTCTTTGAAAGTCAGAGACTAAAGTGCAAACCTCCATTGTGTCTAATGAAGCCTAAGAAAGCCCTGGCTGCCTTTCAGAGATGTGCAACAGGCAACTCTAACAGACAGCAAGCAGTAAATGTTTCTGTGATGTGACTGGCAGCAAATCCAAAGCTGAGGTTGTGACCAAATGAACGTGTTCGCCGCCTCTACTGGTGCAGAACCGCAACCAGCACGACTCAGTATGATTTTCAGAAGGCAACCAAGAAGGCAAAATTCTTGTTTTTCTGAAAGTTTTCTTTCTGTATACAAAATGTTTCTACTCTGAGTTTGTTTCATAATAATACAGTTAGTCTCAGGAATTTTACATAAGGCTGTTGAAAAGTTTCTGCTACCGTGCATCCATATTTTTTTAAAAAATTGAAGCTGTCTTTTTGTATATAGCATAGCAATAAGTGGTTCAGAGTGAAACACAGGGACTTTTCTAGAGTAAACCAATCAGTGCTCACTATTGCAAAAAAAAAGCCCAACCCAGTAGCCATATGAAGTAAGAGTAATTGCAATAAGAAATTCCAAGGACACGAAGCAGTATTTACATTATTCTGGTAACCAAGCTTGGATGCAGTTCTTCTAACACAGCTCTGAGGTTAGGGAAACCAACACTACACCTTTGCAATGAAAGGAGACTACAAGGTTAATATAATCCAAATGTTGAAAACACAAGATGTTTTAAACTGTGGCAATATCCTGCCTTTCATTGTGTTATTTTTAGCATGCCTTAAAATATTACATGATGGATAAAGGAAATTACTATTTTTATGGTGAAAGCTTGTGTGCAAAGATAAGGTGTGATGAATTAGCAGCTGCAAAAGAAGAAAAATGTCTTTGTTTAATCTTTTAAAAATATATAATGAGGCTGTTTTGATGTTATAAAAAACAAAACAAAACAAAACAAAACAAAAAACCTACCTTTGTTTTCCTGGCGGGAAAATTGCATCTATTTCCTCTGGAAGAATGAATTTTAAAAAAAGAGGAAAAAAAAAAAAGAAAAAAAGAGTTGTAAATTCACTTTGAATCCCATTCTAAATCTCAAGTTTCACGCAACACAAAAAAGCATAATGCAAATCAAATTAGTTTCTTCCTTATTGCTAAATATAGTTTGGACTCAGCAAACAAAACAATCCTGACTAAAATTTTGCATGATCAAACAAACTCATAAATTTCTGTAAAATATTAAAGCTATTTTTTCAACTGTTTTATTTCTGTGTTTTGAATTTTTGTGTTTAGGTTAATATTTTAAATTCTTTTAACACAAAACAGACCCAGAGAATACAGCAGGATTTTCTTCCTGTCTGGCAGTCAAATTCACATAAAACAGACGCATCCAGAAAGCAATAACATTCTATTGCCATCAGTGAACATACAGCACGTTAACTTGTGTTGATTTAATCCCACAAAGAACTGCAGTGGATATCCATGGCACCTTTTATGTCTACAAATTAATTTCAAACTTCAGTTAGTTCCTCTATTCTGCATTTTTCATTAAGTTTTCGTGTACTCAAACGGCAGCATCTACTCTTAAAATGTTTCTAATGTGAAAAACCAACAATTTTTCAAATAAATATGAAAAAGGTCTTGTTATAAAACACAAAAAATTTGAATAAACATAAGACTGTATGTGTATAGGACACACAGACTAGTCTTTTCTAATACCTGACTACGTGACTTTGTGATTAAAACATTACTTTCTAAATGCCTTTAAGTGAACTAAGGGGGAAGATCATTTTATAATAACCAAAATCTAATAATGGCACACTCTATTTTCATGGAAGCTTCAATAGAGCTTGAGATGTTCAAAATCACAGTAAGTCTTAAAGGTCTCTGCATTCTTGCTTTCCAAACATGCGGGAGAAGAGCAAGAGGAGAGAAAAACAGCACAACTCAGATCCTGCAGCACTTCCACATCCCCACAAAAGGAGTCCAAATCACAGATGCCAAGCTTACAGTTGTAAACTTCAGTTAGATGATAAAATCAAGGATATTTTCAATAAACTGTCAAAGGGAAAGAAAAAGAGCAAGACAAGAATTTTCAGGATGCAGGTTCAAATTTTGCAAATGACGCAAAGATTGCCCCTTACCTGCTCACCTATCTGCATGATAAAAGATATATTTTACAGAAGACTGAATAAACTAAATAAGCAAGTCTCCCCAAAATAAACTAGACAAATAAGTTATCAGCATTTTCTGCAAAGTTTTTCAATACAGAATCAACACCTGATTTTAAAAGCATTTTCTCCAAGTTGTATATGAGTAAATCAAACAGCTTGCAGTCAAATATATTTCCTGTAGCAAGGCTGCATTTCTAAAACTCCATCCTCATGAAAACGAGAGAACTCTCCCACATTTGCATTCCATCATCTACATGCAAAAAGCACACAGAAATGTGCATATGCAACTAATTTACAGAGAAGTGTTGAATGGGCACAAAAGAAAGGTCAAAAGAGCCCTTCTCAAAGTTCAGCTGGGGGAAAAAGAGAAAGCAGAAAACTGAAGTCAATAAAAACTGAATTTCTAAATTAATAGAGTATGTCATGTTCAATACACTGCTTTACTAAAATTTTATTCTTGATCAATTTATTACCATCAGATTTGAATATGATAGTGCAGTGGAAATACATTAAAAATTAAGTCTAATTTGGACTGACATAAGAGATGATGAGCACCATTAATAGAGTTTTTTGCACGTGTGGGTGCTTTTCATAAACATGTGTTTTTCATGTATTTCCATTTGATTGTTTGATGTTCTATCACAAATGACTGAGTTAAAGTTCTGAGCTGTTCCTAATGATGGAGGTTCAAAAGAATCCAGAACTAATGAGAACTGCCTTCAGACATTTGCAAACTAAAGAAAAATACTTTTATTTTGCAGCTCTTTACTTACTCCCATGCAAAACATCAACTTTTAAAAGAGCAAAACTCATAGCTAGTGATGGAAACAGATGCAACAGTTACTGCTTGTTGCTGCCTGATTACGTTATGTGATATTCTGAGGAAATAATTCCAAGGTTAATGTCCTATTGGAAACACTTTAAATGTCAGTAAATTGATACCAATACTGTACAATGCAGTTCCACTCTAAATTACCTTACCAACAATAAACATTCTCCCATTTTCCCTCCCAGTAAAATGAAAAAATTCATAAGTGAATGTTCATTTATCCCATGGCAGCTGCATAGGATCCTAATCTAATCCCATATCTAATCATCATAAGTAAGAGTATGATAAATAAAGCTATTGCTGTGTAAAGTAAACACACTCCAAGTGGAAGATATAAAAAATATCCTTGGAATACCTTCAGTTCCAATGACATACAATCCACCAGGAATATTTTACCTGTCCTTTATACTGAGCACTATGTTTTTATCACTATCTCCAGTATATTAATCTGTACTTGTTTGATGTTAAGTCAAGATAAACCTAATAAATGTAAATTCTGTCAGAAGTGAGAATGTCATGGAGATGGTTGAACTATAGTGCCGCAGTCAGAAAAAAGAAATACCCCAAACGTGAAAGGAATAATGCATACCAATCAGGTTTTTTCTTCAATTTGAACTGATTTATAACATATAAAATACACATGTAATATCTTAAATATCTTAATCTTGCTTCCTATTCACACTTGGGATCAATTTGTGCTCTCCAAAATTTCCTTCTTTACACTATTCAAATGGGAAGTTCCGGGAAGGGAAGGGAAGGGAAGGGAAGGGAAGGGAAGGGAAGGGGGAAGGGAAGGGAAGGGAAGGGAAGGGAAGGGAAAGAGGAAGGAAGGGAAGGGAAGGAAGGGAAGGGAAGGGAAGGGAAGGGAAGGGAAGGGAAGGGAAGGGAAGGGAAGGGAAGGGAAGGGAAGGGAAGGGAAGGGAAGGGAAGGGAAGGGAAGGGAAGGGAAGGGAAGGGTTTAAAATATAGCACATAAATAGGTTTTAATTCAACAATCTCATATCACCATTAGAAGAGAATTTTGAGTCAGCTCTGAATTCATATTCCATGTTCTGCTGGAACTATGAAAAAATCTTCTGTCTCAATTACTGAATTCATCTTGAAAAACCTAAACCTCCTTCCAGGCCTCTCAACTCATTCTTTATTTATAAATAATATGCTTCAATAAGGTTGAAGGAGATCATGATTTAAAGTAGGACTTCAACCTCAAAGGTCTCTCTCAGTGTGGAAGCTAGCAACAAACACTGGACAAAGTGATAGCCAAACAGTAAAAGTCCCACAGTGAGCGGGAGAATTATCTGAATCACTTTCTGAAGCTCATCATAGTCTGTCACAATGTGCTTTGCAATTTGAATTGTTTCAAAAACTTCTCTTCCCCTCCTGTTCTTCTTTAAAATGATTAGCCATTTTAGAATTTGAGAAGTCTAAAACCTGCAAGTATTCAGTTTTTCAGTTTCAAGGTGAGACACAGGAGTATTTTGATCACTTATAAAATCAAATTCAAATCTTCACAAAAACACCAAACAAATTTTAATACAAGTATATAAAAGTTTGCAGTCACTTCCCTGTATGGAAATTTAGATTAAAGAGTGTTATTAATACTATGCAAAGAATAATTCAGAACAATGAGATTATATATTGTGGGCTGTGATCCCTATTATTAATTCCACTATCCCTGGGGTAATCATCAATAGAGATTAATCACCTTCAGCACATTCCTAATTAAAGTAATTACCCTTGACCTATTGCCTTCTACTGGAGCCTGTATTTGAAGTGGCATTTTGGAGAATGACTCTATGATCATCAAAACAAAAAATGTAACAATCTGGACAAGATCAGATATAAAATTTTACTTAAATCAAGTCCCAAATATAAACATTGTCCTGCACTACCTGGAAGAATTATTCAATGGTCTTTAGATCCAACCCATTGTGGTTTTCATGTAGTGGCAAAGAGAAACTTATTCCCTTGAAATTTATAATTCATTTTCATGATTAATTACACTTTGACTGATGTAGGGTCCAATCTTTTCCTATGAGCGCAAAGTATGGGAAGAACAATGCGACTGTGCCTTTTCAAGTCTGTTTGTAGAAAAACTTCATCCCAAAAGTGTCTTCCCCACTGGAGTTTCACATCAGCTGTTGTGGCCTCAAATGAGTTGAGAAAAATTTAAGTAGATGCAAAACAGACCACTAATCAGTAAAGATGCAAATTTTTTTTAGACCTTTCTTTCTTTCCTTTCTGACCCTTCTCTCTTGTTTTCTATGTGCAATTCACCTGGTTGTCATGCATGGACATGGTACATTCAAGAGAGAATACTGGCCTTTTTCAAAAAGTTTTAAGTTGACAAATATCAAGCCAAAACAACTGTGTTGATTTGGAATTCCTTTTTTGCCAGGAAAACTGACAGAATCTCAATGTGTTCCTGTAATGCTTCTTTAGCCATTAAAAACTCCCACATTTCTCCTGTCTAACACATATTTTTTATCATTGACATTTTTATTGATTGACCAAAAAAACCCACAGGCACAAAGGGACAAGGACACACCGATATCCATATTTCACCTTAGCTGCCTCTTCTGGTAATTTACTGTTGCAAATTTCTGATGTACTTTGAAAAACAAACCTGTGATCTGGGCAAATTCTTTTGGGCTTCAGTGATTTTTGAGCCTGGTGATGTTTGCTTTTCCCTTTGAGCGAAGAAAAGAGGGAAAAATTCTGAAAAGAAATAATTCTTATAGGGGAACATGTGTTTCAGATTATACAAAAGAAGTTTCTATTTATTTCTATCTATTTATCTAGAGGCTCCTAGAAAGTGGAACTCTGTCTATTGCAGGCAAATCTCCTTATCAATGCCTGATTTTCTTGAGATCTTGTTAGACTAGGGAGACAGCAAGCAAGGGAAGACTTCAGCAGGTGCAACAGAAATTTCAGGCATTTCATTGAAATGGGGAGATACATCTTGTCCTTTCAAGAAAGATCAAACAACACCTGTATTAGGAAGAGAAACAGAAAAGCTGTAGGAAATAAAAAGAAATCATGTAAATACATCAAATGATATTGTGTTGATTGCCCATCTAATTATTCTCCCACTACTGTAAGGAAATTAAAAAACAGAAGACTTCTAATGGAGTTTGCATAAAAAATCCTTTTTATTCTGGATGAGACTGTCCTTATACATTTTACAATACAATTAGTAAATCCATGAGAACACATGTCATTGACCTTGTTTTTTCTCCCCTCCCTCAAGCATTAGTCCCCACTTCTTTTCCCATCAATGAGTGGAAAAGCTTTACTTTTATCTAGAGCTGACTGCAACTTCTTCCTCAGCATTTCATTCTGAACATCCTTAAATGTCCATGTGACACCTGGCACTAAATAATTAGAGAGGAAAAAAGTGGATATTGGTTTATTATTTGCATTAAACTGTTGCATATTTTCTTACTAAGTAGTAAATAGATTGGCAACAGATAATGACTCATACTGGTAATTTTTCATTCTATTTTACTTGTTAAAGTTAGGTAATTTTATAATTTATGTTCTGATGCATAGATAATATAAAAATATGTTATATAGGTGTATAACATATGATACATGTAAATTATGTTCTAATATATAAATTGTTCTTAATATATATTTTAGAGATTAAATTTGGTACATATTAATGGGGTTTGGCAAATGTATTTTTGATCTCTGAAGATTTGTGCTGTCAGAAAAAGACTTTTTTTTTGATGCCCAGAGGCTTCACCCAACTGATTCTTAATATTTCCAGGTCAGGAAACAGAACCTTGTCATAAGCTGTGCTACCAGCAGAGCTTTAAAAATTGCTGATTCTGGGTAACAGTTTCAGATTTTTTGGTAACCCCCTGACACTACAGAAAACACAATTCCCAAGCTTGAACACCTTTATCATCTGTATTCTTCCAAGAGTAAGAAGTGTGCTGCCAACCTTGAGAAACGTAGACAATGAAAGAGGAATGTAGACAACGAAAGGTACATTTTGGCAAGCAGGCGTCTGCTCTTAAAGATATGAATTTTTCACATTTTTTTTCACAAAATCTCATGTAAGACAGAACATTCCTATCCCTTGATTTTATGTTGTTAGGAAAGAAAGGCAGGAAGACCACGGTGGAAGGAAGGCAGGACCCCAAGCAAGGTTTCCAAAGAGCACTTCAGAGTGGGTCTCATAACACCACACTGGAGGAAAGGGAAGCCAATAGAGAAAACCCAGAGCCAGTTGGCTTCACCATGGGACAGAAATGACCCTCCATCTCCTGGGGTTACATCTTCCTCACCAACATCATTTGGCCAGAGGTAAGCACAATAAACCAGATAGGCTCATTTCACTTTGCATGGAGAGTTATGCAACACCTGGTCTGGAATACAGGCGGGATGTTGCCATGAATGCCAAGCTGCCATGTGCTGACCAAAGCGAGTCACAGCTGGGCACAAGCACAGGGCAAGCAGCCACTTAGTCAGTGGAAATTCACATCTGAAAATACTGGCAGTTGCAAGGCTCAGCTCTACTACACTGGCTGCTTTGAGAAATGAGTTGCTAGGCAGAGGCAGTTAATATTTATTAGAAACACTTTTTGATACACAACACTTTTCTTGAGCCAGTCCTAGTCAAATATGCCATCAACAACACAGGGAGCTTCTGGAGGAGCAAAGAAATGTCACCAATTTAGCACCCTGCCCACTAGGCCACCCTGACTTTATATGAACAGACATAGTCGATTAGTACTTTTCTACCTGAAATAATAGTTTTCATGTCAATCAAGGCACATTAACTCAAGGCACTTAACATTCCATTAATCAAGGCAAGAACACATTAACTCCTCAGTGATGAATCTTGAGCCAACAGCTTTTCAATTAATAACATAAAATAAAGCCAGCAATCTGAACATATCTTGTTCAACCTCACTTATTTTACAGTAAGTTACCCTGTTTGAGCACAACGCAAGCTACTTATTTCTGTGCTTTGATCAAGCCAACAACCTTGAATCTGTTTTCCACTGTACCTGCAATCCTCCCTCCAGTCTATCCCTGATATCTATTTAGAATTCCTTATGATGGGAAAAATCCCTATGTTCAAGTTTCAGCTTGAAACAGGACATATATGAGGAAAATAATGCAACCACATTTCTTTCCTATTTTATAATAAGTTTATTTTGAAATCTGAGCACATCTTCATGAAAAATTGTTTCCAGAGGCCCAGTTCTATATGATTTTGATTATAACACCTCTGCTATTCTTCGTGTCCACAAGATTGAACACAATGCTCAGATTTCAAATAGCATACAATTCAACCATGGGAAAGATGAAGTCATGTTTAGCAGATAAAAACAAAGAACAAATGGGAGGCCAGATTAGATTACTGCCTGTCAGCAGACCTTATGAGGCAATTGGCTGGCAGCTTTGGTAATGCTAACTACAAACAGCTTGCAGTACCAAGCCATTACATATATTCCTTGCCAAGACTGGCTGTCAGCTGTATGACTGGCCATTTCCTGCCAACATAGCTGACATTCTCTCCTCATTTATTAATGGGCACCCTGTACTTGCTGACACAGTAAATCAACCTACTGAATCAAGATGTCTAGATTACAAATAGCTAGGGATGTAAAATAATATTGGTTTTCCTCATTGTTCAGAGTATCATGTTTGTGGGCTAGTGGATATATACGTACTGGAAATATCTTTTCTGCATCTTCTTTTCTAAATTAACATAATGCTGTAATTTCCTATTTGTTGCTAGAGTCAGGCTTACCTTCACAGCAATATAGAAATGCATTTAAAGAAACATTAAATATGTTCCATTACCAGGAAGATTGGTTGGCAGACTAGAAAAAGTAATTGTCTTTCCATATGGTCCAGAAAGCATGTCTAGTTCCAGTACAAGTCATTGTGACAGTGAAACCCAAGTGCTTTCTCGGAATTCTGTGTGGTATTAATGCAACTGCACAACCATTTCTTTGACTCTCTCACTATGGTCTGGACTTCAGTCCTGGACTTCAGCAGCCTTTTTTATCCCAAAAACATGGTGGGACAGTACAGACAACAAGGAGTCTTAAGATAAGCGTTTGTGGAATTGTTGGTGCTAAGGGGATTTCAACAATTTGCCCCTGGAAAACACCCATGCTTTCAACAGCTCTCCCCTGGTTAGCCACTTTGTGCTCTTTTAGACCTTTAAAAGTTTACTGTAAGCACCAGTTGCAAAATAATTCAGCCAATCCAAACAACTGTGTGTTATGGTTCCACATTCCAGACTATGAGTCAACTCGCATCTGAACGGGCAATGCTCTTGGCAGACTTTGACTTACCCCAAAAAATTTACATTCCAAATATAGATTTCCACAAGCCTCCCAGGTAGGATGAACACAGGCAACCTCTGTTTGTATTGAAAAGCTGCAGTCTCCTCTTCTGCTCTCTAAACCATGTACCAAAATTTACCATAAATCAAAATAACTAGAAGATTACATCATGTTTTGTGTCACTGAATATATAACATAGACTATATGTATAAATTTCTCCACTAAAATTGTCCAATATCAAAACATCTGAAACTGAAATTACATAGAAAATGGACAGTATATCCAAGCCCAGTATAGCCAAAACAAAGGGTCCCCAAAAAAATAATAAAGTTGAAGTAAATAATTTTCTCTAAACATTCTTCCAAAAAAACCAAAAAACACCTACTTTTCCATTTTTTATTATGGATTTCTTCTGAAACTCAAATACAATGTTTTATATGTAGAATCAGTAAAAATCTTAATCTTTGGAGAAAACAGATAAATAAAGTTTGCAAATATCAATTATTTCCTTTCTGACCATGCAAAAAATTGACAATTTCATTCAATATTTTCATTTGAGGCATAGACCATACTTTGTAATGTTACTTCACTGGAAACTAAAATCCATAATTTGCTATTAGTTAAAATGCAAGCAATTTTAAAATAATTATTACAATCACATTTATGGACTTAGTTATTTTCTATAACTGCAAAGTTACAGAATCATTCTCTTTGTTCTGCAGACTGGCATATATACTTTTAGATTAAAAGCTACTTTTCAATGCCCGGTTCTGCTGGTTTTGGCTGGAGCAGAGTTAATTTTCTTCCCAGTTTCTGGCACGAGGCTGTATTTTTTGTACTTATGCTGAGCACAGGGTTGATAATACAGAGATGTTTTTGCTATTGCTGAGCAGGGCTTACACAGAGCCAAGGCCTTTTCTGCTCTTTGTTCTTGCATGCTGGTGAGGAAGTTGGGAGTACATGAGAGGTTGGGAGGAGACACAGCTGGACAGGTGACCCAAACTGACCAAAGGGATTTCCAGACCATGTGACATCATGCTCGGGACATAAAGCTGAGGGGAAGGAGGAGGAAGGGGGGAATGTTTGGAGTCCTGGCATTTGTCTATTGACATAAGCACTGCACATGATGGGGCCCTGCTCTCCTGGGGATGGCTGAACACCTGCCTGTCTGTGGGGAGCAGTGAATGAATTCTTGTTTTGCTTTGCTTTGTTTGTGTACATGGATTTGGTTTCCCCTATTAAGCTGTCTATATCTCAGCTCAGGGGTTTTCCAGCTTCTACCCTTCCCCCAGTTCTGCTTGTGAAGGATGAACAAGTGGCTGCCTGGGTGGCTGCTGGCTGGGGTCAAACCATGACAGAGTGGATTCTCTAGTATATCAACTCTGTTATTTCTGTTTACACATTATTTGGAGAATAATGACATATATATGAAAAATCAGAACTCATCAATGCTCACACATTGAATTTTGCAGACTGAAAAATGAGATGCTAAAAAGTAATTGGTATGCATTTGCAGAAGTTATACAACAAGCGACCTAAGTTATGAAAACTGCACAGAAACATTCCAGAGCCTGCTTGTTTATGGTTGCTAACAGATAAGAAGATCGCAGCTGATGCTGAGGATATATAGCACAATTCCTGCTCATTTTGCATGGCAAGATGGTTTCCCCTGACAGCTGCCCTTGAAAACAGCAAGAAATAGACAAACTAGTAGTTGATAGTTCACTGATAATGAAGGAAGAAAAATTCAGTGTGACAGAGTTCACAAGGGTCTCAGGTTGAGGGAAGAGACAAGGATTTGACTCCATGTTTCAGAAGCCTTGATTTATTATTTTATGATATATATTACATTAAAACTATACTAAAATAATAGAATAAAAGGTTCTCCTCAGAAGGCTAGCTAAGCTAAGAATAGAAAAGAAAGAATGATAACAAAGGCAGCTGTCCCAGACTCTGTCCGAGCCAGCTGGGCTGTGATTGGCCATTAATTATAAACATCCAAGATGGGCCAATCAAAGATCCACCTGTTGCATTCCGCACCAGCAGATAACCATTGTTTAAATTTTGTTCCTGAGGCCTCTCATCTTCTCAGGAGGAAAAAATCCTAAGGAAAGGATTTTTCATAAAAGATGTCTGCAACAATTCAGAATGCAAATTCCTTATAATCAATTTATTCAATCCCAGTGCTTGGAAATGTATTCAATGATTTTTATACATTAAAGCAAAGGAGCTTCTATTGCTAACAATTTGGTTTAATATTTATGTTGGAGGACAATTCAGTACTGATGAAAGTAAGACATGACCATGTCTGTTCAGCCTCACTCTGCTGGACACAGGGAATTTACTTTCTCTGTGAAATTAGTTTTACCGCACATCCAATCCGACTCTCACAAGTTTTGAGGACTCTGTTTTTTGCTGCTCAAGACAAGGCTGATGATCACACATGACAAACACTTCTCCTGAGTACTCCACAATGTTCTGCTATGCTGATCTAGCCCAGGAGTGGGGTATTGGAGAAGAGGAAAATGCAGTGTTTTCTAGACATTTTAAGGAGGTTTCACGTGCATTAAAAATCTACCTAGAAAACTCACATTTATGCTATTCAGAGAACAAAATATTCAGTTTTCCCAGTACAAAACTGTAGTAAATCTGAGAATGAAATCTGCCATTTTACTTGTCCCATATTTCATTCAATTATAATTATTTTTACACAGGCAGAAACATGGAAGACTCACAGCTCAGTAATTTACAGGGGGTGGTGGGCAGAATAGTACTATTTTAAGTCATGCCAAAAGATGATTTAAAGTCCTGAATTGTTCTTCAGTCTTGAGGGCTTTTTTGTTTGGTTTGGGGTTTATTTGGTTTGGAGTTTTTGGTTGGTTGTTTGGTTGGTTGGTTGGTTGGTTTCGGTTTTGTCGTTTGTGTTGGTTTGGGTTTGGTTTTTTTTTGGGGGGGGTGGGAGGTGGAAGGCCTGCATCTGTAAGTTCCACTAACAAAAGGTAAGTGAAAGTATTCCCTCAGCTTCATTTAAGAGAGTCAGATAAATTAGAGCTACAACATTAATAATTTTTTAAAGAATCAAATTCAATTGATAGCTTACAAACCCATCTTTTGTTTGGATATCTTTCCTTGAACACTATTCTGATGGAATTATGTGAGTTAATATTTTTTAAATTAGAAAAAGACCAGACAATAAAGTTCCTGAAACATTTTGCCAGTCATAAATTTTTGGGATTTCTCTGTTTTCCAGCAATGCAAAATACCACATTGCCTCAATCTAATTAGTTTGGTTAAAAGGCATTTTTCTTGCTATAAATGCTTCTCAAATGTGGAAATATCTGTAACTAAAACAAGATTATACATGATTGGTATTTATGGGCCAGTCTTAACAGTATTGGAAATTGAATTCAAAGAACCACACTTCAATATTTTTAAAGGTCTTTCTGTAGAACAGATTTCCTGACTGAAATGATTCTCAACTGACAGCTGTTTGATAGCTCTAAGTCTAAGCCCATTCCCAGAGGACAGATATTTGCATCTTGAAAACCAGCACCAGTACTAATAGGAGGAGTAAAAACTTTATAGATAAAGTCCAAACAGAAGACAATACAAGGGATAATGAATCACTGCATCAGCACAAGCAAAGTATTTTGAAATCCATCAATCAGTACAAGCCAGTCATAACTGTCTCATATTTACCTGCCTCCAGAGTGATTCCTTGACAATTGGCTGGATTTCTTTTGTATTCACTCTTATAAATTCAAATTTTGTGAACATTACAAGAGACAAATACTGGTAATAGAAAAGCTATAAGTAACGTAAATTAAATTTCCAATATAAAGAACTGAGATCCTATTGTAAGCTTCCTATGTACATAAAAATAACAAATCTATCATTTAGTAACCAGGAAGAAGGAGGGTGGAAATACAGTGACATTCCAAAGAATGATGACATATGCTAGATATTATGGTCCAAATTTTGATGTTTGAACAGTGAAACAGATTCTGCTGTGAGACTATATAAAACAGACAAGAAAATTGGGAAGACTGGGCAGGCAGAATTGATGTATTAACATCAGTCTGGGTGCAATTCTAAACAGAAGATATTGCCTATTTTTTCACATATATGTATATTCCCTTTTTTTTTCAGTGCTGCTATGAGAAGACTAGGTAAAAATATTTAATTGACAATACTTGTAGGATCAAAAAACAGAGTGTTGAAAAACTCACACCTCCAGAGAGTTTTCACTCTCTCTCTCTGTAACGAGAGATAGGCCAAGCTGCCAGGTCTGAATGAGCTTGAAACTTGAAAAGAAAAACCTAAACTGCAGTTTTCTACATAGGCAAGGCAGTTTTGGAAGAATTCCTGGATTTTTCTAATACCTGGAATATTTAGAAAAAATTAGCAGCTGAATTCAATTATTTTATTCCCCTGACTGTTCACTGCATAAGTCAGCTCATCTGTGTGACAGATATTGGTAGCTGGAGGCCTTTGTCTCAACACAGAAGACCTGAAAACTTCATGCTCCAAGACACTCTCATTTGCAACTGTCAAGATCTCATTTCCAAGAAGGAGAAACCTCACATTTGCTCCATACTACAAAAGCTTAATGCATGAGGTATATTTAGCCCATTGAAAATTCTGATTATCAAATCAACCAAGAAAAAAATAATAGAAATCAAATACATATAGAAAAGTGAAAGGACAAGTTCAAATGACTTAAGACATTTAGGTGAAATGCATTGAAGATGATTAAAGGGATGGAGCACCACATCTGTGAGAAAAGACTGAGAGAGTTGGGGTTGTCAAGATTGGAGAGAAGTTTCATTGACACATTCCAGTTTCATTATATCACATTCCAGTACCCGAAGAGGGTTTATAAGAAAGATGGGGACAAACTTTTAGCAGGGCCTACGGTAAGGACAACAGATAATAGTTTTAAACCAAAATAGGGTAGATTTAGTCTAGAAATAAAGGAAAAAATAATTAATACTGTGGGAGGGGAAACACTGGCACAGGTTGCCTAGAGAGATATATTCAGGCTCCGTTCCTGCAAACATTCTTGTTTAGGCTGAGCTAAAGCTGGGCTCTGAGCAACCTGCACAGGGAAAGGTTTTTAGAATTATATCCATGTCACTTGTCATTATTATGTTAAGACAAGCAGATATATACATACAGCAAGAAAAGCTAAACTGAAATTACCTATTTATTGTTGGGCCACTATTCTATTGAGATAAAATCAGTATGTGGCAGCAAGACAACAAATGTGTCTAAATAATGTTGATGCCCAATGATAGAATAATGGGTTAAGAGCAAGGTCTCATTCATTGGTCATAAAACAAACGGAAAATATTTACATCATATCATCTCCTCCTACATTTATTTATTATGAATTGATATTTTTGAATCTATTTGTGGCATGCTTAACAGGTGTAAAAATTTACACCTGAATTTTATTCTCCTTAATTTGCATTAGAAGTGAAATGTCACTGATTTTTGTTTGCATGGACCAGCTGTGTAGAAAATTATTCATCTTTTCATCAAAATGATCATTGATACAACTTTTCTTATATTAATGGATACAGATTTCCAGCATTTTGCATAAATACTCTGAATCTCAACAGACACAGAGATGTGGGTTGTCTGAGGCACTGGACCATGTAGATAATTTATTTCCATGTGCTTAAAAGTCTAATCCCATAAAATTATTGCCCATAAGTAGACTAGGGCTCAAATATACAGGGGAAAAAATTTAAAAAATAAAATTAAAAAAAATAAAACAAACCAAAAACCAAGCAACCAAACAAAAACAAAGCACCCAAAGAGTTAAGCCCCGTTTGATTTGCTATAAATGTATTATTTTAGGCCTGTACATGAGTATCTAAGTCACTTTATCATTAAAGTTATCATGTTGTTTTGGCATGCCATCCTCCAACGGGATCTCTGGACAAAGCAATTTTAAGGAAGATTCGTTTAAGACCTTGTGTAATGAAGATGCAAGCAACTGGAGAATCTAAATATCTAAAATTAGCAAGATGAAAATATTCTAAGAAGAACAATGCATGCTGATTCTATCTACTGATTCTTGCTTTGTCTCTTACTCCTATTTTAAGAGCTGCATGAGGACATGGTATTCTGAGTTTGGTTATCGATGCACTCATTGCACTGTTTTCCTCAACAGCCTTTCACACAGCGAAAAAGAATTCCCTCTTCCTTCTACAAATCATAAGTGAATTGGCAGAGAGATGGAGCTCAGTGCTTCCAACCAGGTGTACATTATCAACAGACACTTTAATTTTTATCCCTACTTGGGGTAATAAAGGATATGCTAAAGCTGGTTTTTGGCCTGACAGATAACCAGTTTATCCTGCTTTTCCAGAAAGATGTTGGAGATAAAAATATTAATAGTATGTGTTTCAAATCTGTACATTGCAGCCCAAAATGTATCCATCGGAGGAATTTGCTGACAGACCTCCACATGACTGCAGATTTTGAGTTTGTATTAAGCTGCACAGCTGGGATCAGTGTACTGCACCACAGTCTGGGATGTAGTCATAATAGAAGTGGAAAAAAAACTCAAGAAGAAAGGTGATTTGGATGGTTGTTTGTGAGAAAGCAAGTTTGGAGCTGTGGGCAGGAGAATTAAACCAGAATGGAAGAGGATATAAGAAACCCTGACTAAAGTTTATTCTTACACTTGAGTACCTTCATGAAACATTTGTTTTTAGACTCTAACCTATCAAAATGTTTGGAGATTCTTTATAATGAATGAGCCTTAATATTTAAACTCTATCACAATAAATTCTGACCCACGAATACACATCTAGCTATACTCCCCACTTTGGCATCTTCCGCAAAAGCAAAATAGTTCCAAAAAGCAGAATTAAGTTGCTTTCATGACCTCCACTGAAAGGCTAGAGAGGAAGGGGTGCCATTTCACACACCATTTTTCTCATTATTAAGTATGACAGAAAAACAACAAAGACCAATGTCAATGCCTCTAGAAGGATTTGTGCAGGTGAAAAGAATCCTGGGATTTCTGTTAATCTCTGTACCTGCCTTAGAGCATATTTCACATTAAGCTGCACACTCTAATATTCCTTCATACCTTATTTTAAATCCTGCAGAGCATGTACATAATGCACTTTTATCTTCTACTTTCCTCATTCATATGAACATATGCTTCTTTACATTTTGGCAGTCCTTCAAATGGGATCATTTGAAAAAGACTTACAGTTAATGACTTTAACCTTCCAAAACAAAATACACCACGTCTTCAAAATCTGGAGCAATTTCTCTAACATTGACAACAACTTCTGTTAGTTAGATCAGTCATTCAAATAGTTCATAATTTTTTAGGTAAATAAAATTCAAAAATCCTGCAAAACTGCCATGGATGTGTATGCAACATAAAATTATATTGTTATTCTTAACACAAATCATTCTCTATGTAAAAAAAACCCCAAAACATTAAATTAGAACAGCTTTTTCCTTTAACATCAATATTAATTATTTCCAATTTGTTGCCATTCACCATCAGAAAAAGCAACACTGAAAATATCTGAAATAAATTCTGACTTTTAGCCAGTGACAAGGTTATAATATAAGCACCTCCAAAGTTCAGGTGCAAACAAAACTAGCAAATAAATTCAGAAAGATGATGAATGAAGAAAAGGTAACATATATATACATTGCATTCAAAAGTGTATGGATCAAACAGTTAAGAGTAGAACAAGTAAAAGGTGATATCAGTATTTGTATTACTTCTAACTCTACAAAAAAACCAACCAAAACAAACAAAGTCCACAAAAAAAACCCAAAAAAACAACAAAACAAAAAAAAAAAAAAAAAAACAACAACAACAACAAAAGAAAAAAAAAACCACAACCAAAACCAACTAGCTCTAAGCCAAAAGCCAAAATCACTTGGATCTAGCTCTTCTAGTATTTTTGTGGAAACCCATGAAATTCCTCCAATTTATGCACAAATAGAGTACACAATTACCATGATAAGGCATCATTTTGCCCCCTATATGTCAATGAAACTTCAATATTTTATCTTTCATCCAGTGTTTGTAACATTCACATCAAACTGAAGAAGGAGAATTTTACCCAGAAATAATACAGGCATGTTCAGATCTATTTTTTTTTTACTGATGATGGCTAGAGTTAGTATAGCCTTTAGTATGAAAATTGGAAGCAGAACACTTGCTGTAGGAAACAGCGTTTTTCCTTTGACTTAGGAAAAGAAATGAAAAAGAAATTGGGGTAACAACTTTAGTCAAAATCTCTATTTCAATATATATAATCTAAAGGTTATTCTCCAACAGATTTGTCATTAGCAAGAGTTTTACACTCTACTTAAAATATACAGCAACATTCAGGAATGAAGAAAAGGGTTAACAAAAATTATCAGATGTTTGTCCAACTTTTAAAGCTCTGTCCCCAAGCTTCTTTTCTTCAACCAAATGCAGCGGATTAGTGGCAAAAACTATAAACTATCTCCTTTTTGTAATCTCATGCATGCTTGCAAGTCCAGATATTCTTCTGTATTTCTCTTGTTGTGCAGTAAACCACATTGCCATTTATAAAGGAATTACAAAGCAATAACTTACCATCCCTCCCATCACTGTTTCAAATTGTCTGCTAGTTATCTGATTTCCTTCTCCTCAAGCAGTCTTTTTTCAAAAAAATCCTTCTAGGTTCAGAATTCAGCATAAAAGTAAAAGTGTAAGCACAGAAGATTTCAGGTCTAAGAAAAAAAATAAGAGGGAAAAAGAAACACCATTTAACATTACAATGATCTCATTTGTAAATAAGTGCAATGATTTTCAGTAGATGTTCATCCTTCTGAATGCAAGTTTCTTAAATACTTTTTCCCTGCACTCTGGATGACCCACTGAAGTCTAGAATAAACCTGAGCAGAGTACATCTGTCCCCATTTTTCTACATGTTTCTACTAGGGGATATAAAAATGATATATGCCTAATAATGATTTAAATACATTTATTGAAACAGAATCTGATTCCCTTGCAGCATTTCACAGAGTCACATTATCTCAACTCCTGGAAAAACATAGTAAGAGCTAGGCCTGGGGCTGAATCGCTGTAAATGGTAAGTTCTTGTACTAAAGCTTTCCTACAAACCTTCCATTCATTCCTGCTCCTATTACAGAGCGCCTGCTTTGAATCATCACCTCAAAGAGTGTAATCTTTTCCTCATTTTTGCTTCTCCCATTTTGCCTCAGCAAAATAAATTCAAAACTGAAGCCTGGAAACCATGAGGAAGAATGAACATATTTCTTTCTTATTTCCCTATAAACTGAGACACAGGGACTTCTTCGCCTGCTTGGAATCAGACAGGGAGTGCCTTTGAAGTCCCACACTCCTCACAATTTGCCTGTGATATATGGTTGTTTATACTCAGTTGGGGGTCCTTGGAAAAGTAATCATTGTGCTTTGCAATTCTCTGCAATGTTTTTGTGGAGAAACATATAAATTTAAACTTCCTTTAACAAATCAGTTTTTTGGATTTTTGTCCTTTATTTACGGACCTAGAGTGGTCTTCTGGGCAAAAAGGAGAGCTGTACCCATCACCTTTGTATAGCTAATTAATTCTCCCTTACTGTGACATTTGCATATTCTCCCTTTCAGCATCATTCCTGTTCAAATCCATCTGTCTGTCTGGTCCTCATCACCCCTTTATGTAATTTGCTAACACAAATAGTCTTATTTAAAAGAAAAAAAAGAAAAAATCCAACAGGAGACATTTCTATTGTTTTTTTAATCTAAAATTCTGTGTTCTTCAAGAAACTTACTGCTTATTTTTCAGAATATTTTTCTGAGAAATACTTTTCTGAAAGATATTTTTTCCTTCTTTGGAAATATTTTGTTTTTCTGTATTCAACTACTATTCCTCAAGTCGGGCCAACGGCCCAGTTTGTACCAACAAATGTAAATAAATTCAGAGCTGTAAAACCACAGATGTCAAAAGCAAGGTTAGCCTAAGATAAAACATACATGAGCAAAGAGTACAGGAGCTGGGAAGACCAGGGTAACAAAACAGCCATCCCTGCAAATATTTAGCCACACCTTGTTGTCAGTTTAGCTAACCAGGTGGGAGCTGTATACATAATAGCAGGAGGGAAAATACTGCAGGGACACTGAAAACACCTCAAGAGGCAGTGAAAAGGAGCATAAAAATCAATAGAAGAATGTTGCAGATGAAGCTAACAACTTAAAGATCAATCAAGTTCAATAGACATTGTTCTAATTAATATGATTGCATCATTGCATTAGTTTGAAATCCATGGGAAAGCATTGATAACTGTGAATTTCCAACGGAAACCAAGCAGGGAAAACCCACCTCAATCTCTCTGAAATTTCTCAGTAAGTCCCATTACTTCTGACATAAATTTTTCAGGTCACATACGGAAATCCAAGCTCTATTTCACTTAGTGTACCTAGTGACATCCATATATGATGTATGATCAATATCATCACTTCATGCTATATGAAAAAACCTTTTCCTTAAAAAAAATGGGCGACTGTATTGCACTCTGTAAAAAGAAAATGATTCCAAGAGTCAGAGCAAAAGTACTCAAATCATCCCAAACCTAAATTATGGACGTTAGAGAATCATTACTCTGCTCAAAAGCATCCAAGCCTCTCAGCCAAGTCCTTTGTCAGTGATTTTATGTCACCTTTACTATCACTGTGAAGCAACAGGACCTCAGAGTATAGCATCATTACCCAGCTGAGGAGCAGCTGGAGAGTGTAGCCTTTCCTTACGACAGCAAGCCTGACTTATGCATAATATTAATATTCAAACCACAACCATGAGAAACCATTGAAGAAAGTATTTTACTCCCTGAAGGTCAACAAAGCCAAAGGACTTCAGGGGACAAATAATTTCTCAGGAGAATCAATTGTGGAGGTAGACATTTCAGAATGAAACCATTTACATAGCCTTTGGTTTAACCTTTCCAAGCACTTTGGAAATCACTTCAATTCTTTCAGTTGTGACAGATTTTATAGGCTGGACAAAAAGGAGAGCTGAGAAGAGACTTGCCAAATTCTTCAGTAATTCCAGACACTGAAGTCTCTAGATATTTAAAATTATTTGTAATTGTTAATACAGATTTCAGTTATTTTACTCAATTCTTCAGCCAGAATTTTATTGACTTTACTGTTTCACTCAGACAAATTAAATACTACCCTTTACTACTAGTGAAGATTCCTACTATTTTCTTACAAACATAGAATTACAAATGAAGGAATTCTTATAAATAGCTCTTTCTATTGCCCTGGTTCAGAAAGTATCTCTCACAATAGCTTAATAATGGATAATTTCTTGGATATTGATGCTGGCTTTAGCAAATAACCTACAATCTCTGGTATATTTTCCCCAGTGATTTCAGAAATGTTTTTTGGATAATGCTACAGAAAAGACAGAGCATACTTGCTAGCAACCACCTAAATATTACAGTAATTCCTCTGTTCCACCTTTGGTTACACCCCCATTTTGTCAATAGATATACTTAGATATAAAATTACAGTCTGCTCATCTGAACAGGTTTTTCTTTTCCTTCTTTCTTTTCTCTCTCAGCTGATCTGCTACTACTACTGCTCCTAGTTTTCACTTTCTGAGCATTTGCCATTCATGGCTTTATGCGCCAGTAAAACTATTGTTCTTTAGTAGTTTTAGACTTTAAAAATACAGCTGCAATGAACCCAGTCCTCTGGAACATATTTAAAGGTACTATGTAGCCATCAGGGAAGGAAATTCTAACTTATGTACTGAGTTATTTGTATAAATCAAAAACTAAATACTTGCCTCACAGCATTACTTTTATAATTGGTGAAAGAGATACAACAGAATACATTAACTATTTCTTCAGATTATAAAGCAAAAGGATTGAGAAATCCTTCACAGAAACACAGGGAGGAATATAGCTCAGTTTAAAAGCTGAATTTCTTCTTTAAAATACTAAATCCTTGGTGGGGGAGGGGAATTAACATTTAAGCCATAGCAACTTAAAATGCTCCTCTATAAAGTTGAAGACAGAATTACTCTATTTCTCAAGACTGCGAAAAAGTAGTTAGAGCGGGAAAATATTTTCAAACAGTATTAAAAAAAAAATTTAAATTACATTTTGGTGACATAGGTCCAGCTATAATCAAAATTAAAGCTACCAAATAGCATAATTATATAATACTAGTAATGCCATAAAAGTAGACTTATTGCAAAATTAATAACAATAAAGTAAAACTGATATAGATGGAGACCATACCAAGACATATTTATCCCAGATCACGTATTCAAATACCCTTGATGACTTGAAGGAACAAACATGCCACAGCTAAGATTATATCACAAATGAAAAATAGAAGTGGGTTTAAAAAGGATATTGCAAATAATGAATAAAATAAATCACTATCCAAAATCAGTTTAGAAGTGCTTCCTATTATCAAGACCAAAAAAAGTGATAAAACCATGAAAGGTATACAATTGTCCCATGAAGATAAATATGGGAATTTTTAAAAGCCCAGAAAAGACCTTTAGCAAAAATACATTGTTGGCTGGTGTCAACAAGACTACAACAGCTTTTCTAAGCAGTACATTGGTTCTTTCTGATGCCTTTAACAAACGCACATGTTTTTGCTTTCCACAGATTTATATGTTTAATAAAGGGTTTTCCCTAATTCTTCATCTTCTAACATTTTAGCTATAAACAATATCACTAAAGGCAAGACTGCAGATTTTTTTTTTTAGTATTATCACCTCCTTAGAGAAGGAATAACTTATGTGATTATGCTTTTACAGTATGGTAACAGACTACTTACTTGATAGTAAGACAGAAATATTCCTGGTTCAAACGAAGATTTTAATTCTTTCCTACTAATAGTTGCATTGGCAAGTTGAACAATTTGATAGAACTTACACTCAGCTTGTTTTCAGGAGAAGAATCTCAATTCTATTACGGTAGCACAGCTAGAAATTATTACCTACAGGTCAAAGGACTGCTTCTTATACTCTTATATTGATATCCTTAAGTGGTTCAAGAGACGCTCTGTGATAATTAGATTCAGTCTCTCTTAAATAAAAATGGGGCTTCCAGAGGGATCCAAAAAATATGTTCATTTCTTTTTGGAGGAAAATTGAAGAAGACTCTGCATTTCATATTGAAAATTACTCCTACTGGTAGGAGTTTCTTCTTGGAGATCAGCATTAATAGGGGACAGTTATGTAATTCACAAAAAACTACAGATCAAAACAGAGAGATCAGACCATTTTTCATTTCTGTATTATTCATCTGCATCTTAAACCTTTCTTCATTATAAACATAAACAAACTTGCTTTTTTTTCTTCTTGTTAAACAAAATGTAAAGTAGTGAAAAGGAAATGTTCATGGAGAAAAAAGTATCCTATGAAAATAAAAGAGCAAGAGAGGAAACACATGGAAAGCTAAAGCATATGAGGGTAAAATCTGTGGTCTCATAAACATCCTGTAGTCTCCCTGCACAAATACATTCTGGTAATGGTTCATCAAATGCTTATGTGCATGAGGAATTTCTACTGGATATAATGATTCTTACATGAAAAGCACTTACCTCTCTGACAAGAAAACCATCACTGAATTGAGATGTAATGCTTAAACACAGGGGGGGAAAAAAGAAAATAAACTTTGATATGAGTATTGGGTCAACATTTTCAATAGCTCTTTAGCAAGTGCCAAAGAACTGCAGCAGACTGAGCAAATAAAAATATAGAGAAAGACAAACAGCATTAACTTGACTCGAACTCCATCTACAGAGAGAATATTGTTAGCCTGGTTCTCACAGATTATGGGCAGATGCATAGGGCTGTATCCAGTCCATTCCTAATTAACAGGCTTTAGAAGCTTCTCAGTTGAGCCTTCTCATTGCTGTGACAAATACCAGGGTATATAACCTATTAGGAAAGAATCAATTGCTTTTATAATCAACTGAAGAAAACATTTCCTTCCTCAGTTGATATGTAAGTTAGTTTGAGCAATATTGGACCTTAAATCACAACTGTATACAGAGAAACCATTTCACTTATTTGATATTTTGCCCTGTCCTTCCAAGGTTTTTCTGTGCTTTTTTCTTTATCAATGTCAAATGTTCTGATTTAATTCAGAGTATTTTTATTATATATCTGGCAAAAAATGAGAACTTTCGTAACAGTAAATTGCAATTAGTTTATCCATTCCTTAAAATTTAAAGGTAGATGTTCATTCTCATTTACTTAATTCTATGAGACTTTTTCTATCTAACCAAAGGCTCTCTTAAAATTATGAAAATTCTGAGATGTATTAATTTTATTCATGGCAATTAGGTCACAGGCCAGACACCACAGCTCCAGAGAACCAGAGTGCAGTTGGCAGCTGTTTCACAGCAGAGAGTGCTTTCCTTCCTCTCTTGCATCACATACCATACACAGAAACAGCCTTCAAAATCAACAGGGTTGACTTTTCAGCTTGAATTTTGTGCAGTTTGATGGCACATCATGAATATGTAACTACCAGTATTCAACAGATGAATGCAATCACTAAATATCTCTCTCCATTTGAGCATACCTTCCATTGGAGGGAGCAAGATAAAAAAATATGCTGTGGATTTCCACGCCTCTCCATATGAACTGAGCAAGCACCCTGTGGTGACAGCAGCTGCTGCTCTCTGCTGTAATGGATATAGGCTTGGAAACACTGCTGGAGACAGGACTACATCTGTGGTCCCTAGAATTTTTACATCTTCAAACATACATTCCCTTGCTCTACCAACAGCCTGATGTGAGTCCTTTGAAAAACTGTTGTGTTGTCCTCCAAGAACAGATCACCTCTACATTTGCACCGTGGCTGTGCTCACAATGAAGACTTGTATCCATTCCACTGTACTTACAAGTGTTGAAGTAAGGAGTGGATTTCAGCAACCAGGTCTCCTAAAAGATACATTAATCTGTGTTTTATTTAAAAGTGCTGAGGAGAAATACACCCGTGTGTTCAAGAGCAGAGTTACATCTCAGACACAGGGTAGCTCCATCACAATATCATTAGAGAGACTGAACCAGAGCAACACATGCCCACTGCCCTTGCAACTATGTCTCTGGCTTCTGTCTCAGGCATTTTCCCAGACTGGTTCCATTGTTTTGGAACACCTCCGTCATGGATCCTGTTATACAGTAACATTATCTTTCATTTTCACCTGGTAACCTTAGCTTCCTCCATGACACGTTTATCTTCCAAACTCCCCTACAATAAACAGTCTTCTGTATAAGCTTCCAGGCCTTTGCCAAATCTTTCATTTCCTTTGGAAGACTCCCAGGACACAAATAATGCTGAATGAGGAGCAGTGAAGCCTGTGTTTATTGAAGGATATTATAAAACAACATAGTCTGACTAAACATTCCAGAACTAGGGAAATACTGTATACACATCAATGAAGCCAAATCTCTTATTTTATTTATATTTTTATTATTTGTATTTTCTATTAGTCACTTCACACTCATTTCTCATAAAAAAGGTATTCCATTTCAAGTCTTAGTGGCTTCACCTAAATTTTGTGGCTGCAAGATCCCAGAAACTGTTTTTGACAGTGTTAGTGAGCCCCCCAGCAGCACGAAACAGACCTTAACTTCATACTTGTTCACTAATTTGGTCATTGTGAGCAAAACACATTTATTTCTTTGCCTTTAGGAAAGGGATTCATAAAGACATGGTTTAAAAAGCAGTATAACCATCTTACAAAAATAACTCTTAAGTGTAAAAACAGGGAGATTAGGCTGTAAGAAAGAAAGGCAAAGGACACCAGAGAGAGGAAAAAAACAAGTTTAAAGACAGACATTTGAAAACTTTCATTTGTCTTCACTTGACCAAAAGAACACCGTGAATCAACAATGCAAATTGTCTCAGCCATATTCTTCCTGTATCTGCTGCAGTAAAGCAGCTTAGCCTTTCCTCCATGTCTGCTGCTCTTTACATAATCAATTCTGACTCAGTTATTTAATGATGTGAAATACAAACATTTCTTTATCAACACATTTTGCAAAATATTCTGCCTAATTAATCTCTCTCCAACACTACATATTACTTTCTCTCTCTTTTTAAACACAAGTTTTCACAGCAAATGTTACAAGAGGATGACAAGGGCAATTATCACTAGAACAAAGCAGAACAAAGCTATGGTAATGAGAGGAACTGCAGTCCATTCACTGAGGTTCTGGCAGTGATGAAAGGAGTAAACTAAGCCTACCTTTATTTTATAGATAACAAAGCAATTACAGCATGTAAAGTAATACAGAGAAAATAATAATTTACTGGAAAACCAAGAGAACAGAAGACTCTGAAAAATACAAAGAAATACACACTTGTATAAAAAATAATTCACTACATCAAAATTATTATGAATAAGTGACATATAAGAAGTGTTGGGATGCATAGCAAATAAAACCACCTTTACAAAAGGAAACACTATTAATTGGGAGAAAAGCAAAACAAACCCTCAAAACAAACAAACAACAAAAAAAAAAAAACAGAAAAAAACCCAAAAATATAAGGTGAAAATAAAACCCCACAACACAAAAATCACAGGAATAAACAGAAGTGCTTTATTGAATTCTGCAAAAGGGTAGCATATTTTGTTATTGTAAAATTTATCCACAAAAAGCAAAATGTTGTTTGAGTAGGGGAAACACCATGATCCAGGGGCAGCCCACACACATTACAACAAAAAGACACATAACTTTAGAATGGTGCATTAAGCCCACTTTGGCCTTAGTGCACCATTCTAAAGGGCACTTTGGTTCATATAGACCATAATAAATTAAAAGTACCCTTGCATCTGTTGTTCTGTAGCAGGCACTCAGGATCTTTCAGAAAGGTAAACTTAAATTTCCTCTTTCTTCCTGCTCCACAGTGCCTTTGAATGAAGTTCAGGAATGGAAAACCTGACAATGTATGAGCTGGAAGGCTCAGTTTGGGTTCCTATGTTGCCCCTCCTGCAAACTGACCACCCATAGGCACCCCCACCAGATGTAAATGCTAGCAATAAAAATAGGTTGCACGTTCACATCATGTCATCTTGTCCTCTGATTTCAGCAATTTCACCTGTCTTAGAACAGCAAACAAATAAGTGAAAGCCTTAGTCAGGAAAAAACTTCTGCACTAGAAATTCAGTCAGATTAATCCGAAAGCCATAAAACACCACATTAAAATCCAATGTTTCCTAAGCTCATGTTTTGGCAGCACAGCATGGCTTAAAAGCAAATTAAGAACATGCAAAAAGAAATCTGAGGCTCAAAAAGAACGAGTGCCTGGCTCAGACTCGTGAAGTGAGTAACCAACATGGCCTCAGGTCCTGCTTGTGCAATCAATCCACTGCCCAGCTCTGCATCCACTTCAAGTACATTTGTGGCAGCCTCTCTTGGATTTTCAATATCTGTCAAAATAAAAGATCCTTTCATTGCCTTCTTCTGGGCTAGAATTGCCCATGCTTGCCTACAAGGAATTTCCTATGAATTCAAAGCCGGTCAGTGGTACCTTCTGGAAGACAGATGCACAGATGTGTTTCTTCCTTATCTCCCTGCACATAGTTCAGCATGAGCATCTACAGACTGGGAAGCAGCATTAACCCCATGTGCTAGGCTAAGGAGCTGAGGCTTTCAGCAGTACTCCAGCAGATTAGGAGCAAGAGTAAGTGCCAAGTGACCTGGGTTTCTGCCCTCTTTCTCAACTTGTTTTATTGCAGAGCATAACCTCTACAAGTCTCAATTCTCACACTTGAAAAAGTCAGATAATTACACCTCTGTACCTCTCAGGGACTCTGTGAAGTTTAAATTAATAATGTTTGCCAAGTACTATGTAAGTGCAAAGAATTATTAAGGTCACTCAGCATCAAAAAGGGGACCAGGGTCCAAGGTTTTATGGTTCTTGGCCCCATATATAAAACACAAGACTTTCCACTCAAGCATTTGTATTAAATAAATCCAGGGCTTCAGTTCTTTACTATTTAGTATGTGAAATGTCTAGACAGCTGTTCATTCCAAAACTGATTTCTACAAAACACATACATTTTTACAAAGCAAAATTGCACTCTTTTGGGCTGCCTAACTACTCACTAAGACATTTCCTGGCAGATGAAATAAGAATTTTCCTCCAGCAGTTCTATCTATCCCGCAAGCAAATTATTTTTTCTAAGACATTAAATAAGAATAAACACAATAAAGAAGGATAGTTCTTAGAAGTAGATAATAGATGGAAGCTTGTTTTTATTTACAAACCATTTTAGGAATATACCTATTTGTTTTCTCTTTATTCTTCAGTTCAAAAGATTTTGTTTTTTATTGGGTGGAAAGATGAATGCAGGATTTTTCTGTGTTTATATTCATGCAAGCACTTGATCTTAGGAAAAAAATCCAACTCATTAACCATCCTTAACTCCAAATTATGTCATTATAAAGAGGATTTAAACACAGTATAAATATGCCCTTAATAACATCTTGGCCCATTCATTTGGGAGGCTCTTGGGGAAACACAAAACTCAGGACTAATTTGTCGTTCACACTGGCTCAGCACTAAGGAGTGGAACTGTATGTAGCTTTAGGATTACAAGACAAGATGATGGAAGCAGTTGATGTTCTTCCAGACACACCAATGACAAGTAATTGTTCTCTGGAATATGGCTTAAGAACTAGAAAAATGCTTCTTATTATCCCTTTCAGTCACACTAAGAACAACAGTCTCCAAAACATATTCAGTTCACTCCTTTCCATGGGCTGGGTAGGGGAGATAAACTGTGAGTACACTTTAAAAAACAATCTCTCATTGACAAGGGACAATATTTTAAAACAATGACTCTCTGTAAAATCTTTTCCATCCCACTGGAATCCAGTAAAATTTGCAAATGTCAGACAGCCAGGATAAATTTTCTGCAAAGTAAATTGATTTCATATTTTAGCATTTCTGTTAAAGAAATAGGAAGCATGCCTGGAAGTTCACAAATGAGATAACCCTCACAACTTCACCCAGACTCTGCAGTATGCAAACCCAGGTTTTATTCTAAACTCCTTTTCTGGCATAGAACAATACATTACAGTGATTTTAAAATAAAAGATATCTTTTTTTGCTTCCTTTTTTGTTTGTTTGCTTGTTTTGTTCTGTGGGTGGGCTAGCATGAGGTTTGAGTGGTGCTTTCCCCAACTCTCACTGCTATTCCCATTTATTGTTTTAATTTTGAAGCTATAAGGTCACACAAATGAAAAAGGAGCTGAGATTGACATTAGACAGGACAACAGCAGGATATTTCTTCAGAATTTAAAGTCACAAAAGATATCACACCAGTAGTGTTAAAGTATATGCAAACTTTTCATAAATAAGACAGCACATGAAAATTTCTGGCATCACTGTAGGATCTAGATACTAAAACTAAGATTTACTTTTACATTCCATTCATTGCCAAAATTATGGAATGTTAAGAGTTGGAAGGGACCATAAAGGTCATGTAGTCTCAACCCCCACTGTGAAGGGCAGGGATAGCTCCCACTAGAACAGGTTGATTTTAAAGCCTTATCAAACCTCCCTTGAACACTGCCAGGGCCAGGACATCCACAACATCCTCAACAACCTGTTCCAGTGCCTCACCACCCTCACAGTGAAGAAATTCTTCCTAATATCTGGCCTCTTTCAATTAGTACTCATAATTCCTTGTCTTATGATTACAGATCCTGGTGAAGAGTCCTTCTCCAGCTTCCCTGGACACCCCTTCCTGTTACTGGAAGGTTGCTGCAAGGTCACCACACAACCTTCTCCTCTCCAGGCTGAACAGCCCCCACTTTCCCAGCCTGGCTCTGTAGGGGATGTGGTCCAGCCCTCTAAGCAACTTTGTGGCCTCCTCTGGACCTGTTCCAACAGGTCCATGTCCTTCCTGTGCTGGGACGCCAGAGCTGGATGCAGGGCTCCAGGTGGGCTCTCAGCAGAGCAAAGCAGAGCAGAGCAGAGCAGAGCAGACGGGCAGAATCACCTCCCTTGCCCTGCTGGCCAGGATGCTGCTTTGGATGCAGCCCAGGACATATTTGGCTTTCTAGGCTGTGAGTGCCCATGGCTGGGTCATGTTGAGTTTTCCATCAACCATCATCTCCAAGTATTTCCCCACAGGGCTGCTCTCAGTCCTGTCCACGCTCAACCTGTGGATGTGTCTGGGATTGCCATGACCCAGGTGTAGTACATTGTGCTTTAGTTTAATACATTTATAAAAATAGCTAATAAATATTTAAACAAAACACTCCATCTGGAAAACAATAATATTACTAATATTTTTGGGCCAAAGGTTTACTTTAAAGAAAAATGCACAGAAAAAAGGTTATCCTAGACCTTGCTCTTTCACCAATAGTTTCATAAATTAATCAGTAGCAGCTGGTGAGAAACTTAAATTAATTTGAAAACAAGAAGGTAAAAATATACACATGTCAGCTTAAACCAACTCTACTGGAATGAAAATTTTGCCAGCATTGTATCCAGGTTGTCCTTGTTGATGAAATATAAAGCTGTGTTATTTTCTATGAAGCTGGAAGGAAGGAAGGAAGGAAGGACAATAATTTAAAGTGAAACCTTACACCCATCTTTGAAATAAACAGAGTTTATGATGAAGACAGCCGTTTGAATTTGTTTTGGCTTGCAGGACTAAAGACATTAGAAGGAGTATCTCATACATTTTTGATTAAGAACAATACCATTATTCAAAGATTTAACTTCACATTTCTGTTCACTTTTTAAGTTAGGTGGGAAAGTTCTCTCAAACACAAATCCACACACAGTCCTCAACCCTTCTAGACTGACAGTGGATGAACATATTTCCCATAATGTAGCTTTCCTTTAAGAGGCAGAATGACCTGGTTTTGAAGTGGCGAGAGGGGAGAACCATTCAAGGTCTATCTGATTAACCAGATACTTTACAGTGAATATTTTTCTTCAGCTGCAGGGATGGAGTGAAATTCAAAACTCCTTGGGGTGCATTTTTTCTTCCTGAACTTCTCTGATTTCACCCCCAAACAGGTATGCTTCAACTCTGCAAGGTGAATGTAAATTATTTTGATAATGTCACAGTAAAATAAAAGCTACATGCTTGAAATCAGCTTGGTGAAAATAAAAAGAAGTGCCACATACAGCAGTGCCTGACATGTTGTGCTCATCACTCTATCAGTCCCAGGGAGCCTGTCTTTAAATGAGGAAACGTTTCAGTTTCAGTGCATTGTCTGGTTCCTGTCTCCTTCCACATTCCGTATGTCAGATCTGTAACTATTCCTTGAGCTAATCTAAAAGAAATAACCTACCTATTCAGGAGTAGTCTGAACATTTCATGTAAGATTATATTTCTTCCTTTCCATGTCAGGAGCGATAAGCAAAACTCAATACCATGAGCAAAGGAATGATAATTCAAAGAGAAAGAAAATACTCTTGACATTTTAACAATAACAACTTATTAATATAATTCACTTCAGTTGAAAGAAAGTAGAATACATTTACAATGCAACTGAATAAAGGTTAAGTGTATTTTATGTTTTGCTCTGCATTAAATATAAATATCTGTCATATCAAATCCTAGACTAGTTGTAAGCACTCTCTTAAAATCCATGTTTCTAGAAGTGAAGAAAGCAATTTAAAATACCATTTTTACAAATTACAAAATTCCAATCAGGCAAACCCCATATGGAATAGCTCAAGAAATCTAACACAGCTATTCTGAGCAGAGCTCTCCACACATTGGGAACATCACAATCTCTGATACAATTGGTGCTATTGAGATACAGCATCCTTGCAGCATCTCACTAGGATCAGTTTTCCAAAATAAAGGAATAAAAAAGCAGACTTTTGTCTTCCTTTTCATTGCTTGTTTCATGCTATCCCCCTTCCATACTCCCCTCTATTAAAATAATGTATTTTTATATAATGAAATATTTAACAAAAAAAACCACTGGAGATTTCTTCATAAGAGTTTTTCAATGTACCTGCTGTATTATAAAATACAAAACAAAATCAAAACATAACTAGTAACAAATCCAATGTCATTCTCTCCCTCTTGTTAATTTATAAGAGCAGTCAGACTGAAGAAGAAATTGATTTCTGAAGGTAGCATTGGCTTCTCTACATTTGGGATTAAAGACTGAAGCTGCCAAAATTGTCCATTTCCACCAGTAGCATCTTTGCTCTTTCCTGGGACATTTTCAAGTCAGCATTTGAAATGCCTTTCCTTTCCTGTAAAATTTAGGTTAAACACTCTACCCCAAAGGTAAGAATCTTTGATAGGTAAGGGGAGCAATGGGCTCCAGGCTGGCTTCCCACTACATTTTTTTTAATGGACCACCAGTGGTAAAATAGTTCTGTTCTAAAACTAGGAGATACTAGGCCTGTCATCACTAGCAAGAGTCTCGCTATTTTACAACAAAACCCAAATAATGAAAAACAAATGCCCTAACTTTTGGGGATTTTACACCATACAGGATTTGGTGATACAGAGGCTCCTCCCCAGCCCCTGTCCCCTTAGGACGTATACTCCAGCCAGTAAAGTTCTTCGCAGACAAGAACCAAACTCCACTTTCCACTATTTGCTTTACAATGCTTAGAAATATGTACAAGGTTTCCTACATAGATACCAGCTACTGAATAAATGACCTCCATTCCCTATATCCTAATCAGCCACTAACAAATGAGCAGGTGTAACAGAATAAACAGTATTTGTCAGGAGCATTTCTGTTTTTCTAACATATTTTCCTTCAAAAGCTCAAAAGGTAAAGCACTTGGCAGATGTGGTGTGCAAAAAATGCTTTACAGAAGGTGGGAACTCAGAGTCAGAAGAAGAAAGGACACAGGAAAGATTTGCATGTGCGGAAGTGTTCTTCATTTGGAGGGAATTAAATGGAGAAAGCTGAGGAAGGAAATAGACAACAAGGGACAACAACAAATGGATGCAGAGGGTAAAGAAGAATTAAAACAAAAAAAAAATTAATGAGAAGTTCAGCTGCAAATCAATGCAGTATAAAATTATACAAAAGTAATTAGAAGAGCATGTTTAGTCTGTGAATGGAACATACAGTTTATTTGAAACCATGGTTTTCACATTAGAAAGGCAATTCCAGCCTCAATAACAGATACACATTTACTTACTCTACTGCTGTGAGAAAACATGTATTTACAGCGAGGTGAAGGTTATATTTAAGGCAAGGAGTGCAGCTCTAAGCAAAGTAGAAACTTGTAACATTGATAATATTTGCAAGGTGTCTAGCTCTGTTCAGAAAACATCTGCAGAAACCAGCTGCACAAGGACAATGCCAAAGAGTAAAGAGAAAACAAGCCAGTAAATTTTTCTTTTTAAATCTGTGATGACAAACTCAAAGGCTGTTGAACAGCCACTTTTTACTGGGAAAAAGACACATAAAACTTTTGCAATGAGAGTAAAAGTGGATAGTGGAAGGAATACAGAAGAAAAGAATACATATAAGAAAAGCAAATTCAGTGAGGAATTCAACAAGTTGATTAAAATAGACACCAATTTAGATGAAGGATCTTCAGCTCCATGTCTGCCTCCACTGCTTCCTCTGAAGTAAAAACACCAAAGACTGAAAACAAATCCAGTCACTTCTCTACCACAGAAGGAGGACAGGCTCCCCGTGAGTACAGCAGCTTTCTGCATGGATGGCACAGGAGTCATAGAGCAGCAGGAAGTCTGAAAGAGAAGGGAGTGTGAAAAGGTCTGCTTAGGTATTCCTCACTCTTCAGGACTCTTCCATAGGGAATGACCTCTGTACCTTTTTGACCTCAAAGTGGGCATTAAATTCTGCATTTGTTAAAAGTCCTATGACTAAAAAAATGATCAAACAGTAGCACATGTTAAGCGGTTGCAGCTGAGACAGCATATTTTCTTTCACATTTACCTACAAAGAGAATTTGAATAATATACAGCAATGTGGCAGTTTAACTCTTGCCATGAAGATTAAGGGAATGACCACAATTTCCCTCCCACTCATCTGGGACTCTGGCCTTTGGGCTAGTTAGTTCTGTCACAGTCATGCTGTGAAGTTACTTTCAACTCCATTGAGAGATTTCGGTTGAAAGACAATATCTTGAAGAATAAAATAGTTCTTTAAAATTAGTAAATAAAAGGCTTTAAATAAAAATGCACACTTTTAGTTATTGCAAATCAATAGATAGAGCTCTAACATGACTTCACAAGGAATTTTGAGATCTAAGAAATTACTTATAAAATTTTTCTAAAATACTTTTTTCTTTAAAGAACCATCTATAAAACAATTCCAAAAATCATATTAGTTATATTCGCTATTCATATAATCTTCTAGTGTATACTCAAGAAAGATTTTCCTTCAAGTGCCTCACACTCAATACAAGAAAAAATTCATTTTTTTGAAAGCACAATGGTATTCAAGCCCAAAATCTGTTAAAGCTAGTGTTTTATTGAGTGGGAGAAATGAAATAGCAGTCAGTGTTCACAGCTGGTTACAAGAAAGACATCCAAGAAAGACCTTTCTGACTCAAAATGGTTAAAAATGTTTCCCGCTTCCTCTTCAACTAAACAGGTTAAATGTTCTGAAGCATGCCTGATGTACCAAAGCAGGTTCATAAGTACTTTGGATGATACAATTAAAAGTGACATTAGCAAGTAAAACCACCCTGGTAACTAGAGAAGAAGAGCTACTACTAACTTCTAAGAGACTTATGAAGAAAAGTAATAATT